>NW_009953486.1:6124669-6144515 GCF_000747805.2 Chaetura pelagica | reverse complement strand
TCCAGTGAAGAACTTCCACCTGAGGGCCAAACTTTGTCTCATGTAAAAAGGTGCAAATCTGAATTTAAATCAGTGAAGTTGCATCCTTAAAAATCCTGAATTTGGCCCTTGGGTGTGATTCCTGCTTTGCTCCATACCCATGGAAGAGCCCTGTATCCTCAGCTCCTGCAGCCTGCTGGCTGCACTGCCAGCTGGAGAGGTTGTTTTTGAACCCGAGATACAGGGATCTGAATAGAGACTGTTATGACTTCCATTTGTAAATTGGGAAAAGAGACTAAAAAGTAAATTTCAAACAGTATTTCACAGACTTTACCAGTTGGATGTTTCAGTCTCTCAATGCTGGACCTCCTTTAGTTATTGCCAAGCACATGCACCAGTGATCTCATGGGCTGAGGCTGGGGAAAGTCCAGAGTTTGGAAATGCAGAGGACAAAGCTATTAAAAGCAAAACAAAATTATAATAAAAGGAAGTTCAGCCTGAGTATGAAATGAGTAAAGCAAGCACAACTTTTTGTTGGTATGTCTAACAAGGTACTTTCTATGGGAAAACTTAAAGCAAAAAAATGAAATTCATCCCCTTTTGCATTGAAACATTTGGTTGAGGTTTTCAGGAAAAATCTCCTGCAGCAGTTGCCTGCTATTTTCTTCTACCCCCTACCATACTGTCATCCTGCTCTGAGTGCTGCACATGATTTACCAGATCCTACCTGTCTGAATGATGAAAATGAGAAAGCTTTTACCAAGTATGTATATCACAGAAATGTAACTATTACATACATTGTACTGAATGTTTTTTATCTGGCTAAATACAGTAAGACCATTAATGTGAATTCTAAGTACAGGGGTCTGCTTAAAAATCCACAAGATGAATAACAAATCATAATACTGGCAAAGCAAAACACAACCTTGTAAACCATTCTTTTTCAGAAGCCTTTGATGATACTAGTGGATATTTGATAGTTGATTTAAAGTCCAGCATGAACAAGACCTATGGGGTTATGGAATAATGTATTGTAGGCAATACTAGCTTGGGGAGTGTGTAGGTAAAACCTGAAATGCCTTTTCTCTTCCTAAATGGTATATATCTGAAATCTTGGCAACATTAAAATTAATGTGACTTTTACCATTTATTTAATGAAGGCCAGGATTTGATCTATAATTTAGGGCTGTCTTAGTGAAAGAACTTGGCAACCCAGCTGACTTCAAGAAAGAAATGTGTTTTTACAAATTATAACTTATTTTAACTAAACAAGTACTTTAGAGGACTGTACTGAGACTATTTGCAATGTCTATCATCTGCCACTGATGTCTGCAAAGAAGCTGAACTTCCTGTAATTTGCCTTCCAAGATCTCTATCTTTTTTGTCGGTTCATGAATAGGCTGAAAGGAAATGCTATTCAGCTCTTCTAATAACTGAAATTATCTAAGGGCCGTATGATCTAGACTCTGCACCTCAGCATTCATTATCATAAAACTCACATTATCACTAGAAAATAATGTTAATGCCATCCTACAGTATGGGAAAAGTTTATGCTTTCCAGGTAGGGAAAAGTGGTCTTATTACTTGTGTATGAAAACAACATTTCAAGCAAAATTACCACACACTGTCTCACTTTGTTTCCTAGCAGGATAATGGGCTACATTCTCATTCTAGATGAAGGATATACAAGCAGCTAAAATTGTGAAGTAGCAAACAGAAATGTATTTGCAAACACCTTACCATAAGCATCTACACAAAAAAGTGTGCTGTATTTGTAAAGAAATTTTTTACAAAAGCCACTGTTTCAGATACGTTATAGATGTATCTTCACTGGTACAAAAAAGAAGCTTAAAATTAGCCCTATGCAGGATTATCAGTTTGATATTTTTGAATTAGAATGCATAGTAAGATTTTATTTCCCATTACCCAAACTACAGGCACTCTTTATTGAACTGGAAATGCAGTTGATGCAGGTAATACCAATTAGAATTAAATAAGAAAAAACCAAGCTGCTAAGAGGAAAAACTATCACATGATGTATTATGGCCTAACCTCCACCAACCCTGGTGGGCTGGTACAGGCTGACACCAGTAATGGCTGACATAAAATTTCTACCCACTGTCTTTAAGAACCAACCGAGAGTTCTGCTCTTTTTTAATTTAATTTTTAAGAGAGCATTTGAAGATATTTAAGCACTTGCTTATCAATACAGGTAATGTAAGCAGGTGCAGCACTGGCTAGTCTTTCTTTTAGGTGGGTTATTTGGCATGAGAATGTTTGTGATCAAACATTTCCCTAATAACATTTCCTACCTTATTATAGAAACCTAGATGATTTTATTCAACCTGTTGTTCAACTACCTATCCAGAGGCCAAATTTTCTCTCCCAAAGGGTTGGTAAAAGATGGTTTCTTGTTCCATTGCTTTTAAGAACCTGAATGTTGGACAAAGAAACCAATTCTAAATTTGGCAATTTAATTGGCACATAATGCCCACTTCTTTTCTCTTTCTTTACCTGTTCTTCAGTCTACCTGGGGAAGGGGAACTTCCCTAGACTGCAGACCCATGCACTTCATTGCTAGCACTGCTTACAGGACAGTACTTTTAGGCCTAAAAGTTTGTGGTTTGCTGACTGTACAGCACCAGTGACCCCAGCTCATCTATTACACTGCCAGAAGAAGAATCAGACTTCAAACCCATTTGTCTGTTTTAATACTGGGTCTTTTAGGTTGCAAATGGAACAGATTTTTATTTAAACCCCCATCTAAGAGTGTCATTATCCACAAATCTGCTCATAAATGTTTTGGCAACTGACAAAAAAAATTAACTTCAGAAGAGGAAGCCATTAGGATGAAAACATTTCAAATCATGTCATTCATCAGAGCTCTGCTCATCCAACAAAACTTGCTTTTGTTACAGGCAATTGTGGTGCTTAATCTCTGTACTTTTCAGCAACACATTTTTCTGATTAAAAAAATATAATCATACTGGCAGTAGTTAGAGATGGAAAAGACCTATTAGTTCACTAAGCCTAGCTCCCTGCCATAGCTAGATATAATCCCTGGCAGGAAGTATTTCAGATATTAAATTGATCTAGAGCTTAGTTTTAGCCAAGGGACTGGATATGGAAATGTGTGTGTAGGTGTCACAACACATTGAATGTAAAGAGCCAAACTGGCTGCTCTTTTTTTAAATTCATTTGTGCAGTCTTCCCCCTTTCTGACCTGTGTAATTCCAGACCAGATGACTGGTCCCCAGCCTGAATTCCCTGGTGAGATCAGAGAAGAGACCACTAGAAGCTACCAGGGATACATGAAGGATGGTGAAATGCAGCACCCGAGTGAAATGGCAGAGGGAAAGGTGAGGAAGGAATCAAGCTCTTTCCAACAGAGCAACTGCGTGGTGCTACAGGCAGTGAAGGGCTTGTGGGGAGAGCTTTGCTGGAGCTTGACAATGATACTGATACTTCACACAAATTCATTCTCAATCCTTGTCCCTCTCCTATGGTTTTTAAAGGCCTATTTTATATTGACCTGCAGAGGACTGATTTAGCTTCACCCTGCTCCATGCAAAAAAGACCCCACCTAAACTCTACAAAGCCCCCCAGCTGTGTCTCTGTGTTCCCTCCCTCTGGCTATGTCCCAGTGACAGGCACAGCAGCCATCCCCTCCACACATTGCGCGGAGCTACCGGACAGCGACAAAATACCCTGCTGCTACCAAATCATCATCAGCAGCTCAGCTGAATTAGACAGGGGGCTCA
Organism: Chaetura pelagica; assembly: GCF_000747805.2. NCBI lineage: Eukaryota > Metazoa > Chordata > Aves > Apodiformes > Apodidae > Chaetura > Chaetura pelagica. Next base: position 6,140,775 of record NW_009953486.1, on the reverse strand, counting down.
AAATCAAATCTTCTTTTAGTTACATGAAGAACTGAAAAATTAAAGATGGAAAAAGAAAAGAAAATCCCATTTGCTTGGGATTTGCTTAGTCAAATAAATTTATAAGGCAGCTGTTCTTGTAGTTGCCTTCATTTCAGTAAATCCATCAGCAATGAAAGACTGTGCATGACCTCCACTCACCCTTTTTAATTTAGGCATCTCGATGTGGACATGCTCTTTGAAACACTCACAGGAGCTTCTTTCTCACCTTAACATTCCATATAATGGTTTCTGTATACTAAGGAATGCTGAAGGCCAACATTAATATGTTATTGTTAAATTTATTGTCCAGATCTATCAACATCACTCAAATGATTTTGCCCTAAGTTCCATTCCAAATACACCACTGTTTATGTGTAAATAAACAGACATTTAAATACTGCTTACAGATAATTATAATTTCTTAAAAAAACTCCAAACTCAAAACTTCAGGGAAACAGAAAGAACCTCCAAACTTTGAATCTCACCTACAGAAAAAAGCTATTTTAAAGTTTCATTAGAGAATTATTACATAAGAACATACATTCTTGCTAAGTGAAAGCTGTATTCATTTTAATAGATACAGTGCAAATAAAAACTGGATCCTCTGCCACCCATACCTTATTTCAAAGGTAACCTGCTCCAGTTTCTTTGTTTTCTGGATGGAAACACAAGGCACAGAATTCAGCCTAACAACTTTTTGCAAACAGGTGTCCCCCTCACAGGACATCACTGAATTCAATAAGCCTTCCAAAAAGTAGCGGCATTTATCCCTACATTTTAATGTGCAGGATCAGAGGAACAGATCTGATTTGTCACCCTCTGAAATCACTAGAAAGGCTACCACTGACTTCAGTATATGTTGGTTCAAATCTCAGATAATACAGACAAAATACAAAATGAAATCATTCAGCCATAAAAAATATTTAACAGTCAGTGCTATTAAATTTATTAAATTTAAAAAGTATCTAGTAAACAGGGAGCAGTTTTCTTTTAGAACCTGCTTAAGGTGCTTTATAATTTCATAATATAATTATTAGAAGAAAAAAAATGATGTGATATTAATACATCTATCTAGCTATATGTTTTTAATTTGGAAAATTGCAATCAGAAATGCAAAGATGGAAATATAACAGCTACGTTGAAGATGATCAGGAGAGTTCTCTTCATAAAGGTTAACAACAGATAATTACTTTCTCAGGAAATTGCTAAAATGACATGATTTTTCTGCTTTGTTTTCACTGAAGTTTTATGATGCTCCCTTGTTGCCACTTAGCAATGAAACAAATGAGGTTAGATGGCAAAGATTATGAAAGAAATTTGCAATAACGACTCCAGTAACTAAAAACATTAGTAGAGAAAATTGAGTTGACCTTACTTTTATAATTATTCATTTTCTTAATTTTTTTTTTTTTTCTGGAATAATTGGAATGAAATTAAATAATACAAAGTACAACCCTCACATGTGATCATGTATTTGGCATAGATTAATAACCTTCCTAAATACACAATGCATTGCCCATGCTAGAGGTCACCTCTGGGCACATACCTGTCCTGAGCTGTGACCTACCTACAGATCCTCTGCAACAGTGATTCTTTCTCTTCTAAACATTCACTTCAGGATTAATACACACTTGCTTTCCACCAGCCATCAAAAGCTTGTAAAGTTTAATATGTTCTACATGTAGTTGCCAAACAGGAGACAGGAAAGTGGATTTAAATGATAATCACTACATTATCTTTCCAAGTCTGCAGCCAACTCCAAAATAACACATTTCTTGGTCATTTCTTTTCAACTACATCAATGGAGCAGAGTGAAAATCTATCAATTTATCACAGCTGCTGCTGAGTGTACTCCTTAGGCAAACGTGGGGAGCATTATCCTCTCTTTCTGGCAAATAACATGTCTGTCTGGCCATGGGAAGGCTGAAGGAGAGCAAGTGCTACCTTATGCTGGCTGATATTTGCAGAACCCATTCCTGCGTTATCAAGTGAAACAGTACGATTAGTTCAGTCAGTTAATAAAAGATAAAAACTGAATACTTCTCAAATTCAGGGTTACAGGCCTTAATATTTATACAGCAGACAACTTTGACGTTGCAAAGCTGAGTTAAACGCTGTGTGATATGCAACCCCTCCCACCTCGTGCGCACTTCTTTTCAGAGCTGCATTCTCTGAGATGAATATCAGACCACCCACAGTTGCATGGCACAAAACTCCATAATAAAAGGACCAAGAGCTCTTGTGAAATTGGCTAAAATCTCACGGAGTAACAAAATGCTGAAAGCAAAAATTAAGGAAACCTTCCCTTTAGAACTGGGTGAATATTCTCCCCTTTGTTTTTTAGCTTCAGCCATCAATGAAATACACTACTTTACAGATGACAAACATTAAGAAATCAGGGTCTCCCAATACTTGTATAAAGTAGAGAAGTATTATCATCTCTGCCTTGTAAATAGGAACCCAGGGCACAGCAGCTGAATGACTTACCCTCAGGTCACACACAAGTTCATGACTGAGAAAACAAATCGAGAGCTTCTGGATCTATCCTTCAGCTACAGGACAGCCCCAGAGAAAGTCAAAGAGGTTTAAGGGCTTTTTTTGAGTGAATAAATCAAACCTGGAGCCAACTCAGTTCAAATCTCAAGATGGTACCAGGCTTATGGAAGTTGCCTTGGGCGTGTGTTTTTCCTGAGTTTTATTGAAAACTTTAGCGTTGATGCAGATTCAGCATCAAGAAAGCAGATCCCAACACACATTTGTGAATCAAATGCCAAACAGTTCCACCCAGTTGTTGTTCCATGTTTAAATTCAATTTAAAAAGTAGTACTACCAGGTAAAATGATTGCTGCTGAGCTGAGGTACATCATGTGTTGTGCCTGATACTGTACCTCATACCAAGTTTCAAGTGGGGAGATGGGAATTAGTGGACTCCCTCTCCAATTATTAAGTCTGCAGAAACACACAGAGCTCAGCAAAGTGACACAGTCCCAAGCTTGCCATAGACAAACAAACTTAACAGCTGAGAGGATATGAAAGTAAAAAGTGGCCTTCTGTACACTCACTTTCCACTGCACTCTTAGGTTCTTTATTTCCTTTGTCAAAAGACCTAAAACCTATTATTCTTTTTAAAGCTAACCACACAACATAAAGAACAATGCCCTTTTTACACTGACATAACTTGTACCATAATTTGTACAAAATAATGAAACCAGCATCCCATTGCACAAAAATGCTACTCTGCTGTACACAGCACAAAAGACTCTGAAATAAATACACCAAAGGTGCACCCAGGTGCCCCTGAGCATTCTGCTTCTGGAGGCTCCATTCAAGCCCCAGAACATCAGCCATTGCGTGGTCCCCACATGTGCTGTGGTGGGCTCCTCATGTGGTGTGGTGGGCACAGGCAAAGCAAGCCCAGATTTCCATGCATCAAGGCACTCTTCTCACTTTCCTCCTAACATCTAAAAGATATGTTCTCATCCTAGGCCCATTGCAGTGACTAAAGAGATGTAGGTGGCTAAAGTGGTCAAGACATCTCCTCTATTGTCCTTTTCAGACCAGATACTGAAGGTCACTTGCTTATGCATTTACTTATGGACAGCAAGTAATGTGGGGACAATAAACCTTCTCAGCCTGTATCCACGAGGCAAAACAAAGACAAGATGTCCCCACCCCTAACCTACCAAATTCATGAGAAAGACTAAAAACAACAAAAAACACCAAACCAAAACAAACTATTGGGAAAAAAAAAGAAAAGTTTTCATTTCTTAAATAAGGGTTTAAATGTAAAATTGCATACCACTAAATCCATGCATACAATTTCAAGGTCAGCTCTTGATCTTTCTGTGGTTATTCCCTATTATGCATTTATAATTACCTAGAAATTTAACAAATGTAAGCCAGCTTAATTAACCAAGGCATTACACACTGCCTGCTGATAACAGACCAGTAAAACTTCATTCAGAAATGTGTCATTAAAGCTGTATTTGTCCATTCTTATTTATTATAATAAAAAAGAAAAGGAAAAAATACATGAGTCATATTTCCTGTGAGTTCATCATACCCTGGCACATAATATTTGTGAATTTTATTCAATTCATTTAAAATGATTTCTAAGACAGAGGCAGCAAGTTAAGGACTGCAAGGAATTCAAATGATCACCATGCATGAAAGATTTCTCAAGAGACAGCTTTCAAACCACAAGTGAGGTATATTTTCCTTTAGGAATTGCACATAAAAAAAATAGATCTAATGATTACATATTTCTTAAAAGAAGACAGTCTTACTCATGTTGGGAAATCAGTAGACTCACATATCCTTAAAAGGGCAGGTAGTGTTCTCTGCAGAAATTCGATCTGAGATGGGCCAATCTAAAACAGCTCCACCAATTTCAGTATTTTCAAGCCTAGCAGGACTAGAGGCAGAACCGTTTTTTCTGGTGTGGCTCTAACCTCCCTCCAACATATTTCATGTGCCCTTCCCTTTGCTTCCTGCTCGTACTTTCCTTGCACAGGATGGTGCAGGTTCTGCAGAGCTGCTGCCCATCATCTCTGCACGAATAGTGGGAAGGAATGAGGCAGAGGAAGAGGGAGTGTGCTCCTGCCCATCAGCTGCTGCAGCAGTCAGATGTCCTGCCCTGCAGTGCTGGCAAGGCTGAAATGGTTCTTAAAACATACAGTGGAGCCACCAGATTTTAAAAATAATGTTTTTTGCCCATTTACTGTTGCTTGACACATGACTTCCTAATTATATATCCTCCTCCATGTTATCTCCCTTGTGGTTCCCCTTTCCAAATTTCATAGTTTTCTTCCCTTGATGTCTGACTTCACTTTCTGCTGCTCCCCTCGACAGCTCCACCTGCTTTTCTACCCCTCTATTCCATTCTTCCTTATAGCACAAATCCAGGTCTTATAAATCCACTGTCTGTGCTGCTTCTTCAAATCTAATGATATTAATTCCATTTAACCACTTCTTGCTCCCCAGCAACACTCGGCTCTTACCCAACGGTCATTCTTTAATATACTTTCTAGCCATAATTTCAGTGGTTGAAGCCTCCCTCCCCCCAGGATTAAGTTTACAGTTTTTGACACTCAGTTTAGTCTATAAGAAAACTACTGTTATCTGGGGGCTGTAACAGAAGTTGAAGAGAACTGGTGGTTTTGTTTTCAGTAAATCAGAATTACCCTGCAAGCTTTCTTACCTGAGCTCATGATTAACCTTTTATTAAATCAGCCTTTATAAAGTTTGTATCTTAATTTTAAAAATGAAGGAAAATGCTTCACGCAGTCCTCAGGTTTGATTTACAATCAGTAACGTTGTGGACTCAACAGAGATTGCTGACTACTGAGAACAATGAACTTGTTAGTTAACAGAATTAACAGTGCGTTGTTTAACTATAATGACAGCAATAAAACAGGAGATGTGAAGTTGATACAGTCACAACTGAATTGTAATGGATGAGATATTTACAGCAAAGCTGTTAAAACATTGAATAAAATATGGGAAGAGCAAAAGCAGATGTGATTTTATTCTTCAGAGTTGAAGCTTGTAAAGTATGAGATAGCATGAGTAATAATCACAGGTTCTAGTTCACAATGCATTAATAAATATTGATATGATGCCAGTGCTGAAACTTTCCAGATACCAAAATAAAGTGAGAAAGCATGCTCTTGCATTATGTATTGCTAAGTTTAAATTTTACGGCACACATGGCAATCTATTCATTATGATATTACACACCCCCCTACACTATCTCACACACACACACCTCTTTATTTAGGACCTGAACAAGCATTCATTTTGCCAGTCACCAGTGGTTCAGCCCCCACTGCTGCAGGTACATCCCCCATAGCAGAACTGACAGGATGGATCACACAAGAGCTCTTTATCTATTTTAATGGAAAATTATCCACCCAGGCTTCAATGGTTTGGCAGGAGAGCTTGGGTAGATGGGGCTGACTCTGCTCTGCAGCCTGACAGGCTCCACAGATGAGGCTTCCTCTGAAGGGGGGATGCCAGGGGAAGGGGCTGGTGAGCTACACTGGGTGATAATACTTCCAGATCCTGCAGCATCAACCTCCATGATCTTACATAGCTACTGAACCCACAGGTTTAATGTAGAGACTTTTTTTTTTTTTTTTTTTTTTCCAGAGGAGCAGTATTTCTAGCTAGAAAAATGATCATAAAATGATCAGACACCAGGTTTTCTGGCTGCAGTTTCATACACAAATCACAATAATGTAAAACCAATACAAAGCTAAACAAGAAAACAAAAGATACTGCAAATCCGAATGTTTCCTTCATACTTGCTGAGACACTTTGAGCTGGCATGGCCACACTGCCAGGTAATGTGTATTTGCAGACATAAAACACTTCACAGACCTTTTTGTTTTACTTTACTTCAAACACAGTAATCAGCCTAAATGACTACTTCTGCATGACTAAAGGCAGGCACAAACCAACATTTTCTTTTTCCCACTGATTCCAATAAAGCTACTTGCCCTCCTTCCTCTGCTCTCAGAGAACATGAAATGTGCTACAGCGAGTTTGCATCCCAAATGGATACTGGCTCTGCATTTGCTTCCCTAGAGTTCAACTTACAGCAAGAGAAGGCCAAATAAATTACCTGATACTGTACAACACGTGTTGTATAAACACTGAAATATCTTCATCCTTTGATTCAAACTCTGAAAGTCAATGGCAAGCATTTCCTACTGTGTGTGCCATCATCTGTATAAGACTGCACAGTTACAAATTACATAGTATTTAATTCTTTTTCCAAAAACTACCATTTTAATCCCCTGGGAAAGGGGATACATATATACACACATGTATATAATCTCTATCTATTCTTTCCCAAAATGGATATAATTTCCCTGTGACTTACTACCATACACTGTTCTTCATTAATCTTCAGTCTAAATCTCAAAAGGAAGAAACTGTAACACTCACTTCCTTCAATTAAAATCTTTCTCAAAGGGTATCTTTTTCTGATTTCAAACCATGAAGTAGATTTAAGCTGGAACAACTTAGTTTTGTCTGCTCAGATATAAGGGACTGTATATTCAAAATGAAGAGCTAACAGTTCACATCCGATCTGGGATTCTCCTGCAGTTATAACCAGCCTGATTCAAAAGGTAGGGGAGGAGGAATGAAATTAACCTCCAAACAGAACCTTCTTCTGATTTCTGTACTGTTTAATGTTTAATACTCTTTAATTCTTTTAAGCTTCATCAGCCAACAATTCACATAGCTGGTTATGTCTTTTCATCCCAGCATCTTGGGGCAATATCCAATACTGTGGGAGTAGCTCTCGCTTCCTCTGTTACAACAATAGTGGTGCTTCACTTGACATCCTGTCAACCCCTGGTCAGAAATTCTCTCCTGATGTAGGTGTTAGCTCTTAGTTGCAAAGCTTTCTGTGATTAAGGCCCTTCTAAGATGCAGTGTAGGTTTCTCAAAGAACAAATAATAGTAACAATATTCCAATCAGACAGCATCTCAACTCAGGTATTATAAAGTTTCTTCTAAACTTTCATTAATGTAGCCTTAAAAAAACATTCCACTGTGAGCAGAGCAAGATTCACACCAAAGCAATGAAACAGGAAACAAATTGGCATCTGATGTAAACAGGTACCACTCCACGGCAACCAATATATCTTCTTCAACTTGCAGGAGCCAAAGCTGCAGCCCTGCAACTTTTAGTCTAGCCTACACAGGTGTTTCTGCAATACAAAGGGAATTTGCAAGAGGGGAATAAGACCTGACATTCACAGTGTCTGCAATTTAATATGTAATTCAGGCAACTGCATTCAAATTCATCATCATCTGAAAGCAGAGAACCCAAACCCAGAGAATCCAAGGGTACCTGCTGGGGCACTTCACCTTTGTGCAAGATTCGATTTTAGAAACAAAATAGTAGGACCTATTCTGAAAACATCGATTGTTTCCCCAAATCTTCCTTGAGGCTCTTCACATCTGTAATGTTGTTATCCATTAGTCTGACCCATACCTCTCCAGAATCAATGCTGTTATTGATGTTAAACTGCACTGGCTGATTTAGATTTCTATGACATATGGAATCCTGTCCAATAGGTACTCAGCTGCAACCACTGAACTCATTTCACTTAGATCTCAACTCCAAATAGAGTATTAGGGATAAATGGTCAGTGCTTTAATGGTCATTTCACACTTCATCATCAAGTCATCCATTCTCTGCATGTGCCACTTAAGTCTTCCATTCTGTTCCCTCAAATATATCACAGCAAAAATGAACATGACAAAACAAATGTTGAAAAAGGCAACCTTTGCTTGTTGGTGTTTTTTTTCCCTCTAAGTGGCGGATTGTCCCATTATACTCATTTCCTGCAAAATATGTGTCTCCAGGACCTTCAGTGCAGCAAAGCAAAGCACCGCTACAGTCATCTTCTGTGTGGAGTGCTTCTGTTTTACATACTGACACGCATTTTAACATGAAAAAGGTCAGAGATGGAAACAGCACAGCTTGTTGCTGTGACAGCAGACATTTAACAGAAAGACTTCTGGACACACTACAGTTTAAAATAATTTAGTAAAATAATTGCCATGATTGATTTTTTAGGTCCCCGAGTTCATACCACACACTTTTGTGTGACAACTCCCTTCAGTGCTGTTTTTTCTTCTTTTTCTTTTTTTTCTTTTTTTTTTTTTCCTCCAGCAATGACAAGAAATGCATTTCAAATAAGTTCTGGGTTGCTGTCAAAGTTTGATCAGATTCACAAAGTCCACCATAATTTGTTGGTTAAGACCATCCTACAGAGCTGTTGCCAATCCTTTGTCCAAGCAGCTGGTAGCATAAAGCTAGCAGAAAAGTGTGTTCAAATGAACTTTTCATGGCCTGCTCTTATGACAAGCTAAGCCCTGTTTGTAAGGAATGCAGCACTTGCTTTTGTTGCAAACACAAACATTGCTGCAGTGATGGTCACATCAGGACTGCACAAAACATATGCCCCTGAAAACAATTAGTAGAGTTATTAAAAATGAAAACCAGAGGGAGAAAAGGAACTGTGAGATACCAGAGAAATAAGCAAAGCTGTTGAACCTGGAAGCACAAAGTCTATTACATAGAGCACAGCTTTGAATTCACTTAATTTTAGCTGCCTAGATTAAACACAGTATCTACAAAACTAAACCCCACAGAAATGATAAACTAGACTCCATTGTCTATGGAGCAAGACAAGCACAGCTGAAGACACCTTCAGGGTGCCTGAAACAGCAATCAGCTAATCTTTGTAGCGTGATTTGGTACAATCCCAGAAGAAACCCACTTAAATTTATTAAAGGAAATATTGGTACTGGGATAATACCAAGTATATAATGTCAGCATATGTATAATCAGTAGTATATATACTGATATAAAGTTGCAAAGTAGATTTCAAAATGTCAATTCAGAAAGCCAAGTCATTTCCAAAGGGAGAAGAATTAGTAAGAGATGATAATATTTAGCACAGTTGTGTAACAGAACATTCATCCTAGAAGTGGGAGAAGTTGTTCCAGTCCAGAGAGTCAAGGGGATTAAAAGCTACAATTTTCAGAGAGGTGAATCTCATTTTCAAAACTTGATCCCAGTGTCATTCACATGGCTTATCTAATAACTCTTTAGCACAAAAAGCATAAGCAATTCTTACAGGAAGGACCAGAATTTGAGTCAATCTTGCAATACCGTGTCTTCATCTGAGCCAGTGCATCAAGTTCCTATGGCTAAAAGTGAAAGTATAATACCTGACTTTCAGCAGTGGTGAGAGATCATGAGATGCCACTCAGTTTGTGCACTCTTCTGGTCTGCAGAACACAAGGAGGATCTAAAACTACATTTTGCACTTTCTTGAAAACTATTCCTGATCACAGGACTATAAACAGCACAAAGACCATCACAGTTGCTGTTTTGTCCTGAACTAAATATGGTCTGATCTTTTTACAAATAGCCTGAGAAATCCAGGTTGATGGAGGATCTTAGAGTCCTTAGGCTTTATTTACATACGTCCTTACTTCTGAGGGAACTGGCTGACAAAGTTGCAAAGCCTCTGTCCATCATAGTTGAAAAGTCTTGGCCATCTGGAGAAATCCTCACTGGCTGGAAAAGGGGAAACATAACTCCCATTTTCAAGAAGAGAAAAAAGGAAGACCCAGGGAACTATAAACCAGTTAGTCTCACCTCTGTACCCAGGCAAGACCATGGAGCAGATCCTCCTGAAGGCTCTAAGGCATGTGGAAAACAAAGGGGTGGTTTGTGACAGCCAACATGGCTTCACCAAGGGTAAATCCTGCCTAACTCATTTGATGGCCTGTGACAATGGGGTGAACAAAAGAACAACCAACGTCATCTGCCTGAACCTGTGCAAATCCTTCAACATTGTGCCCACAACATCCTGGTAGTGAAACTGTTCAAGACCATGTTGGATGGTCTTGAGCAACCTGATCTAGTGGGAAGTGCCCTGCCCATGCAGAGGGGTTGGAACTAGGTGCTCTTTAAGGTTCATTCCAACTCAAAACTTTCAATGATTCTGTGATACTCTTTGACTTAGAATGCAGCATGGATGGGAGCAAGGTGTGCAAACATACCTACATGATCTGATTACTAACCCCCATGTAAAAAGCTCTGTCCCTTACCCACATTTATTCATAATAAAAAAATCACCAGTTTTGTCTGAATCACATAATAGTTAAAAATACAAAAGCTAAGAAAGCCCACACAAACAAAACAACAGTGGTAAAAAGTAAACAACAGTCATTGAACATAAGATGCAGAGGGAATAGAAATCTAAACATAGGTTACAGCAGAAGCTTCTATTAAAAAGAAATCAAAAGCGATTTTGTTTTCATTTTAAAGTGTAAGCATCCATATTTGTTCAAAATAAAATCCCTATTCTATTCCCCACTCTGGACATGGAACAAAGAAATTGGATATTTTTCTTAAATATAATTTTCATCAAAAGATGTTATAGTTCAAGTTTCAGTTCCCTCAAGCAGCATGGTGGCTTAAAATGACAAAATGGTATTTGTGTGTATCCATATGAAATAAAATGGAACAGAAATGCCAAAGATGGCCAAAATTCTCTCATATGGTGTTTTTGGAGGGGGAAAAAACCATTTAAAAATAGATTGTTAGAGCATAGTTAAAGCTGCTCTTTTAAAAACAATATATGTAACAATATATGAACTAGATTCATTATAAAATTTAATTTGAGATATATCTAAATGAAAATCCCAGGTCTTCATAATTTTGATGTCAGGACTTTGAAGGATGAGAACATCAGCTCTGGAACTTGCAGATACCTCATTTTATCTAGACCCTGCAGAAACCAGACTTCAAAATAACACAGGAAGAGCAGTTGCATAGAGACCTTTCCTTTGACCATGACATCATCAAATAACACAGTACATAATTTTGCTTTACAAACATAAGCTTCAGTTGTGGAAAGCACTCATGCTTGTGTGTGTGAAGGAAGGCTGGAGCTGAAGTGCTTTTCTGAAGAGGATTCCTTGAAGAGAGTATACATGAGAGTCTAGACTAATAGTGAGATTTTGTTTTACCTTCTTATTCCTTGCTAGTCATCTCAATTGTGGGTGCAGTAATATTCTCTCTCCAGTCACAGCCCCACAGCTCCTTATTTGATCAAGATCAGCCCTTTCCTTGACACAAGGGCACTATATTCCTCCCTCTCTTCCTTGCTCTTGCCTCGCCTTTTACTGTATGTGGAACATCCATCCCAGAATCTCAAAATTAAATTACAATTTGCTCACTTCAAAGACATAACACAATCAATTTGTGATAGCATTGCTAGTGCAAAACATTACTGATATAAAATGCAATACTTAAATCTATGTTGAAGCATTTTACTTCTCTCCTATTCTTATTATACTTGATTTTGACAGTTCTAAACAAATGTCAAACTAGCTTTCAATTTCCTCCCTCCTCCTCCCCACATTTTGTGCTGGTGCATTACTAACAGAATTAAAACTTGAAAATAGCCCTAGGCTTTCTAACCACTTTTGAAGGCTATCAGAGGCTTTTGTCTACTTCAGAATATAAACTCAAAGATACTAATTTTGCCATATTTTAAAATAAGAAACTAACAAATGTTCATAGCTAAAATAATGAAAAAAGGCTGTAAAGTACAAAGAACAAAAAGAAAGAGAAAAAAGGATACCATATCACAAAGGAAAAAGAGTTAGATTGTCATGAATCCGAAAGGAAATCAATAGGACAACTTTGGAGACCCATTTCAATCTGTTGTTGACATTGTTTTCTAGTAGTAATTTTCTCAAAATGTTAACAGCATTGAGTTTGCTTATTGATTCTATTATTTTTGACCTTGCATTAGTGTGGGCTAATCTTACATGCCATAAAATTTCCTTTCGCAGCTAAAATTATTGTCTGGCTCTAGGGGAACGTTACAATCAGGTCACAGCCCCCTTAGGATTTTGATGAGCATATAACTGGCAATAATGAGTTATTTTGGCTTTCTATACAACTTTCTGTTGTTTACGTTATATTACGGAGTTTAGTCAGGACTATCACACAAGTGATCAGGATATTGACTAAAGCCCCAAAATCATAATAAATTAAGTAGCAAGCTTAGAGCAGCCAGATAGGTCTGTATCTATGAGAGTCAAGAGTGTAAACATCTGGCTGGGAGGGAGCTGAAGCCAACATGCTCCTCATTTGCCTGGGGATGTGGCTGCAGAGCACAGTACGGCACGTCCAGCTGTTGCAACATTTATGATCCAGCAGCAAAAAGAGAGACTCCGCTCATCTGCTCCATAACAGTAAGAAGCACAAGGTAACAAAGAGGATGACGAGAATACCCTCACAATAAAAACATTACATCACATATTTGAATACATTTACCTGTGAAAGCTTATTTTCATTCTCTTGTACTTCTGCATTAATTACACAGCTATTATTTTTACTGAATTCCTGTATTAAGTGGTCAGCAGGGATAGTGCTAAATTAATCAGCAGCTACTACATGGTTCAATAGTTTAGCACCATTCCCAGTACTTAAACATTTCTCAGAAGACAAACCCATTTGTTTCAGGGAAGATCTTCTGTGACTCCTTTCTGCTGAGTGTCTGAATGCCTTCCAAGCAAAAAAAAAAAAAGAAATTTCAAGTTTTGGGCCACACTGAACTGACACCTAATGGGCTATACTGGACATGTGTCTGTGCTAAAAAATAAAGCTTTGTATGCAAACTGAATATACATTTGGGTCTATACAGTTATTTTCAGAACATCAGAAATAGTCTGACATTTTGAGTGCCTAATAGCTGCAGTGGCTGTTTAGAGAGCATCCCAACAGCCAACAGTCAGGCTTATATCAAAAGGAGATATTTTGGATTCTGAAAACTCATAAAGGTCTAGACATACCCAGATGTTCCTTATAAAAGAACTTTAACACCAGAGAAAAGACACCCAAAGATAGGCTAAGTGCCCTGCTTGAAGGCTGCATAGTATATATGTCCCCAGAGAATAGAGCTGGAGGGAGATTTATTGTTTGAGGCTTTTAGCCTCAAGCTTAATTTTTAAAGGTATGTATTTCCCCAGAAACAGAATAGTTCCATTTAAAAGTCACAGGTGCCCTGAAGCTTTGCTTAGATTACCTCAAGTTTCATTTAATAACGAGCTTGAAACTTGAGTCAAATTATTCATTACAATGGGCAATATTTTTGTCTGTTTTTCTCTTTTGGTCATCTCAGGTGCTAAAAGTGCTCAATAAAAATTAAAAATGATAGAAGCTTATACTGTTCTGCCAATGAAGGGTTTTTCATTGTATCATCTTTAAACCTGAGATAGAGATCAAACCAAGCCTTCCATGTAACACTAAAATAAAAAGAGTTGTTCATCCTAGTTTATCCCAGGCTAGTGTAGCCCATCTCTTGTTTTGACAGATCTCAAGTCCAAATTCCAACAGCAGTAACCACTATGGGAACACAAATATGAGCTTGCACAAAGATGCAGTGATTAAGACTGGATAGACTTTGACACAATGGTTAAAAACCAGATTTTTCTCCAGATAAGTTTTGGAAAGTTGATCAAAAAGATATCAGGAAGAGCTGGGAAAAGAAAGATTTTTTGCTTTTTGGACAATATGGAAAATCCTGAAATGTTGACCCTCTCTCTCTGCATCTTGTTTAGCAAATTTTTTACAAAAGTAAAAAAGGGTTTTTTTGCTATGTAAAAATTATAATTTTAAAATAAAAATACTTTAAAAACAGAATGTGAACTCTGTTTAAAAACCACCAAAACAGACTGCTTTGTAAGATCAGCTTTTGTTCTCTGTCCTCCATAAACAGGATCAAGTGGTTACACACTTGTTGGACATTTGGGTTTTACTGACACAGGACTTTTCTACAGAAGATAATATCATCACAACAGTGGCAAGTAATATTTCTTACTAAATCATAAGCCATACACCTAATTTTTCCTTAAATACACATTTTTTCTTTTTCTAGAAACACAAACATGCTATAGCTGTTAGGGTTTTTTGTTATTTACTTTAAACAGTTTAAAACAACAATATTAACTACAAAAAGAAAGCAAAATGCTGTACAGTGAAAACTCCTATTTTGTTGTAAGGTCTCTGCTGTCCCTACAACTTCAAACAGCAGCATCCATCCAACTAGCTGAAAATGCCATATACACTAGAGCATATTGCTTAAGCCCTCTAAGAAAATACTTGAGCACATGCTTAAATATTATCCAGGTTGTTTAATCTGTATTGTCTACTTTTGCTGTTATTACATTTTTGTGGTATTGGATACAGAACAAAGGAAGAAAAAGTTGGAGAAGATTTAAAGAATCATGAAGCCAAAATAACTTACAATAGTTGATTTTTTTTCTTGACCTCAAGGGGGAAAGCATTTTCTAAGACCTGATTTGATAAACAATCAGTTTTGTTTCTCTGCAGTCCAGTTAAATGGAATTTATGAAATCAAAATATACAGAGAGATATTAACTGTATTAAAATGACACAGGCATGAGTATATTTTGTTGTTTTTTTTTTTAAGAGCTTGTGAATGCAGAGACTCAAAGATGAGATGAGCCCAAGGCAGTTATCGTAAGACCCATCTATAGAAGCTTACAGAAGCTCTTTCATGCAAGAATAATCATCATATATGGGATCCTAACATGGGGTTTTGAAAGGGGACTTGATATGGTCAGCAGTTTTACAGGCACCATTAAGTCTAAGTAGAAGTTGACAGAATTTAGGGGATGAGTCTCATTTGAGCTATGGTTATCTTACATGTCTGTGGCCGTGCAAATGCACCTTTAAAGTGAGCATAAATTACATTTGGTAACAGCTAAAAAAGTTTCTAGAAAACATCAATGAGAGGCAATGAAACTTAAGCTTCAAAGTCACTTTGGAGCTTTTTGAAACTGTTACAGAAATCTTTCAAAGCCTCTAAAAGGCAGCAGAAACCAAGACACCAGCCTGAGGAACACACCTAGTGACTATTCATGTTTGATCAGGGAGCAGTGCATTTAGACATGGCTGTCCAGAAAGTATCTGATCAACATCTGCGTGTTGATGGGTAAATTATAATTACTCTTATGCTTATGTACTGACGCATCTGTCACTGTTCCCTAAGGACACTGTGTTTCTCAGGATGTAACTGTCTGTGGATCAGAGGCATGTGGATGCCTGGATATTCCATATGTGTAAGAGTAAGTAAAAACATTCAATAAGGTTCTGACTTCCCTATCTCAGATTTTTAAGATTTTTTTTTGTCCATTTTTGTGTTTTTTTTTTTTTTTTTTTTTTTTTTTTTTTGTGTCTCAGCTAGATTTAAGGATTAGCCCCAGAGGTACCAAAAAGGGACTCACCTTCCTGTAGAAAGCCTGTCCTGCTGCAGGAGCTCTAAGAAACCTGAGGCAATGCCCAGGGTCTCACCAGTTAATCCCCAGATTCAGGTCCCTCTCTGCATTACAGACACTACTACATAAGCTGATCTCAGGTCATTCTACGTAACTGAAAATGCGTGGCTATAGTTTTTCAGGTAATGTAGGAAATAGAGCTTTTAACCTTTCTGTCTTGAGCAAAACCT
>NW_009953486.1:6121267-6124619 GCF_000747805.2 Chaetura pelagica | reverse complement strand
GCTCAGGAAATTACTGCAGGAAATTACTGTGATTTCAACAGCAAGGAGACCTTTCCTTTGTTCCTAAAGAGATTTGAAATGAGTGACTTCTCAATGCCATCTCCTATCAGGTAGCTTCTGCTTAGATTTTTCCTCATTTTCTGCTAAAAAGACTGTTTTGGATTCTAGTCTAATGCATTTAATTTTCCCAGGTACAAAAGAACTATTTATCAGAAGGGGGATCTGGAGACTTCTCCAAAATGTTGAAAATATTGATACAATAACTAAGTTTCCTTCCACCTATGCAATCTGTGCCATCAGGTGCTTATGTAACTAAAAACCTCAGCCCTTATTTTCTTTTCTCCTCTGTTTCACAGCTCCAAAGTGGAAACATTAAGGCTTTCCCACCCTCAGAAATCAAATGCAAAAGCACATGCCAAGAGCAGGGAGGGAGCTTGAGTGCTGCAGGAATGGAGCTGTCAAAGTTGCAGCTTAGGACACAGAACAGACCACAGAGCCTTTTATTGCCCACTTCTTTGCCATCCACCAAATGCTTGTTTTCTGCTGCATCTGTCTTTAAATCAGCTCTGAACTGCTCTTTTATGTCTGTTAACCTCAGATTTTGCATGAATTAAACTCATTTGGTCTACTTAATTTCAGAAAGAAAAGACAGACAATGATGTGTGCATTGTGGAGGAGAACTGGCACATCAAGTGGTGGCCTTAGGTCACTCCCTTTTGGGATTTATATCTCCAAAATCCCTTCTGATTTGTTTTCTCATCTTCTTTAAGGTTTACAAATGAATTTCATTTGGAATCAAAGTTAATTCAGTGCTGACTTCTGCCACCAATCACTTCTCTGTGCTCACAGTGATATATATTTTAGATTTATACAATGCATTATAAAAGCATCTATCCCAAGCTTCCAAGGAGCCTTTGCCATGTATCAGTCAGTATGTCAATACAACATAACACATGCATAAGTTCTCTAAACTGGTAAAGAGCTATTTATTAAAACGAGATGTCAGGCTTAGATGCACCAGTTTCTATCCCTTACTCCTTCACCTAAAGTGGTTTTCAAGTTGCAGACCCTGAGCCCCATAGATTATAATCCATAATGGATATGCAAAATGCAGCAAAGAAACATAATTTTATAAAACTGTCATTAAGTGGTTAAATTTTAGTGTCCTACTAGTCAGCAAACTGGAAGTTTTATACATCAAAATGCAAGGGGTGAACTTCAAAGCCAGGGTGTCCCATTGCAGAGAACTACCAAGGGCAGCATCTCTTCTGTTCACTTCAGTTTTATAATATTACTACACCAAAAGAAGCATTAACTTAAAGATGCATGTACCAAATGATAAGGTCAAAACTGCTTCTTTATTTGCAAGCTGGACTGCAAACAGAACTATCAGCCAGCACCAATGTAATAAAACTTATAAGGAATGCCAAGAAAAGGCCTACTGTAAGAAAAGAGGAAAAAAGAGTCTATGAAAGCAGTTGTGGGTTCAGAAATTATAGCACATTTAAACCACTGCCTCTCCTTGTAAAGGTACAGATCTGTCAGGCAGGTTTGATGATTGATAACATTCACTGTTGCTTTAACCCAATGGTAAAACATTTTTCTCCCAAGTTCTGGAACAAAGAGAGACAAGCCAATTTGCACATGCAGCATCCCACTACTGTACCCAGGGTTGATTTGTCTGCTGAACATTCTCAAACATTCATGTGCATAGGAAATTACCCAACCTAACAATTACTTGAATGCACACTTGGAGGAACTACAGACAGAGATGAAGCAACTGCTTATTTTTGTACATGTATTTGCATGACCAAGTTTCCCCCAAGTCTAAGACTGTTACAAGAATCACAACTTCCTAGCACACCTTTCTTTGTCTGCAATCTCAGTCTCTTCAGCTTCTGGAAATAGCTACTAATTCATTACTATCACTGACATTTCTTGCAATTTCATCTGTTTCCCTAGCAGTGCCTGTTTCCTCAGTTCCATTATTATCAAACAGGTCTGCTGTGATAGACTGCTGATCCTCATCTTCATATTGATTAATTTAATTTTCACATGCATCATCCTGATTTTCAACATCTTCAGCACAGTCTTCTTACAATGAGTCATTTGCAAGACAGATTTTCATTATTGGAGTCATCTTTAGCATAGGAATGTCCTGGACCAGTTTCAGGTGCGAGGCCATATTTTGCTCAGCTAGATTAGTATAAATTAGAAATGCATGTACAAAACTTAATGGGACTATTCAAAACCTCCAGTGGTGTAAGAAGTAAGATGAATCTGGCCTGCAGTGTTTGCTCCTCTCTGCATCTTGGCTGTCTCAGGGAAGGAATTTGCCAATCATACTTGGGCTTGATCATTATCAATGTAATTAAAATGCAATTTATTTTTTTGGATTAATTTGTAGATTAAACAGAGGCATTTTATTATATTTATCTCAGACATCTAAAATATTTAAGCATTTAACATTACAAAGTTAGCTAAATAAATCTTTAATTTAGTATAATTAGATTTGCCTAAATTAAAAAATTTATTGATATTCCAAAATAGTTTCATATTCATTTGGAACACTAAATTGGAACTTAAAATAACTTGTAGTTGTCCCTGCCTTTTCAGTGTACAGGCCATGAAATACTGTTATCTAGCACAATGCATGCTCTTCTATACATACTAATCCAGACCCTTACAAGTTATTATACCATATCATCACTCCTTCAGGCTCATTCTGGCAAGAAGAGAAAGGAAACTGTTCTGTTTAGTGGCTGTAGTTATAAAATGCTCTGGAAGGGTTCAAAAGCAACAGGGCAAGTTCACAGCAGGACACTCCATCGGGGCTGAGGCAGCCTTAGCACCAGCTGAGGAGGGCTGAGGGCCATGTGTGACCATGCCCCTTGCTCACCACTGGTCCTGCAGACAGGGCACTGCCCAGCTCTCTCGTGTGAACCTCAACATGACAACAATAGTTGAAACAGAAAGATTATTGCTCTCTAATGCCCTCCTAAAACCTGCAAGCATGAGATGAGGTTGTCTTCCTTTTAATGTGTGCAATTACAAATGTTATTGTAGGTCATAAAATTATCAGCTATCAAAATCCAGTTTCCAAAGCCAAAAAGCAGCTGGTAAGAGGACATGGAAAGCAGCACAGCCCATGGAAAGAAACCGTATGATACACACAACCAGAAGCAATAGCTTGTCTTGTGTTTCAACAAACGCACTCTTGGGAGTGGCTACAGAAGCACCATTTTCCCTCTTTCTTTTTTGGGATTTTTCTCTTCACCAAGATGGACTCCAGCCTTCCCTACAGCAAACTGTCAACTTTATCTTTGGAAAAGGGAAAAGAGGAGAAATAGAA
>NW_009953486.1:6021831-6120991 GCF_000747805.2 Chaetura pelagica | reverse complement strand
AAAGAGAGGAGTGGGCACAGAGGGAGAGGAGCAGCAAGCAGGCACTGTGAAGGACCATTCATATGATGGATTTCTGGCATAGCCATCCTCATTTATTTAATCTTTCCGCATTCTTTGATTCTCTTCAAGTCTTTCTCCCTGAGCTCTTTTTTTGACTCTCTAAGCAGTTTTCCACATTGCACAAACTACAGTGCCCCAAAACAGATGTAGTTGAGAAGAAACGGACAAAACAGAGGGATTGTTTCCCCGTCTCTTGAAGGTCACAGTCTTCATCTGTAACTGTTCCTTACATACAGAATGGTCATGGTGACTCACGCTCAACTTAGGCTCAATCTATTGATTTGCAGAACCTGCTACTAAGCAGTTGTTTCCCTGTCTTCTTTTTGCTCTGTTGATTATTCTTGCTGAGGCACAGGACCTTGAATTTGTCTTTCCTGAACCGCGTCCTTTTCTTCACATTATTTCCCCTGATCACATCACTTTGAATTCTAATCCCGTCTTCCAACATAATCACAACCCTTCTCAGTTTGTGTCATTTGGAGTTGTAATAAGCACTTTCTCTGGTCCATCACACAGATCTTTAATGAAATATCACTAGACCTACAGAAACCCACTTAGTATATCTTTCTATTTCCACAGTAAGCCATTGTTAAGTATTTTTGAAGTGAGTTTTTCAAATAACTAGTACTTTCATCTGAGTTATGCTGTTTTCTGGGATGTTCTATCGTGTTCTCCCAAAATCCAGCACTGAAGAAATGGAGATCTGAGTATGAACACCACCCACAGGGAATGGCCAGTTTCTTTTTGAAAGAAAATTACTTAAAGTTTTGTGATGTTGGCAGTGAGCATTAATATTTTCATTTCCTAATTTTATCTTCCAGATGCAACAAAACAATATAAAAGGCAGGTTTTATCAGCTGTCAAGTTTGTTCAAGTCTCACACAAATGAAAATATATTGACATTAGATTACAGGGTTCTTCTCAACTCATCCTTAACATGGGCACATAAGTGCACTTGCAAACTTACACTTTTTTTTCTGCTAAATTCTGCTACCATGTGAAACACATCCAGTTTTACAATTTATATGATGGTGACTACAGAGTCCAAAGTTTTTCAGAGACTTTTTCTACATAGAGGAAAAGATAAGCTAGATTTATCTATGGACCATATAATCAATTGGATTAAAAAAGCTTTGCTTTGGCTAATCACATTTACTACTGCTATTTTGTACCTCTCTAGCAGGAAAGATTTAAGATGTGTTTAAGTTTATGTAAGATACTTTAAGATGATTTTTTCCTGTCCTGCCACTATGAGCAAACCTCTCCTTCTACAAATTGCAACAATTCCAAATGTACCACAGCGGCATTTCCAGGTGTGGCTGCATCCACATTTTTTACTCTGGAATTCCTTTTCCTGCCTTTTCTAATGATGAGCCCCTAATTTTATGAAACTCTACACATCTGATGAACCAGCTCTTAAAAATTTCACTTTCAAATTCCATTCTGTAAGTGCTTACATTTTTCATGAACTTTGGGTGCATCTGGCCTCAGGGATGGTATATTCTGTATTTCAACATTAGGAAAAAAAGCCTAACCTCAACAATTTTTGTTATTAACAGATCATCTTGTTTGATCAGTCTAAAGAGCAAGATTCGGAGAAAGCACATTAACCTTGATCCTACAGCTTCTCTATGCAGCGACCAGCAGACCATCACATTCTTGTGGGACACTGTACCTGTCGTGACTTCACTGAGCTAACTCATGGGGAGGACAGTTTTATGAAATACTGAGATCCCCGGAGAAGGGTGTCAGACTTTGTGCAGAGGAAAACTGGCAATCCTGTGCACTTATCCTTCTGCACATCATAAAGAGGTGACAGTTATGATAGTGTTTATTAGAGTGGAAATTTTTCATGCTCCTGTGGCACCTGATAACTGCTCTATGCATTAACGAGCGACTCACGAACGGCTATCAGAGTAAGTGGGAGCATGAAGTAAAACACTGATGATTCAAAGGGAGCTTCAGATTTGCAGGTATCATGGACTTCTCATATCTCTCACACACCCATTGAGCTCAGAGCATCCTAGTGAAGGGCCAAATGCAGCCTGCTTCACAATAAAGCGAGAGAGATGGTACAAAACAATAATTACACAGAAGCTCTGCCAGCTGCCTGCATTCCTCCCTTTCAGACACAGGCATTTAATAGACTACAAGATAATGGTCATAATGTGCCATTTGAACCAAGTTTCCATTTAGCATTAATTTTGCAGGCATAAGATTTCAAATTTGCAAATTACTGCTTGGATCTCAAAAGTTAAAGCTTGAGTATCTGAAGGAGGTTGTTTCCAAATCTCCATTTTTTTTTCCCCCCAACACAGTCCTGTTCAGCCACATGAGTCTCTCACATGGACACTAGGAAACCTGGTACAAGACTCTGAATATGTGCACACCTGCCAGGCTTCCCAGCATCCTTTAAGACACAGGCTGCTCAAAGGAGACACAGATTCTAATTTGGGTAACACCTTTTATTATTGTAACGAAGACGCCATTTGCATGTTTTCTTCCTAAAAAAAAGGGTTCACAGAGCCCTTGATATTTTGTGTCTGTTGTGTTCAACAGACTGGAAAAACCAGCAAGAAAATGTTCAAAATTTGCCTTTAACCTCAGTGTTGCAATCACTGCTGAGGAGCAGGGTGGCCCAGGGGCTGAGCACTCCTGCCTTGTGCACCAAGACATCCTCCTCTTTAGCCAGCTGTTCACCTAGAAAGCTTTACTGAACTGTCCCCATTACAGCACTTTTAAGAGGATGGGAGTGTCTTAGAACAGGGACAGTGAGGAGAAACTCTATATTCCATACAGCCCATAAAATGATTGTAATAAATACACGCAGTTCCTTTTGTCACAAAAATATAGGACAGCATTGTCCCTTCTCCAGAAGTTACCCATAGTCCCCTTTCCTCTCTATCAAAAATATTGACACTCCAGATGACTGAAACAGGAGATGAGCTTCTCTTCCCCTTGATTTTCTCTAGGTAATATAAAATTCAGCATCCAAGGTGCTGTTTTAAAAGTAGGTTACCTCCCGATGAACATAAGAGTTCATATTTGTGCTGACAATAGTGGATGATGTTAGTGCTGTGCTGCCTATATTAAAAAAAAAACACAAAACACCAAGAACAAAAGATACCTTTACTTCCTCACTGAAATCCCTTCAGTTGAGTCAAGGACACTTTTCACCACTCCAAGTAGCACGCAAAAGCCATCCAACTCCAACTGAATTGAGAACTGCAGAGCAAAACTCTCAGCAATGTCACAACAAGGCATGGAGACTTTCATAACTGGAAAGATTTTTAGAGGAGACTTTTTTCTTTCCCTGAAAAAAAGATAACTTGGATTTTTACAGGAAAGATCCATCTTGTGTGTCCCTCCCCATTCCTCAGAGCTGTAATTCCTTCAGTGCTCCCTGTAAGATCTCTAATCTTTACAGCCAAGCACAAAAGCTGCTAATATAAATATTTGCAATACTATCATACGCTGGAGAGTCTTGAGTGATGAACTGTTCTGTAATTTGCAGCCCACTAGCTGTGGGTGCTGTTTCCATTATGCAGAAAGAATGTGGTAGTCTGACAGAACGTACTAAACAATGGGAAGGTTTTACACAATGCTAAGTACGGGGTTTTGCCACTTCAGAGCAAAATACTACCATGTATTTGTACTGCTTCTAATAAGACAAGGATAAGTAAATCAGGGTCACCAAGTGGACTGTTCCAGTGAGTTATGACAGTAAGAGTAACAAACTTGAATTTACAATGCATGCCCTTTAGCTAAATCTGAGATTTGTTGCAGTTATTTTGGCCTTATTAAAGTATAATATTAAGGTCTGTAAGAGAAAATTTGTTATTGCAAAGACACTTCTACACCAAACAATGCTATATTTAGCGACAATAACTATCCTGCATTGCATAATCTGGCATTTGTACCACAAGGGAATTATATGGCATTATTCACTAATGACAGAAATGCTTCTGGCTCCTTTTCCTGATGTAATAAATATCTCTCTAGAGCAAGCAAACTAGAGGGGGCATACTGTGAAACTGAAAGTTTTTTGGTATGGTGTTTTGTTTGGGCTTTGGTTTTAATTGCAAAGTCCTGAGAACTGTTTTCAGTGCTCATTGTGATATTTATTGCTACTAGTGTGATAGGAATTAAATTTTATCAAACTTTTAAACCCAAGAATAAATCAAATACAAGTACCAGATCACTACTGGAAACTCAGCTCAAGCTTAATCATGATGAGGCACTTGTTACTGACTGATGCCCTACACAAGTTTGGCAAACTCAGGCTAAGGGGTTGGGGTACCATTAAGACAGAATTCATCCCTACAGACTGCAAGTACAGTTTGGATTCAAGCTACTGCTTCTCTTGCTAGGATAAGATTTCACAACTATTCCATGACTGGACTAATCTTGGGCTATAACACACGATGAATCAACTGTTCTTGGCAAACCTAAGTTGCATCTTTTCAGGAGATTTTGGCAAATGGAGTGCAATTCTTAAGCACCATTCTTAGAAGAATAATATTGGGTAAATATAGAAACAAAGCATTTAGGAGAAAAAAAAAACATTTTCAAATTAGTAAGCTGTACATACACCTATAGTACATAAATCCCCCTGTGAGGAAAAAAAAAATAGTCTGCCTGCTTCCTTCAAACTTTCCAGGAGTGTCATCTCATTTCTCTCTCCTTTTTTGAGAGACTTGGCCTTTTTGCAACTTGCCAGAGTAGATCTGATTGCCTGTGTTCTTTTTTCCTGTCCTAGTTAAAAGCAGTTTGGTCAGTTTGATGATTTTTCCTCATTCTTAGCTAGGCTAATGCTTTGGCATTGGTTCTTAACAACTAAACGGTTTGCAATAAGATGGCCTGTCACAAACCTCTCTTGCATGAGCTTTTTCTTTCTTCATCCCCAGTCAATCCTCTGTTGTGTTAAATCAATTTGATTGTAAAAAAATTATAAACCAAAAGGCAAAAAAAATCTAACCTCTCATAAAAATAACCAAGCCAGTATATAGTTAATTCACAACAGTTTCAAATCCATCAGTGTCGCCAGGGACCTTATCTTTCCAGTGGGTTTATTCACAAAGTAAAAGCAATGGGTGACTCCAGGAGATTCCCAGCCCAGTTCAGTGTTGTTTGCTGCAGGTGAGCAGCCAAAGGAGTGGGTAAGCAGGACAGCACAAGAGCAAGAATCACTCAAAATCTCCCAACTGCAAAATACATTCCTCTCTGAACCTTCCTGGAACAGCAGGCTGCAGGTATCTGAAGTTAGCAGATCTTGCTGGTTTGAATCACAACTTTTTGCTTGCTCTGAAGTGATATTGCTCCAAATCCCTTCCTTTTTCTCATTTTACCTCTCTCCTTCTCTTTGCCCACCAGAGCCCCTAGTAAGGTCTCTTTACAGCCTACCTTCATCAAAAGATGAATTTGGGGTGTGATGCTGGGCAATGATGGGGTACCCAGATTATCAGCATCAGTGAAACATGAATCCCTCCCACTCAAAGCACTATTCATGTGCCTTGTTAGTGTTTGCCATTTCTCCTTAAAGATGGCATTTTCTGCTAAATGAGTCTGGGAGTCTGTTATTTGCAACCAATAAAAGAGGCCGACACTTGATAGCAGCTGGCCATTGTCTTCAAAAGGTTTGCACAAATGGGAAGATCTGATCCCAAAAGTGCAGCTTAGCAAAGTCTGTATTTAAAAACTCATGGGGAGGGAAGATGACTCATGTAGCTGCTTCTCCTTAAGACACAAGTGTGCAATAAAACAGAATATAGAAAATTAAATCTCCATGACTTATGGCATTTTGCCATTTATCTTCAAGTTTAGAGAAAAAAAAAAGCCAAAAAAATCCCACAAGAAAATGAGGAAAAGAAGCAGCATAACCAAAAGCCTGAGTACAGCAGTGGGTAACAAAGTCAAACACCTCAGAGCACTGAGCAGTGTCTACAGCCCTTCTCTCAAAATCTCCTGAAAAGGCAGACACCCCACACCATGAACCAGAGACTGACTAGCTACTCATCTCTTTGAATACTGTGGAGCTGAGGTTAGAAGATGCCATCCAGACTTCCCCTTCCCTAAAAAAAGGCCTGTTAGCTACTTTTAAAAGAAAATACTTCTAGAACACTGTAAAAACTATATTGCCTCCTGTTTATAGAGCAGAACTGCTCTGAAACAGGTAAATACATATGTTCTTTTATATTTTTCATGCTCTGGAAAGCACATCAACGCATTTTATAGACATCAGGTCACCGCTGACACAAAACCATCGAAACCGTCAGATGCAGAGAAAGTAACAACCCATCTCAACTCTATCCAAACGTAGGAAGTGAAGACAGACTCTACATCACACTCAAAGTTCACCAGCCCTTCCAATAGGCAGATTACACAATAATTTATACTGAATACCAGCAATCCAATTATGATGAATCAATTAAAAATGACCTAAGGATTTGATGACCACCCAAAATGAGATCTATTGTAACATCATATTGTCCATTCTGTGTGGAAGCTGGGGAAAAGAAAAGTAAGTCCACAAATACATGAGTGTCTCTGTCTTAGAACTTTTTCCATTCCAGCTGTGAGAAGTTAGAGTGACTTCAGTAAACACTGGACCAGAAAATGAAACCTGCCACAACCATTGTGTGAAAGAGCTTCAGGCACAGTTTATTTCTCTCATCATTAACAATGCATATTCTGATGAGACACTACCATTGCAATCTGCTCTAAAAGCCCAAAATAAGATCAAAAAAATTGTATACATATTGGCAGACATGAATTTTACACAAACATGATTTTCCAGTCAGGTCATAATGCCATCTTAAACTCAGAGTAAATTTTTGCAGCTAAGTTATAAACCCCTGAAAGCAGCATTTTATAATGGAAATGCTGATACAAGCTTAACCAGAGCAGCAAGAAGAGAGACATATACTATAAAAATAAAAGTGAATCATAAAGCAGTTAAGGTTTGATTGCTATAAAATACCTGGGCTTGAAATTTTGATTCAGACTTTAAAAAAAAATAAATTACTTCTCATGACCTAGAGATACTTTTTGGACAGATAATGTCTAGGGAATTAGATCAAAGATCCTTTTTGTAACCTCAGAATACAGCACTAATGTGTTCAGTGGTCTCCTTCAAGTATAAAAATATAAGACTTTGAAAGTTCTTTGGTCTGCTTGTAAATAACAGTGTCAAGTGGAGCTTGCAATTAAAGAGGAACTCCTCTAAACTCCAGTCAACCAACTTGGAGGTTTTTAAGGGTAAACAAAAAGAAAAAAAAAAAAAAAAAAAAAAAAGCAAAAAAGAAAAAAGGAAAAACCTCCTAAGATTTCAAAGATGCCTGGTAGGAATATTTCTTAATTGAGCCATGCTTTAGAGCTGCATGGAATTGTTCTTATTAAAAATTAAATAAGAACAGAGGAGAAGAACATGGGAGCTTTTGAGAGATTAGAGCTTTGTAAGATTTACTTAAAAGGTTTCTATTAGACTTCAGGGTTTCTCTCGCATATGAAAAACTCACCTACACACAATGCCTGCAAAGCTAGGGCTCCAGCTATTGAAACCACAACAAGTTGATTGGAAAAATGGAAAGAAAGTTTTCCTTTCCAATGCAGTAGCAATGCTCATGTTGAATCCATGCATTTGCTTTGTTTGCTAAATAATAATGACATTGTTTTTTTAAAACTCAGCATGTTCATTTTCAACCTACATTTCTTCCTGGTATTTTAAATTTAACCACTTGAGAACCAGCTCAGTCTGGGCTCCTCACAGCCCTTGTGTTCCCTCTCTAATGCATACTTTGTGGTGGGTTGGATGTATTTCTAGAAGCACACGCAACAAAAGCTTCTTTACACTGACTACACACTGTGAACCGCAACATCCACAGGGACCACAAATATTGTATCTCTGGTTAAATTATCCTTTATAGAATGAACAGGATACACAATATGGCCTAAAGGTCTTGCTGCAAATGCAGGCCCTTCTGGAATTTTATCACCTGTCTTCAGTGAAACCACAGGTTTGCTCTGAAATCCTTAAATATGCCACCTGCTATCTTATTTTGGAATCCACCTGCAAAAATGGAGCCTTAAGATTCATCAGATGGGGACAAAAAAAAATGTTCTCAGTTCTTCGGCTCCCATCTGTGCTAACCCTGTCTTAGCAAGTGCACCTTCTGCATCATGCCAAGCTTTCAAGTATTGGCAGACTTTAGGGATTTCACAAATGAAACACTTAATACTTCTGGGCAACCTGAGGAGCTTTGCTGATCTTTGTTCATATTATGTTTCAAGTTGGCTCACTGACCAATTTCCCATTAGGTTTTTATCAAAATCTCAAATGACACCTTCTCAACCCATTCCCCTCTTTGCAAAGCTACTACATGTTTTAAAAGGGGCTAATCCTGTCTCCTACATAACCATCAATGAGCATAGGAAGTTATTTTAAAAAATGCTATGGAGTTTGGCTTAGCTTGATATTACAGATATGTGGAAATAAAAAAAGGCTGCAAATAGACTTGATGTATACTAATAGAATAGTAATGCAAGCTTTACTGCTTGCTTTAGTTTAAAGGGGTGCAGCTCTTAATGGTCAGAAATCTGTAGTAGATTGCTCAAAATAAAAAAGAATCTGATATGATGGATATGGTCCAAAAGCTTGAGCAAGCTGCATTTCTGAGTTACCTAGTCCACTTCAGCAAATTACCAGCCTACCTGGCCACAGACCCTGCCTGGCTGAGGGCAGTGTGAGAGACTGCAGCACATTTCCCTATCCCACATTTTGGTATTAAAATGCCTCATTAATGAACTATTAGCAAACACTGTTAACAGCTCTGTCTCTTTCAGCTTCCACTGGAACAGCCTGAAATCTCTACCAAAGGGGAGACTGAGGATGTTAAGAGGAAAAACTGGTCAATCCAGGTTCCTCTCAGAACTGCAGCATGTGCTTTTTGGGCAAGACAGAGAACAAGGAAACAGCACGACAGAGGACAAGAAGACTGCAAAACCTGGTATTTTCAGCTCAGCAAGAATTTACTACTTGATCTTTATAACCCCCATCCCTAAAATACAGAAATGATTAAAAGCAAGTAAGAGGGAATAAAAGGATGCTTCTTCTGTGCCCAGTTCTTCTGGGAACTGTGTTACTTCTGCAGTCAGTCCTTCTGGGAACAGCATTTCAGAGCTTCTGGTGTGTCTGTGCTTTTCAGAGACTAAAAGCCAAGCAAGAAACCAGAATGTATAATTTAATCTGGAAGTTTAAGCTTTTTTACTTATATAACATTTATCTGCAAATTATGGTCTGACTTCACTGCCTTTTAATTCATTATAATAAATGCTCTGAATTTTAAATTAGGAAAAAAAGAGTAAAAGAAGATATAAAATAATTAAAAGATAGGACGTGGTTAACAAGAGAAGGAAGCTGAATGTAGACAAAGGCTAATTCAGTAAAAAAGGCAGAAGAAACCAGGGTATGTAACATAAACTGAGACAAAAAGCAGACCCTGACAGCTCACTTGTGCAATACAGGGCAGAGCAGCATTAAGGACCTCAGCATCAGCCCGATGCTGACAGAGCAGAGAGAATTTGCACAACAGCCATCAACTTGCTTTACAGGTGAGGGGGACAAAAATCAATGTACATAGAAAGATTTTTGAGCACATGGCAAGTGCAGCCAAGGGACAGATAAGACAGGAAGGGTTAGGTATCTCCTGCAACTGTATCCTGTAGGAAGTTCTAAAGAAAAGGAAAAATTGTGAACAGCCGTAAAGGTTTTACTGGATATAATGGAAATTTCAGCATTAATATTAGGAATCAGAATTAGTATTGCTATGAACTCTACAAGCCCAAAAATTGCATCACAAATTAGGATGATCTTTACTACTTCCTTGCTAAGGAAATGGTGTGTCTAGCCCAGAGATTTGTGCTCCTTTTGATAAAGAAGGAGCAGCAAAATAACGGCAAACTAAAACAACCCCCTAATTTCCTTCCTATTCTACTATACACATTAAGTCTTAACACCATCAAATAGATAATAGAAAATACTAATTCTTTTAATATTGTATTCTTGCTTTCAGCATAACTGACATAATTATTGTTTTCAATGAAATCCCAGATTTTCTTTATGCACATTAGTTTTAAAGGGAAATCACGCACAACTAAAGAACATGCATATCAATCATATCATTGTATTCCTTCTCCCGTTTAAAATTCTATAGTTTTCCTCATATCCCTGGACAAATTTCATACTGCAAATGCTGGACTCCACAACTTGTAGTATAGAAAATCACTCTATGGGAGTCTGAACAAGCCTTGAGCCAAAATGAGTAACAGCTAATATTATGTGCAACCAGTTTTTGGTGGGTTTTTTTGTGTGGAATCAATAGCCTGCTAAAAATCTGATGACTAATCATCTTACCAGTTCAGACATTTATAAAGGTCTCCCTAGGAATATTCTGTCTTAGAATCTTAATATCCCTTCTAAGTAATGACACTGCACAACCAACACCATAGCAAAAGAAATCAGATTTTCTTGAAAAGCTAAACACTTTCTTAGAAGATTCTTAAAGAGATTTTAATGTTTTCATCAGCAGAGCCTTGTGGTTACAGAATTTTGAACTGGGATTTCAACACGAGAGCTCTGCTTTACAGTATTAACTCACACAAGCCACTCTGAGGCTCTTACATACCTTAGCACAGAGCCAGGGTGACTGGAGAAACTTGCCTACAGCTTAGTTTCCTCTTTAACTGGTAATCGCAACATTATCAAGAATTTACTAGTACTAGTCTGAAGAGTCACCTAAAAAGCTTAGATGTAATACAAAGTATGATCAGAAAACATGGGTTTTTAAGAAAATCTCTTACAGCTCATATCATTGCAGAAAATACAAAACTAGGAGTGTTTTGGGGAGTTATTCAAATAGTAAGTTTCTCTTAACTTAAAGGTTGTTTAGCACCTATTTGTTGTAGGGACTATGGTAATGCAAACTTCCTTCTCCTAACATTGCACTCCTTGTTTAGAATCATAGAATCATTTAGGGTCATCAGCTGCTCAGTCAGTGATATTTAATTGTTTACAGACATGGCATTAGCCTCAAATCTCTTCCATCCTAAATGTGCACCAGAATAGCACACATGAAGCAAATATATCAACATTTTGTATAGAACAGATAAAAGTCTAACGAGCAAAGTCTCCAACTGCTGCTGCCATTCATTTTGATAAAATACTAGCCATGAATAATTAGTATTCATTTGCTCTAATTAAGGAATATAGATAATGGAAGCTAGATTTAGAATAGTGTGAGGCAGTTTTCATGCTCAGGCCAGGCCAGATCCAACCAAAGCCTAGGGTGCTGCCTGCAGGGGGTTGCCTGCCTGCCCTGCTTGGCAGGATGGGACCCAGCACTTTGCAAGGAACAGCAGACACAGACTGCAGTATTTCTCAGGTCCTACACTTCCCAAGCACCAGATTCTGTGAATTATGCCTAAAGCAGAAACACACTACTACAAGTACAAGCCAGGATAGCAGATACACAGATGCTTTTCTTTATATATTATTCTGCAGCGAACTTGCATGTAAGTGGACAAGAAATAGATGTACCAGAGAGCTTCTGATTGGGTGCAGATAAGCTTTGCCCAGTGGTTGAAGCTGCACAGAGGTGAGATGGTGGCCTGCTTTCTTGTCTGTCTCTGCATCAGTCCATGGCTATGGGTGGACTTGGTCAGTGTCTTTGTTAATCAGATACAAGGCACAGAAGAACCATCACACATTACAGATACCAGATCAAATATAAACATTTGTTTGTTTGTTTCTAAGAAGTAGGTCCCATTTCTGTCTGGAAAGGGTGCTATTAACAGATACTCCTCAGGAACAAAGCAGAAGAAAAGTACTCACCCAGTTAGTTTCCAGGCTTAGCTGAGGAGTGAGACTGTTAGTAGCTGCTTCCAAAAAGCATTTTGCATGAGTGCCCCTTGGCTGCAGCTCCCTGGGAGACCAACAGCGGCGCATCGGTCCTGCCAGGGAGACGGTGCTCCCAGATCACAGCCCGGCTGGGTACAGGACGGCCGGCACTGGGAGCAGCAGGGACCAGCAGGCAGAGACACGGCTCGGCACGGGCAGGACCCCGTGCCCAGGTTGCTGCAGTGGCTACAAGACCCAAGACAAGGAGTGCTGTGTGAGAAGCTTGCAGGTGTAACTGCACACACCGAGCGAAACGGGGAATCAAATCTGAGGTCAGAGCTAGAAAATAGAAATGTAGCCTGTGTACATAATTTCATGTTTCCTCTAGAGAGCAAATGATTTTTGTTTTGGCCATGGAGGTCTCTTACAAAGCAAGAAATAAGATCAGAGTGTACAAGAATAGTCACATGACCTGTGTATCTAAACCAAGCTTCAAAATTTTAAATAATGTCAATAGATGTGGGCAATATGTAGCCCATTGATAAATGAAGATCTGCTGGGAATAAGCAAAGCACGTTGTACCCGTTGCATTATAGTTTTGATTTTTCTATTCTTTGAAAATGCAAAATCATTGGCACTTTAAAAAAGAATTCCCACCTAGATTTGCCTTCAGTGCTTCCCCTTCACTAGTTTTTCTATGTTTTCAGTTAATGAAAAGAAAATTATTATGCTTGTTAGTAAGTGGAATTTACAGTTCAACAGAACAATGCTCCATTTCTAGCTTTAAAATGGTAAAAATAATTTCATTTAAAAAAACCAAACCAAAACACAAAACCAAAAGAACACAAAGTGAATGCAGCTTACCCCAGATCCTACTTTTTTGTTCCCCTCTATAAAATGCCTTCTGGGAGGAGGCCAAATTACATGCGAAGCACTTCTAAAGGGCTTAATAACACAATCAGATTTGATGTGAAAATGGTTATAGATTCTGCTCTACAGTCGTGTTAGTTGGCTCAGCTATAAAATATCTGTATCTCTGTATCAATGATAGATGACCCAGTATAATAAAAGATCTTGACTTGCGTGTATGTTAACAATTAATGGGATGTATAATGTATCACATACTGTGTGTGGAAGGTAATAAAGAGGTGTAAATGAGAATTACACTGGTTAATTGGTGTCATTAATGGTTCTTTTGTTCTGCTAGAAAAGCAGTATCTTACTCTGAAGATGATATTGTAGGGCTGACTGCAGACTTCAAGTCAAGAGTTGAGATGAGTTAAAACTGCCAGCTCAGCTGTGAAATCTCTTCTTCAGGGATGTGTCCTGATGTGAAACCTGCTTAGAAACCCAGATTCAGTCCTATCACATAGATTGGTTTCCTTCTTCTCATGATTATCATGCACACTTTGCAAAGCAGAACCCTGTATGGCTCCCTCTAGTACACCTGTAACAGATAAGGCCACTGCTTTCCATGATTTCCAGGCAGTCATAGTCCTGGCTGTTTCTGAGGAGCTTAGCTCTCTCATGGTCCTCCCTGCCTGTCCTGTCCTGCCTCCATCCATGCAGCAAGTCACTGCAGTGACAACACTGTGGTAACAGTTTTTTCCACCTCCTCAGCCAGATTTTTTTTAATTTGACCTTTTCCCTGATGCAATTTACTACCCTGCCACAGAAAACTGTTGTTGATGATGACAGTGAAAACCAGAAGGTGCTGATTTTCATGTTTAGGATGTACTGGCCTAAAAGCAAGTGTCATGGTATCTTGCTGAGCAGGATGCCATCTAGATCTAAGCAGATCCTCTGGGCAAAGATTTTGGATCCTAAGAGCTTTGATAATTCATGGGAATTTATAGAGTCAGGAAAAAATTCTGCACTAAGAATCATCTTCCTTCCATAAATCCAGCTGTAAAGAGAAGAGCACAGGCAGAACCACCATCATTTTGAGGAGTAAAGATAAGGAGGAGAATAACGGTTCCAAGATCACTGCAGAAGTTGGCCACAGAAAGGAAGTGCATGTGCACTGTTACAGCACCATTTCTCTTGTTATTTGAAAGAGCAGTTCACAGTGTTTGTTAAATTAAATCCACTGCAGTGACAACACTGTGGTAACAGTTTTTTCCACCTCCTCAGCCAGATTTTTTTTAATTTGACCTTTTCCCTGATGCAATTTACTACCCTGCCACAGAAAACTGTTGTTGATGATGACAGTGAAAACCAGAAGGTGCTGATTTTCATGTTTAGGATGTACTGGCCTAAAAGCAAGTGTCATGGTATCTTGCTGAGCAGGATGCCATCTAGATCTAAGCAGATCCTCTGGGCAAAGATTTTGGATCCTAAGAGCTTTGATAATTCATGGGAATTTATAGAGTCAGGAAAAAATTCTGCACTAAGAATCATCTTCCTTCCATAAATCCAGCTGTAAAGAGAAGAGCACAGGCAGAACCACCATCATTTTGAGGAGTAAAGATAAGGAGGAGAATAACGGTTCCAAGATCACTGCAGAAGTTGGCCACAGAAAGGAAGTGCATGTGCACTGTTACAGCACCATTTCTCTTGTTATTTGAAAGAGCAGTTCACAGTGTTTGTTAAATTAAATCCTACAATCATCATCCACCTGGAAGTTGGGTCATGCTTTTTATATGGGACTCCTGAAATATTTATGACAGATAGCTCTGATTCCAGCTATTGTGAAACAGGAGGAGTTAAGTAGCTTCTCACAGTTCAGAGAAGAAACTGGTACCTGGGACTGAAAACCAATTTTCCTGTTTCTGCCCCACCCAGAAGAATATGCTGACTTTCCTCTACTTGAGAAAATGTGAAAGCACAAAATGCTGCAAAGCCTCTGCCACTTCAGTACAAATCTAAAAGCCAGTGGTTCTGACTCGATGTTTTGGGAGGAGAGCCAGCAGACATACATCATTTTAAAGGTGAAACCTACAAACCACACTAAAAAATATTTAGCAATTATAATAAAAGATATCTTTTTAATGAGTGACTTTTTAATCAGCTCTACAGTGCTGTAAATCAAATAATGCAGGATGTGTTCCAAAAGACTAAGTGCTAAGCCACTGAATTTAAATGGTCTGAAAAACGATGGGCCACATAGTGCCCACTGACATGATCAGGAGCTCTGTAGTGAATTTAAGGCAATGCAGAAGTCCATAAAATCACTGTATCACATTCAGAGTTTTGATTTTTACATCCTTCTTCAGTATTTGTGTGTTAATTTAGTGCTTGTGGAAGATGCCAGGTATACCGAGGCCCTTTTCAAGCCAAAGCATAGGCTCAGCACAGTAAAAGCAACTTAAGCCTCCAGATATGCTGCTAAATTTGGCTTTCAATGCCAAACATCACAATCAAGTCAGAAGGTATGTCTACATTGACAGGCTCAGACTGATGCAAAAATCTCTCAATGCTCTTGGGTTGGTGGATGTCTCCTGAAGTCTGCCCCACCTGCATCTCTAGATACAGCAGGAGCTGCTCTCAGTTATTGAGAGTCTACTGTAGTGACAGCTGTGAAAGACAAGTGTGAAGGTCAAATACACAAGATCCTGACTGAAAGCTTTATGCCTAATCTCAAAGTCTCCAAGCCTAACAAGATTTCTATCAAGATATATGTCCTGAACAGTGACAGACCAACAATCTTTTCAAGTATAGCATTGTTCATACTGTGTCTGAGGCCAAAACTCGGATCACCACCCCAGGGTGGTGGCTGCTTGTGGAATACTCAAGCAGTGAAAGACAACATTTACCCACAGAAGAAAGCTCTGGATTTTACAAAGCTGTTTAATCACTACTCTGGCCACCACTGCTAAACCTAGGTTATTCAGAGCCTTAATTCGCCTTTTAAAAAGTGACCCAGGCTCACTGGGAAGTTCAATCCAATTACCATTTTTAAGAAATTAATTGAATAATAATAATAAAGCCATTGCAGGGATGAAAGCAGACTTCAGTCAATCTAACTTAATTCACTTCTATAGTAAGCTACTCTCAAAATGGGATGCCTGAAGAATGTCATAAAAACAGAGCATAATACTGTTATTCTCTCCAACCCCTTGTATTGACCTGCCCAATGCCCTATTTTACTTATACCTGGAACTAACCTTGAACCCCAATCAGTACATTACAGTGTCTGGCTGGAGAGCATTAAATTTTTTCAAAACATATATTCTCTCACACCACAGATATCTGTAGGTTTTAAAAAATTTAGAGCATTTTGAGTACATCGTTTCTCTTGAACAAATTTGCATAACTAAAAGCAAACAGGCAATATAAAAATGTGTTTGTGTGATCATCATTTTAACGGTTTGACTAAAACCTTTTTAGGGAGACAATTAGAAATGCAGAGGGAGTGTGGCTGATTTATGTGTATGACAGATACACTAACTACTCTGTCTTGGTGTATTCTGAACTCTCTGTACTCATCACTAACTTGTAAACACCCCCATTAAATATTTCTCTTTTGACCTGTACACTTATACTTCATTAGCATTTATTACACATGGGCTCATATCAAAGTAATTTATCCAAATTCAAGTTCTGTTGGTGCAGTTGGTTTTGAGAGTGGGCAGTTGCATGCAAAATTAGAAGCCAGACAGAAATAAAGTCCTTACACAGAACACAGTTCTGGTTTCTAAATAATTCAAAGATTATTTGACCTTAAACTATTCACTTTAAATTTCTGTATATGTTTATATTTGTATGATAGTATGAGAAAGAAAGCAGAACAGCAAACTATTTGTTGAAATATCTATTTGTTGAAAACTGTTGAGAAATATCAGTAGTACGACAGCCTGCAATATAAGGCAGACCCTACCCCCTGACTGCTGGTTAGGAATTGCATAGTGCATTTTATGAGAAGGAAAACTATTTTAATATAAGGTAACAATGGAATCATGCATATGTGCACATTCTCATGTGAGCTGTGGAAGAAATAAGCTCACACATAAGCCAGTATGCACATCTACCTCACAAGAGAGGGCTGAGCACTGCACCTTTTCCACTGTTTTGAGTCAGCAATCCAACTTCAGGAGGTGTTTTGGATTCAGACTTGCAAATGGATCAAATCCCAGGAAAGTTCGTATATATGGTTACAAACATCATCACTTTGACAGTGGGTAATAATTTTGGAAAGATCACATGGAAGAGTGTGCCTTACAGAAAGTAAGGACAAAACAGCTAACTGGCCTATGACTTTCATGACAGGAGAAAGTATAAGCAGAACTATTCCTCCCTCCCTCCTCAGCAGCTCGTCTTTCTACTTGTCTGGGCCCTGAGAATAGTTACCTCTGACACTACCAAAGGTAAACCACATTTAGAGGACAAGAATAACAATTGTAACATTCAATATGTCACCAGAGTCCTTTATTCTTTTATTCTTCTTAGTTAGCCTGTCAGGAAACATTTGCTACATACAATAGTGAAGAAGCATGGCACCAAGTGAATAACCAGAGACTAATCCTAACCAACCTCAATTCATTATTTCACCTTGGTTCTTACAGAATGGGTTCCTTAACAGAAGAAGCAAAAGGGTATTTTGATATTCTTTCATCCATCATTGTGGTTAGGTTCTCTGTTACAATCCTATTATCAACAATCCTGATGAAAGCAAATTTATACTTCTCCAGTTTAAGGATGTGGTCCAAGACAGCTCAGTCTGAACTGTCATCTTGCATCAATTGCAATTTCTTCACAGGCTTTTAGATTCATTACAAGGATTTTTATTATAGTTGCTATACTCTAATCTCAATCCAGATTAGGTTAAAAAGTTAATGATCGACAATGAATCAAGTTTACTTCAAACTACAAATCTGACCATAGACTGTGTACAGCAGCTCTTCAGGAAAATGGGCTTTCATAGAAGACCTGTTTTTGTGCTTCTTTTCTTTCCTAAACACATTAAGACCGACCAGTTCAAAATTCCAGATTCATTTAGTGTTCATTGGCATCTTCACAGCCCTCAGTGCTGAAATGCACACATCACATTGCCTTAAAAATCAGGGAAAGATTTAAAAGTAGAACTACCAGGTGTACAGTAGAGGTTCACAGATCACAGGTGTATTACAAGGTATTTTGATCTCTGTGTAAGCGAATATTTCCACTAATATTGATAAGAATTGGATCTACACATCCTGAGGCAGAAACATATTTTGTTTGCTTATAAATAGTTTTTAAGCTCAGGAAATAGACGTGTCAGTATTTTTTTCACAAACCTTTTAGATTCAGGTGATGTTATGAAGACCAGAGTGCCCTGACTAGGAAATAATTTCTGTTTCAAGAAGCTCATTTATTTGAAACAAAGAACCTGGAAGTTTTTAATGCTCACCAGAAATGAGTAGTAATTTATTACTTATAGATAGGTCTGTGCTCTGAAGTGCATGGGACATGGAATGAAAGCCTGGACTTATTCAAGTTAATAACAGAACTGCCACACGTTAAAAGGGTGTTAGTCTCTATAATTTACAGTCTAGGAGCAGATATTGGACATTGGAAAAGTTTAATTTGAACTTCAGAGAAGAAAAGACTGTATTAGACTAGAAACCTTTCACTTGACAAAGTTGAAGCAACTGCATTACACCACATCTCCAGAGATGTGAGTAATATTTATTTAACCAATGAATCTAAAATAATTTTTAAAAAGCCATGGCAAAACCCCTCAGAAGCAACAATCAACACAGGACAACCAACAACCTGAAAAAAAATGCAACAATTAAAAATCTTCAGGGAAATAGAAATCAAGTCCTTTCTTATTGGAGCTCATGATTAAAAAAATTAAAAAAGAAAAAAGCCCACTGACAGTGCCCTTTTAAGTGTACAAGCTTTCTATACTGAACAGTATAGTCTGGTTGAAATTAGTATAAATCTCACAGTGTATTAAAGCATCAGAAGATGAGGGTAGCTATGGTAATTCTAGCACTTTATTAAACACCAGACAAATTGAAGAGTACATTTCCTGCTTTTTGAAAGAAATGAATGATATCTTCTGATTGGGGAATGCTAAGGGCAAAGGAAGCTGGCTCAAACGGCTTAAAACAGCACCGCAGTACATTTATCAGGACATTTAGTGTGGCTTTGCATGGGAAAACGGTGGAAGGAAAAGGGGGGAGTGGTTTTTATTGCTAAAATTAATTTTATTGCCTCGCTAACTAACCCTCTCCCCCCCTGGAATCACACACAAATAAAGAAAAATGACTGGGAATGCTCTTCCTCTTGGTGGTTTTTCAGTACCCGTTTGTTTTCAGCAGCGCAGCACGAGCTCTGGGCTGTGCACTGCACCATTCTTCTGCCCAAACTACAGCAGGAAAACAGATACATAAAGAATGAAGAATCTGATGAAGAAAAGTACATTTATATTTTGACTGTGTTTTATTTTTAACATAAAACATCTTGAAAAAAGTTTTATGATTTAGCATTTATGAATGACTAGATTTTTAAGAGAATTGTAATATTTTTTTAGGGTATTTCAGCTCTGTGAGTTATTTCTTGTAGATTCAGATAATGACATTATAAATCTTTCTGTGGAGGCAATTACTAAGGCAGAAATGGCCTATTCCCCATTGGCTTTTAGGCTCAGCTTACTGACATATTACAAGGAGGCTTACCATGGTCATTAAAAACTGATCTGGGATTTATTGTACCTCTTTAAACTCTCAGTACTTTGAAAAGTATTGAACAGAAAGGAATACAAGGTGAAGTTACAAAGAGATCCAACGAAGCAATCAGGGGAAAAATAGGCTTAATTTATCCCAGCAAGGCCCACCAGAAGCGCCACAAAAATATTTGAAATTGAGCTTTGAGTCCTTAATAGAGATCACCCACAAGAGCTATTAATCATATCAAATGGAAACACTTTTAAACAGAGGTTTGGGAACATAAAGGACATCAACACAAGATTACAGGGCAGAAAACAAAGCCAAGATTCTAAGACTGCCAATAATTACAAAACAGCTGCCCAATGCAGTAGACAAGGTGAAAAAAATTCAGTTACAGAAAATTTTCTTGCCTAGATCCCAGTCACCTGCAGTGCAAGCAGGAATTTTACCTATACTTTGAGTTAACATCAGATCTCAGATCATTGCACCGCAGTCGGTTTTCAGGGTATTCTCTGGTGGCCAGCAGTAGGACAGGCAGTTGAACAAATGCCTGAGAGCACAAATGCACCATCACCTTGTGCAAATGGAACTAAAAATGCAGCCAGACTAAGGGAAACCCAACTACCTCTAGATCTGAGCAGGACTGGCGCACTCATTAGCAGGCAAAGGTCAGTGACAAAATTTCTGATTCATCATCTGCCAGTTAACCTTCAATTCTAGGTTGCCAATGACAGGAGCTGCATCTTCAGAGCAGCTGCCATCCCAAGCACCACTTGTTCCTCCAGGACAAACCCCAGGGTAGAGGCGTCAGAGCA
Organism: Chaetura pelagica; assembly: GCF_000747805.2. Lineage (NCBI taxonomy): Eukaryota > Metazoa > Chordata > Aves > Apodiformes > Apodidae > Chaetura > Chaetura pelagica. Next base: position 6,100,628 of record NW_009953486.1, on the reverse strand, counting down.
CTGGGGAGCTTGCCTGATGTAGTGCTCATCTTCCTCTTCTTGTGGCTATTGTCCCGAGCTTAAAGCTGCCTTCGCAGGAATGAGCTGCTGCTCAGGGTGCTACTTTGTGGTTGTGTTTTATATTCTCCTACAGTTTTCTCTGAGAATCCCATTCATTTTAGGGAAGAAACCCACCAAGGATGACTAGTATCTCAGGGTGTTATACAGCTTTACAAAATACAAACACTATCTTTACATTTCTGTAAGTAAACAACTAAACCCTTGGTTTTATCATCAATTCTATACCTGTTAGGAGACCTCAATTGCCTGAAAAAGAATACAGCTTCACTGTGTCTATTTTTTTAGAGCTCCATTCTTGGTTTTAATTCTCAAAAATAGATGGGAGTCCAGTTATCTTCCTAAAAAAATGCAAAAGGGGAACAAATGTTTGAAGGCTGTTGATCTAGAAACTAAGTGTCACTTCTGCCTTGTAGGTCAACTTTTACTTCTTCGGAGTGATGCTGACAGGTACATAAATAGTCTAATGTTGTACAGTATGTTAGATTGGTTAACACTCATTTAAAATAACATGTTTTAAAGTAATATTCATTTAAAACCTGAAACCAGACTTTTACAGGTAGTCTAGAAACACAGCCTTTTAGTAAAGTTTGCATTTTCCAGAGAGATTTGTCACTCTAAAATTCTCTTTACTTTTCACCAGAAATAAACTGAACTGTATTTGAAAATAATGGCTTTAATTATAATTGGCATATCAGAGCCTACAGCTAGTGCCAGTCACTTTACCAAGTGACATTACTTATGACACTGGCAAGATCAGAGTCTTTTATCACTCTTTTTTTAAATTATTAATAAGAGACCAATTTCCAACCTTCTCTAATATCTGATTATCTCTGGATAACTGGAAAAGGGTAAAGACAGAGGATCACATCCAGAACTGGGCCCGTTAGTAATCTCTAAATATCCATGGTATTCAGAGTACAGAATCTTCTCAAGATGAGCAGAAATTAAGATTTACATCCCCCTTTGACTAAAGTGGTTGTCGTAAGATTGCTGTATATAAATCAGGCATAAGAAAACCTATGCCCTGTAACTAGGCACAGCCCATGACCTCAACTCATATTTTTGGTTCATGTTAGCATATAATCCACCAAAAGTGCCTGACAGACATATTAATCACTGCTAAATTTATGAAGAAATATTTGTTAGTAGAAATAGCATAGTGCTGCACCAGAGCCCAGGGGGTAGAAGGTAAAGGCTAGCAAGAGGGAAAGGGGAAGACCGGTAGGGGCTGGGAATGACCATGCTGCACCAGCCTGAGTGCAGCACCCAGAGGATGGGTAAGGTGAAGGGTGCAGCATTACATTCTTCTGTCCCTCCTCGGACCCTCAGGTATTTGCCTTCTGTACGCAGCCCAGCGTAAGCCCAGATTCAGTGCTCATCTAGCAATACTAGGAAGATTAATGCAATTATCAAGAAGAATAGCAACAAAGCAAGTTTGCTCTAAGTAAATTCACCTTTCACTACAGAAAACGGGAGGCCAGTACACCTGATTGCAGAATATGGTGCCATATATGTAGAACCTGCCTCCATATGTGTAGATTTTGTCTAAAATACTCTTTCCATTAAGACAAAGCTCATTCGGACCCACTCTTCCTCTTTGGAACGTACACAACATTGATTTACACTTTAGTAGTAATAACTTCAGCTATTAGAGTGCTCTTAGTATCCTTTTTAAATTGGCTTCAGGCATTTGGGGAGTCATTGTCAGGCCATCTAGAATACAGATAAAGGGATCCTATGGCAGGGTAATACTCTGTATAAACTCCAGTCTAGGGACGATGATATATTTCCCATAACTCTTGCATTGCGGGCATTCCGATAACATGTGGACAAAGCGTTCCAGAATATATATTACATCACCAGCCCTCTTATTATTCAAAACATAGGCAGAGTGAATCCTCTCAAGAGTTCAGGAGGACCTGCAATGCAATTTTGTTGTTAGAGAAGACCTTAATCACCTGGTGATTAGTCTGACTGCTAGCACAAACATTATCACAGGTTTAGCCTGACATTTGAATGTTTATCTGAATCTGAGCTTCCACAGCACCTCTAGTTAGGTAACACTGCTGCAGAATGATTTTTTTATTATTATTATTACTATAGATAATAAAAAAATCTAGAAGCATTGACAATATTGCATCAGATGAGTGATTCTGGCTTATAACAACATACTTTACTGATGCATCCTATTCCTGATATTCCAGAAATGAGTGAACAGCTCTCTAATATGCTTAATTCTGTAACTAAGCCATGTGAGAATTACCTTCCTCATAGCTGTCGAAATACTCTGGCTGATTGGCAAAGTCAAAATGGCAGGGACTATATCAGAATTAAAATACAGATCACGGTTTTGATTTTTAAATTTGCTTAAACTTAATGATGTATTAACAGCTGCAAAATATGACAATGAGACCCAACTCCATTCTCTACCTTGCAAACTCATCCCTGGTTAAAATTCTGTGTGGTTTCTTTTGGCTCCTTTCAAAAGGGTATTGTAAGGAAATCTTCTTAAGGGAATTATTTTGTGCTTCTCAAGATGGAAACAATAGATTAACATACAAGATTATTTAGTGAAAACTGCTGAAGCTAGAAGAAAAAAAGCCCTATATATAATATATATATACCTATACATATAACTATATATAAAACTATAAAGGATAACTAAGTTGCTGAAGGTCTGTGGATGTTGATTGCTTAATATAAGATAATGTGTTATTTTTTTCTTTTGGGAAGACCTTAATATAGAGACATAGCTTAACATAGTAGTAACCAGAATTTTGGTACAGCTGGAAGTCAAGGATAACAACCATATAATAGGACAAGTTTGTGCATACAAACGTATTTAAAGAATGATGGTGAGGCACTGCTGCAACTGATGACAAGGAAACATACAAATGCACACACTTGCATTTTACCTGTGTGTATGCCTTTTGGTGTTTTCCTAACAACTTTACTTATTTCCTACATATTTTATCACAAGATGTCCTACTTGAGGGCTGGGTCAGAAAATCAGCAACTGTGCACGCTGACTGGTGGCACTATGGATGTATGCAGAGGTGCTCTTCCCCTTTCTGTGTCCCTGAAGCATTGGCTCTTCTCTGCTTGGCTTGCATGGAGAACTTGTAGGAACAAGGACTTATGCTGCTCAGAGCCCAATTATTGCCTCTGCCAGTTCTGCTCACACAGAGCAGCCTTGTGAAATATAGCCACAGAAAAGTTGGAAAAAGGTTCCTCGAAGCGTTAACCACATTCTGTGATCAATTGGATTGCAATGCACAAGATAAGAATATTAGGCAGCTTCAGAAATAAAATCTAAAAAAGTAAAAACTCCTAACTCACAGAACAAATCAGAGACAGCACATCTAGCCCATGTATTATTTTGCTTTGTCCGCACACTGTAACCAACACCCTTCCCTTGTCTTCCTTCACAATCATTAGGATAAGAGACAGCGGATATCAAGACTACATTGAAAAAATTCCATGTGAGCTTGTTAGTGCATGCAAACAAACATTTCCAAGACTGAGAAAAATAATTAATAATTTAGGGTTTGGGAATTTCGGTTTGGTATGTCTATATAAACAGATTTGGGTTTTCTCAGAAGTGCACATGGAACAGAGGGGCCTGAAACATCTCTGTTTCTTACTGTAAACTACAGAACTTACTGATTTCATTGCCATACCAAGAGAGTTCTGGCTGTTAAGCAGACTAAAAGATTCCCACTTATATAATCTCTGGAGCAAGTTACAATTCTCCAGTGTCAACCAATACCTTCACCAAGTGAACTAGATGACCTCCAGAAGTCCCTTCCAACCTAAATTATTCCATGATTCTATAAGCATTTTGAATCATCCTTTTCTGTGCTGTAGCACTGATGTTAAGAATGCCATTTAGCATGCTCAGAAATGAACTCTGCAGCAAACAAGATGCAGTCAGAAGAATGCAATTTAAAACACATTTTCTTCACAAATAATACAATATATGGTCTTCCCAGGAGTAACTCTCATGACCCATTCCAGTCAACCCCCTTATTTATAGGTGGTGATAGAATGAATGAAACCTGCTGCTCCATACTGAGAAATTTTTTGCGATGCAGTAACTGAAGCAGCCATCACAGAAAATTAGGTCCCTGTATGGTTGTGCATGAAAACAACTTGAGGATTTGCTCTGTACTAAGTGATTTACTGTAGAGAAATATTTCTCACTGCTACACAGAGAGCCCAAATGGAATCTTTGATGGAATAGCTGTAATTCTGAAGGAGTGTAATGTGTCAGCCCACCACCTGACAAGAGTTAAGGTGGAAGAAGGAGGACCTCTTCAGAATTTACCCTTTTCTTGCAGATTGGCACAAATGCTTCTGAATCAAATTCAGGTCCATCCAACCCCAGTACCTGTCTCCAATACATACCAGAAAGTCAGGGGAAATAAAAGAAACAGCAGGTAGTGAACAAGAATACTCAACCTCCAGAAGCAATTATTCTGAGGTCTTCTAAGGCAGTAGCTATAGATGGATCAGTATTTATCTGTCACTGGTGGAATGAATCTCTCTGAATTTCCAAACCAGGAGGATCAAGTGTACAAAATGTTTCACGAAAAAGTGGAAGACTCCAAAGGTGATGAGAGATTCTAACCCTCCAGACAAGGTCCAAGGTACACAATAAGAAAATCCAAGGTACAAACTGAGGTACAAATTACATATGCCATTAAAATAAGTCACTCTGTATCTGAGTGAAACACATTCCAAGTGAAGTTGGATTGCACTAACTTTTCCACTTGCTTCAACTGACAAAGCTGGAGGATGCCAATGGCCAATGATGTCAGGATGGCCTATGTATCTATTACTTTTTTGGGGGTGAGCTGCACTACTAAGAGAATGTTACCATAAGACTGTAGTCTCTGATAAGAAAGCTTAAAAAATATTGGGACAATGTAGATATTCTTTAATAAATTTCCTGCTCTGTAGCCCTTCCTACCTCATCCCCTGTTATTTAAAGGACTAAAGCTCAGGTATTAATAGCTGTTCTTGAGAAATATTGGGTAAAGTGGCAAAACACAGAAGATGTGTGAATGGGAAAAAGAACTAACCAGAAGATTATAGAGAAGTCCCTTTTTAAAACTTCTAGGAAAACTCAAGCAAATTATCTGTATTCTGTAAAGATAACTAGCAGAAGAGTTTGACATTTTGTTCTTGAAGACTGGCTGTTGAACCAATCTAATTTTCTTCTACAAGAAAGGAGGTTTTGTGGACAGAAAACAATAGATGTCATTAACTTTTAGAGAATTTTTTGATAGCTTTGAGATACCTTGTACTTAAGTTAAGAAATCTGGTTCAGATAAAGTAATGCTAGGGATGGATACAAGATCAGTTTCAAAACTGTACTCACAGTATTTACCAAAGGTTCATAGCCAGAACAGGAGGCTGTACAAAGTTAGATTCCACAGGAGGCTGGGGTTGGTACTATTGAATATTTTCATTAGTGACCTCATTGAGAGAATAGATTATACTTATTATATCTGCAGGCAGCCTCAAATTGTGAGTATGCTGGAAGACAAGATTAGAATTCAAAAAGACCATGACAAATCAGAGAAGTAGTATGAAAAATAGGATGCAGTTCAAAAGGGATAGGGTGTGTCAAATTTCATGTAGGCAGCAACATGTAACAGTCCATAATGAGGAAATAACTAAGTAACAACTCTGTCTAAAATAATTCAGGAACAATAGTGGACCATGTGTACCTTCTACTCAAGTCGCACCTCAGTTGTAAAAGAACAGGGAAAAACTCAGACTCAAGTACTTTTGTTGTCTGAAGTAGCTGACAGAAAACAAATACTACTAGATTATGAAAATCATCTTTCATATTCTGCTTAAAAAACCTTCTAGATGCAGACATCCAAAGCTTAATGTTACTGCAGAGGTGCAAAGCCACTGGAGAGATATCTTTACTAGCAAAGTCTTGATTTTGAATTGCTGATATGAAGATTTGCTAATAGTAACAATTTTACCTCACTAATTTCAAAATATGATCTACTTCAAGAAGAGGGTGACATGATCAGTTGCTTTGATACACTTGAGTGACAAGAGGTATGTGAGCATGCATTAGGTATCTGATAGTCCATTAAGCTAGTGAGAAGCACAGAAAGTCAAACAGCAGTGTCTTTTAGATGGTCATAAATAATGGCCTTAAAAGTAAAAATCAGTTAACAGGCCTTGTGCCAGAAAAAAGTCCATCTATGCTGAATCCACTAGGGAAAACTGCCTGAAAAGACTTTATTTATATGAAAATATGACTATAGCATTGTTGTCAAGGTCAGTAAGACTTATGATGATTTACTGAGTAAGTCCAATTTGTGCAAGACTGATCTGCATAAGGCATGCCTTGAGTTTACACAGTAACTTCATCCTTCCATGAATTCTTAGATTAATAACATTAGTCTGGAATCAGTTTCCATGCTCATCTGTAACAATATCTTGAATAATACTGCATTTGCATATCTCAGGCATCTAACATATCTATCTTATTATTTTTAGATACTGATACAATGGCCTGATACAAACATCAGACAAGAATGGCCTTCAACATTACAGTGTATCATTACTGAGAAAATAAACCACTCCTTATACTATCTGTGAGTGTCATTCAGTTTTACCTTATCTTTTTAACCCAATTTGATGCTGCCCATGCCACATTTGAAATAGGTACCTGGCTCCAAACCGTACCCAGATGAATGATAAATAACAGCTGAAAAACTAACAATTTTCAATCACACAACATACTAAAATGGCATTAACAGTTCAACAATATGTAAAAACACTACCACAACCAAACCCATGGAGGACTAGGGCACATGTAACAAGCAGATCAGGGTGTTGCATATGGTAACAGTCTCTGACCTCAGTTCATTAGAGAAAAAGCAATGATTTAAACTACCTAGCTAACCTCTTCCAGAGGTACAGTTTATAATCATAAATCAGGCATGTGACTACCTGGAGGCATCAGGGAGTTTGCTGCTCCACTATGTTACAGAGCTAGGAGAGAAAGAAAGTTCCTATTATTGGATCATGCAGAAGACATTGGTGCTTGAAATTTCCACTTACACTACATTAGCTCGAGGCAGTTCATTTGCTAAAATAAAAGAAACAAAGTGTAAAATATTCATTGACTTGCTCAACAAAGCAATCAATGAAAGGGAGTAAGAAAAAGAGGGAGAGACACAGGGAGGGAGGTTTTTTTTTTGCCTGCTATCACACTGTTGATAAATACCTTTAGTGTTTTAAAATTATCTCATCCATTCAGTAGAAATTTTAAAGTATTAGTGGTATTATCAGTCTGTCTATCTATCTCCCTTTATTTTGTCTGTCTCCTGCTTCTATTTTGTGTGAAATTTCAAGAGATGAATCCCATTTTCTATTAATTCAATGCCTGTCATCTTGCATTGCATCATGTAGCCCAGATCACAACAATGAAATCTAAGGGTTTAAATTAATAATATTGCAACACATCACTTTGTAAAGTATTGTACTCATCCATATCTAGCCAGCTCAGGTACTTTGCCTCCAGTCTGATGCCCTTCACTGGTAGCTATGGGTGGGATTACACCTGTACAGTTGCAAACAATCTCTAATTGGTAACTGAATACCCAGACTTCATGGTGGATAGCATTACTTTAATAGGGTGTTGAGACTTAACAAGATGTTTTTGCTTAAAAATAAAATAGTTGGGAAAAGCTTCAGGGAATACAAGATCTCTGTTCTCTGAGTGGCATTTTCCACACCTACAAATATATGCTGACAGGTAACTATATTGCATTACAATTGCCTTACATACAATGTCAGCTAAAGCTGCATGGAAAGTCAGCATCTTAGAGCACCTATGCATCATGAAACAGCTGATAGATTTGGTTAACTATTAGAAGTTCAGATATAATTTCATTATAGCCACTAATTCACAAATAGGAAAGGGGGGGAAAAGAAAGCGCCAAGATTATTTGCAAGTAAATCATCAGAACAACTACAAATTCAGGAAGGAATAAAACATTATGCCTAAAGGAAAATAACACATGAGATCAAAAACACATCCTATCCAACATTTACTGTTGTTATTCAGGCATGTCTCCTATTATGCTTTTTCATGTAGAAATGAATCCACTAGTGGGAATCTACATTTTTAGTTTGAGAATGTTTCTAAGAGAAAGAATAAAAAAGAAATATGACCATAAGTTTCTTCAGTGACCAACTCAAACTATAAGAAACAGATGAGCAGCTGGGAGTGTGTACCTTTTTCTTTCCTTTCCTCAGAGCATACTCAAAGCTGTAAGAATATTTATAAGACTTTTTATACTGACAAACATGAAGCACTTGCTAAGCAGATAGGCACAGAATTATATGGGATTCATTAGATAGCTGCTAATCGTCAAATAGGTTCCAGCCCAACCTGCTGAGCGTAAATGCAAATTTACCACCTTTGGAGCTGCCTCATTGTACAGCTATTGATTTATGTTTGAATGGGAGTTCAAAAAAAAGTTGTCTTTTGAAGCCTCACTATCTGAGCATGGCTCCTTTGTCCAGGTGTCTTGGGGATCTCTTGCTGCAATTTTGATCTTTGTATTCCAAAAGCCTTAGAGAGTCAATTCAGGTAACTTAAAAGTGAGATATAATCAGAAAGGATTTGGAAATAAAGTCTTTGCCTTGTCACATTAATGCGGCCCTATCAAGTGGCAGTTTATCAAGAGGCAGCTCACAAGGTTTTAATGAGCATGCTGCCTGTTCTTGTACAATACTAATTAATCCCATTTTTTCACACTGGTGTGATTGCTTCATGAAACCCGCATTGTTTTATGCTCAGCAGCAAAGCGGGCTCTCACTGATTAAATCTCCTTCCCAGAGCTGGAGCCTGACAACTGAATTATACCTTGCTCAAAATAATAATGGGTATCAGCTAATAAATACGGTTTAACACACACAAAACTATGCAGCCAAAATCACACCACAAAATAGGAGTTTGACTTATAGGCACAGCAGTGTTTCATTAAACATCTGTATTATAATTCACTGGTTTTCCAACTGATGTAATAACTTAATTGATGAGAACAAAGACAAGCTTATTTATTCACCCAATTGCTTGCTTCTTGACTAACGTTTTTCCTTGGTGTTATTGTGGAAATAAATATGCAATATTCTTTTTATAGAAGTCTAATTTAGGCCTTTTTTTTCCCCTATTGAGAAGTCAACATCACAATCTGTTTCTGACAAGTTCTTGCTGCAGTGAAGCAGACCGCATTATGATAAGACAGCAGTGTGTTGTTTACCCTAATGTTCAGACATTCCAGCAAAGGTGAGAAAGGTGTGATGCTTCAGGCAGTTAATAATGAATAATTGTCTGCAAATTTACATTACAGGGTTCAAAAAGCTTGTTTTCTCTCTTTTCCCTTCCCTATTCTCCCACATGATTTAAAGCTTCTTCCAGCTCAGCCAGGGAAAGGATAACTGCAAAGTACTAATGAGAAGTATAGCACTTTTCTCTGCAAGACCTAGTGAAATTAAGGAAGTCAGAACTAAAATAATTTTTGGGAAATAAAATAGATATTATTTATTTTCTTTTACAATGTATTGGTCATATTACGAAATAGGATGGTCAAAATTTAATGTCTTAACTTGCTTAAGAACCTCTGAAGAAAACTACCACTTCAACAGCATTTCCTTCTGAAAGTGCTCCCCACAGCCAATAAAACAGAAAATCAATCATTAACCTTGTGTTTAATCTCAATTTATAAATGCAGCTTTGGGTGACTCAGGAGAAACTGTTTATTATTTATCTCTCAGTTGTAATAGTGCCAGAGAAGTATGAGGAATTTTACAGCTGGATCTAAAGAAATAAAAGGATGGGATTTTTAAGTGAGAAAGAAGAGTCCTACCTCCAACCCTTCCAATATCACTAATTGAATTTTGCAGCTGAATTTAATAGGAGAAAAAGGAGTAGAAATTTCAAAAATACACCGTGTTTATCCCTAAATATCACCTTCGTCAGATGATTATAGAGTCCCTGGCAAGAGTTAGGCCAATAGAAAAAAACGCTTCCAGAGTAAAAAATGTTTACATTAATTTCTGTTATATAAGTTTTCATACTGGACTTTGTTGTTGGTAAGAATATTGGTGCAACTAGAGCTTCCATAGATTCAAGAAATACTCTGAATCCTTGAGAAAAAGATAACTCAAACAACAAACTGCAAGGAGAGCATTCAATTAGAAAGGACAGATGAGAAGGTGTTACTGGTTAAGGCTTGCAATAAGATAAAAATGGCTGGTTATTAGATGTTATGCTTTTTGATAGAATTATTACAACAAGAAACTATTATTTATAATTTTCTACAATTACTTCAGTTCTATTCCAGTTGTGGTACCATCATTTAGCTAAGTCTCTCTTAGTCTCCTTGCAGATCTCCAGCTGACATAAGCTGCAACTGTGCGCTGAGGCTCTGGCCCATGCAGCCTTCCAGATCTTTCCCTCCAGACAAGATCAGCATTTCCACATAATTCACAGCAGTACAAGCAAGTGCATTGACTGTGTCTGGTCCTACCAGATCAGGATTCTTTACTTGTCTCTCCTGACTATGGCACTACTTTATTATTTCACCAGGCATGATTTTTCACCATTGAATGAGCTATCACTTATATTTATACTAGAAGAGTAAAAAGGGACATCAAGGCTAACAAAGCAGAATGGGTCTCTCCCCAGTCCATGGTGAGTTTGCAGAGACAGACGCTCCTGGGGAATCAGGAATTCTGTCTATCCTCACAAATGTAACTCTGTGGCAGATCAAGCTATAAGCAGATCATGACCTACGTCTGCTAGCAAAATTAAATTTGTAGAATTGACATGCCATATGAAATAAAACTAAAGTTAATAAATAGAAAACCAGTATTCACTGTTGGCAATGACTTCTCTGTGCACAAGTGATATACACATTGGCATAAAAACGCCCAAACAACTTATTTATACTTATATATATAAAAACACATGAAAGATACTTTTTGGGCTCAGATTCAAACTATTTTTAAAAATTTGCTTTTAAGAGTAGAAGGATTTGCGCCTATCCCTAAATAAAATAGCTACTACATTATTTTCTAATAATTTTGTTCAGAAAAAAACTTTCCCTTCTTCTAGAGAATCTAATTATTCAGTGACAGCAGTTGGCTGACTTGGGCACAACACAACATGTCAATTTTCAGTTGCTTACACAGTATCACAGAAACTGTTAGAAATTGTTTTGAAATCTGGCATACTTTTCAGTCATCCTAATTCCTCCAAGTGAGCCAAACCTGATTACATTTGGCTCACCCACAAAAGATCTGCAAGATGGGGAGAAGAATAAATAGGAATGAATCAAAAAATCAACAAGATTTCCTCCCCCTGCCTTCAGCTATGTCTCACTGTATCGGTAATCTCTTATACTACCTGAAACAATATGGAATTTAATTTGCTAAACCAAGCTTTAATTCTGAAACTTTTGTTATTTTTATTTTTGGAATGTTGGTATTGCATCTAAAAGAGAAGATTATAATCTGTCGGTGAAGCATCAAATGCCCTACTTCAGGGGATAGTTCACAAATATATAATCATTAACTTTATCTTGAAATCTATAACTGCAACCACACTTCCCCAGACTCAGGTATCCTTGGTACCTGCTGTGGCACAAGACTAACCACCACAAAAACTTCCTTACCAAATTTATCATGAATATGATAATTTTTGTATAGCCAGCTCTGGAATGTGGTAAATGCATGATGCATGAAGTCAAAACCTTCTAAGTCTGAATATAGATTGAGATGCCACAGAGAAATTACTGTGAATTACATCAGATGAGCACCTGGCTCTTTATATGGGAACTATTCTCTACTTTTGCAACATATTGCCACTCCAACAGTAATGTTCACTAAAAGGCCTATTGATTAAAACTCTTCTTCTTTATTGATATAAAATTAATTTTATGGCTTTCCTTTTGGATTTAAGCAGACTTATCTTTATTACAAAATAATTGTACTTTTCCAGCTGCCAGAAATATACAGCTCTAAGAGCAGAAGCACAGACCAAAACTTCTGATTCCAATACGATATAAAAAAAAACCCCTTTAACACCAGGACATTCCATTTAGTCTCTCTACACTGTAACTACAGAATTTTAAGATTTTTTTTAACAATTCTTTGTTTGACAGACCAATGGAAAGAATGTGAAAGGCATTATTCAAATGTCTGTGGACCCTTTTAGCTATTGGACTCAAATCTATAATTCTGCACTTGTCAACAAGATAATTCTTCAACCATATTATAACTGCATAACTCCATTCAGTCCAGCTCTGCTAGGACTTAATTCTGCAAAGCAAATGGCATTTCCCTGGGGTGGGAGGGAAATGTGTACTCATTATATCTTTTTCTCACGTTCTTTCAGTGTTTTCTTTATCTTTTGCTTTGGAATAGAGACAGATTTCTTGTAGGTGTGGCTCTGTTTACATAAAACCTAGTCCACTCCATAGACATACACACAATAAGATATTCAAAATACCATAATATTAGAACAATTGTCTGTGTTCTCCAGGATAGTTACAGACTTCTTTGGACAAGATTTTCAGAGGAAAGACTTTGCCTTATGGTAAGTAGCTTAGCAAATGGTTTTAAAGTTTAATTATATTTATGTCTTGACAAAATCTTGCCTCTCCTTTCCCATATTACATTATTAAATTAAAAGCTGTACTGATCAGAAAAGTTTTGCACAAATGAGATTCAAATTAAAAAATGGACATTTAAAAAAAGTTTCATAACTGTGCTCTGTTTGAATGCTAATGAAACCCTGCCAACCTGAACCCCATTAGCTGTCTTTTTAGGAGCCTATGACATAGCAAGTCCTGAACAAGGTCCATAACCCAACAAGTTCCTTCAGTACAGCATTACTTTGGACTCGTGTTTCAGTTCCCACGTGAATTATAATGCAATTTACAACATGGGAATCAAGAATAACAGACATGCCTTTTAAATAAGATAATAAGCAATAAAAGTTTTAACAGCAATTTACTTGACTACTTTCATTTTCACCTCGTAAGAGAATGCTGGAAACAATCAAGAGAATACGCCCATCACTACAGACACTTAGAGAACAGTGTTCATCTAGGACATTTTAAAAAGCATTACCCAGCATGGAAAGTAACATCTAGCATTTAAAATTCAAGATCAAAAACATCTCCAAACTTTCTGCATTGCCTTTTAATATGTCACTTCTATGGTCCTCAGTACTAGAGTTCTTCATGCAGAGAACAGAGATCAAACTGTGCTGATCAAATCAGGTGTTTCTATTAGAAATACATAATTAGTCTTCTAGAATATAACATATACAAAGTTGTCTGCTTTGCCTTTTTTTTTATTGTGCTGGTTTTAAGGACATCCTTATTCTATCTGCATCATGCACTTAAAGCACTTATTACATGAATGTAAATAAGTTAACAAAAAATCACAGAATTATATGGCACATGTGATGTCAAGTTTGATTTTGCATACTACTTGGGCATCACACTGCAGCCCAGGTATGCAATATAGCCAAAGGAATGTTATTTTAAAGATATTTCAACAGGTGCAAAGAGCAGATCACCAACTGCTGCTTGGGTTAAGCTGAGCTCACCAGTAGCTGGCTGGACACAGTATTGGTTCCAGTACCACATGGTAATTTCCTACCAAGGTCAAAAATAGTATGAAATATTTCTCTGTAACATAAGGCTAGATGAGTGCAATCAGGTGAGTTACCACTCACCTGCTGAGCCACAGTAACTAGTTGACATACCAAAGTTGTGTAGCTGGTTTGAACCAGCTTCATAATCTGAAACATTCATGAGTCTTTTGATAATCCTCCAGCCTTACAGGATGATTTCCATGGTGTTTTGCTTAAATGAAAAATATTCAATACTTCCCCAGCTTCTAGAGATTGAAGGAGAAAAAGGAGAGGTAACCATACAAGCCTTTTTGTACTAGATGCTGACCATTATTGGCAGACATTTAGTAAGAATTCCTGGAGTGGTTCTCAGTCCTCTTTGTCATAGAGGGTTGAAGATATAATTAAATATTCTGAAACTGATATACATTAGATTTTATGTCCCCTTCTTCATTTTCTGCTGTGTGCTTCAGAATTACAGGTGGTGGTAGCCCCAGTATTACCCTAAAAATATTAGCAGAAGTAGGAAGAGAGGAAAGACAAAAACTCTCCTTAATACAGGTTGATATGTGACTTTGCACAGCACTTTGAATGTTATTAAGTGTTTGAATTTCTTCCTGTGTCTCTTTAGCCTAGATGACTGTCTTTCTCTTTCACTGACAGCCTCTGCAGGACCAAATTGACAGCTCTTTAAAGCAGTCTGACAAAAAGCAGCATTAATTAAGTCATTGCCGGACTGTAATTGTGTTAAGAAGTAAAAATCTAATATGAGAAAAGGTTAGTGAGTCCTCTCTTGTGTCAGATTTTCTACTCTCTATGAATATTAATGTCCTTAATGAAGACAATCTTTGCCTCATCAAGCCGTTGTTCTGCATTCAGGTGCCAAATCCCTGCACCATTGATTTGTTTTTAAAGAACAAATATGTCAGGGGAGAGTGACTGTCCTGTTTCTTATCAACATCATAGAGAATGCTTTTGTATTCCTGGAAAGAGTTTATAGATTTTGTGTGCCATGTACAAGCAGTGTCTGTGATGGCAGAGGAGCGGCAAGGAGGGGAATAATGTCGAGGTGAGGTAAACTAGTTTAAGTAATTTAATAGAAGCATTACATTTTATCATGTTAGCTTTTTTGCGTGTGTTAGCAATATCCATATATTAACAAGGTTATGATCAGCAGTTTTAATGATAAAATATGAATTATCTCTCCAGAAAGAATCCTGCAGTTTAAGCACTGAAATGAAGGAGCTCGGTGATAAGACGCTGATCATCTCTTGCTGATTATCCCTCCCCTCCTCCTCCCGATTGAGCAGATAATGATGATAGTGCTGATGAATGATGATCCTTTTAAAATAGGTTGAAGGCCCTTAGGAGTCTAACTCTAGTGAGGAACGTTTTGCGCACTTCTGCCTTCCTTATTCAGCCCCCATGTTTCCCATCACTTCACTTACTTCCATCCTCAAAGCTTATGTTAGCTGTGAAATCCTTCTGGCTTATTAGTTACTACACTATTGCTAATACTTTGGGTTAGAAATTGTTGCATCCCCTCAATCAACACATGACAGGTCTCTGACACCCAGTTGAAGCTCAGCACACTGCACTGAAAGTTAGAACTGTTCTGACGGTGCTGGAAACCACATCAAGTGGGAATCCTACTCAGAATATGTGTGTCACCTACTGTGACTTTCTATACAGGGTATTTAAAAGATTCATGCCCCTTCTGAGAGTCAAGAGATAATTAATATTCTATTTTCCAAGCAGAAATCCTTGTAATAGCTCAATTTTAAAGGAAATTCTAGTATGTGTCAAGTGACAGAAAAGTAACAAAAATCTGAGTAGCATGGTTCTTTTTAAAGAAAATCTCAGCATATGTTACTCTGACAGAATAACAAGAGAATTTTTCTAGACAAAATGAAATGTTTTAAGTTTTTGAGACAGATTATGTCTCCCAGTTAGGATGGATACAATAAATGTTCAGTGTTGATTGCACCAACAGTTCCAGAGTGACTTGTACAACAAAAGGAGACGTGGAAGTTTCTGACCTGACATACTGGGAAGTACAAGCTCAGAGCTGAGAAGCATCTATTAAAACAAGAGTCTAACAACATCAACAAGAATCACAGTCACCAAATAAGGTGCATGATTTTCATACAGTGAAGACACTTTAAGACAGTGAAAGATCCACAACACTGATGACAGTGCAATGCACTCCAGACAGTGGCACAGACTCATCCTCTGCGAATACATCTTATTTCTGACTCTAGAGCAGTATTTCTACATGATACACTACCTAGATATTTTTCCTTCAGTTGGTCCAGCTAGAGATGTGCAGCTGCTTACAATAGGTGCCTGAAAAAGGTACCAAAATTCAGTAATAATTTAGTTGCAATCACTAAATCTGAACTGAAGCAAAAGTGGTTGACTGCTGAATGCCAGACTGGTTGTCAAGAAAAGTTCAACATTTTGAAAAGCTGGCTAGAGCACAAGACCTGAACTGCTGTGTTATAGCAGCATTCCCTATGGAGAGGAGGGATGTGCTACAATTTGGCAATAGCCTTCATGTTTCTCACTGCCTCACTCTACATCTGACCAGGATTCCAGGCACCACCCACAAGTTCTTCTTTTAATGTTTTAATCAAGTATAGCTTTTCCCAATGGCCTCCTGCTGCTGCCCCAATGCCTGCCACCTTCTTCCCTCTACCCAGAAGCTTTCCTTACAATCCAAGTAAGTGTTTTTATTTCCTGAGCTGCAAATCAGTTGTCCTACTTCCCCTGGATACTTTCTTCTCCTCTAAAACTAACTTCTAATCCACACAATATTATAAGATGTAGGACAGAGTATTTAAAACTAATTAATGAATTATCTGTTATCTGCCCAGTGGTTCCAAAGAGATAGCAATTCTGAAAATTCAGGTGAAAAATGGATTAAAGCTAGCATCCTTTATAGAAGGAATTAATTGGGATCACAAATATTTGTTCTATTGAAGGTGAAAGGCACTGATCCTTCAGCTTAAAACCTGAAAATCCATTTATTAATCTAGCATTGTCCTGCAGTTCCTTAGAATTTAATTTTTTTCATATACCTAAGAAATGGAGCAACCCTTATTTTTAGAATACTCACATGACATTAGCTATTAATACAAACACTGACCATATTTGATTGGGTATTGGCATAGCAATCCACTTTGGAAAAGACCCTCTTCAGGATATTTTTAGGAAGATTTTATATAGCCAAATAAAGCCTTACTGCAAAGCTTTTCCTTGATGAAAAAAAATCATAATTACAGCAATATTTAGCAGTATAGTAGACATGGAGGTGACAAAGGTATGTGTTGTGTTTTTTGTTTAAAAAAAGCACCAACAAACAGTGTCTTTCCTAAGCCCCCCTGACAAGGGAAAAGAAAGTAAATGCCATATTCTTACCTCATTGGGGAAATCAACTTCATTGCCCTTCCACTAGTTTAATGTGATATCACCACTTGGCTCCACCATTAGTTTAAGCTATAGGACTGAAAGAAGTCTCTAGCACTTACTCCTTCAAACTAACTTGCATCAAATTTGTTGCAAGTTTTTGCACAACTGGACTTCAACTGAGATGACACATTGTGAGGGTTGCAGGTGTTTCCAAAAGCAAGAGATACCTGCAGTGAGTCCCCTCTGAAGCAGGTGATGCTGCAGCAGAGCTGCAGACATGGAAAAGACTTCAAGAGCAACCAAGATAGGTCCACATGCAAGGACTCATTTCCCATGAATCAGAAGGGGATTGTCTGGAACTTGATTCAGAAGATGAAGCTGTTGAATGGTACTTTATAGAGCTTTGGACAGAGCAAATTCAGCAATTGTTCTGGCTTTTACTGAGCTTGTCTCACCTTTCAAGCAGGATTGTCACCTCTAAGTAAGACCTCCCCTCCTTGGATAAGGACCTTCGTAAGACCTTTCTGGAGGTATCCCCACCCTCTGGATTATCTGAAATCATACAAATAATCTGAAGCCAGTTTCTCTCAGCCTAAATTCACATTGGCTCCTTTATAGTAAGAGGAATTGCACTAGACTTATGCTGTTAGGGACTTAAAAGGTAACTCAGCATCCAGGTGAGAGATTTATACAAAGCTGTAACATAAAGGTTTCTGATATCCCATGTAGGAGTTGTATTTTTCATACTAATTTTCCTTTCAGATTTCCTTTTCCTAATTTTTTTACTCATCCATCTTAGCTTATTAAGCTAAAAGACTCTTGGGACAGCATTCCCTAATTTAGCTTTCCCAATGTCCAGCTGACCCGCTTTTAGAGCAGATGGACAATACATAGGACATTTAGAGGAAACTGTATAGTGATTTCTGTGACAAACATGTCAGTTTTCAATTACTTATTAATCATAATTCTAAGTTAATTGCTACAAACCTTTTTCAGCACTTAACTTTTTCTTCCTCTAAGTGTAACTCTCTTCAGAAAGGCAAAGCATGATGTCTCACTATAGTCTTTGACCCACACTTGATGCTTCCCCTTTATTTGATCACTGTTTGTCTGACATCCCACTTCCACCCCTGCCAGCACAGCTGCAGGTCAGTGTTGCTAAAACACCTCAGATTATATATAAACACATTATTTAAAATTGTGTGAACATTAAATATAATTATTTTCTGTCAATCAAAACTTACACACAAGTAAAATAACTATATCCCAGGCTGTTTCTAATTTTTTTCAAATTTCTGGACAAGTCAGATCAGTCAAAGATAGTCAGCACTAACAATCTTTTTTAGGTTATTACCCTACATTTTGGAATTTCTTAACCAAAATGCCAAGCATCTAAGGTAAGTGTTCTTGCCCTCTACACTTATCCCATCCACATAGAAAATTGTAGATGACAAGGAGAATACTGGCCAAACCGCAAAGACCTTTTTTCCTCCTCCCTATACTGTGAAATGTATAGCCTAAGTTTTACTGTATTGAGAAACTTTCAAGAGCACCTGCCCAACAATGGTTTAAAAGGGTGTCTGCCCTACTTTCTTTGTTCTCTGAATGCTGACTCCCCTTTGCACACAGTAGGAGCCAAGCACATATCTGATATTTGGTGGTATATTCTGCTGAGTTCCAGCTATAGGCAGTCTGGCAGATTAAGTTCAAGCTTTGTGTACAGAAGAAAGATAATTCAGAGGCTTCTTATTACTTCTGATCTCTGATCTGTGCAGGGATCACAGCTTCTGGATTGCATCTGTTCCCAAAATTATCAAAACAGAAGCAGCTTTTATGCATAATCTATTTTCTTACTATTATGCAGCAAGACACTCAAGAATTATTAAAAAAAATATCTCCCAGAAGTACACAACAATATTCAGGTGATTAAAACAACCACTGACAAGATGAAAATCACAGGATTTTTTCAATATATATTTCCCTGGAAGAACACATGCACAGAAATGGTAGCCTTCAGTTGAGAGTTTCAAGAGAAACCATAAAGGGATAATGGACAGGCTTAAAATATGGACTTTTTTTAACAGGTTCAACACTACTTATTCTGTAGTTACACTGAGGTATGGAGACGATTTTCGTGTACCTATTTAATTATGACCTTGAAAGATCACTAAGAGACTAACATTCACCATTTCCTTCCCCACCAGCAAAGCTCAAACATCCACTTATTAATATGAGTTTTATAATTTATTTTATGAATGTACCATCTCCTACAATATCAGAGGTATTTTCATATATATATATATATATAATTTTTAGTAGAGAAGGGTGCTGGACTTGTACGAGAGCTTTGTACCGTAAACAGGTGGGACTGGATGCCCTTAGTCCATCTCCTGTATCTGTACAGGACACAGTATAAGCTTCTTCCTTTCTGTTATTTAAGTGGGCTTCATATCTGTCCCAGAGAGACTATTTCTACAGGTAAAGAATCTAGTAGCAAATCCAACTATGAATAGGGTTCGAGACATGAGGCAAAAGAAATTAAGAGGTATATAAATGAACCTTGCTATAACACTGACCTAGCTCCTTCTCTCCAATTAATTTAATTGAGAGTTTTGGTTTACTTAGCACTTTCCATCCATAGATCTAAAAGCACTTTATAAAGAAATGTAAATGTCAATATCCTCATTTTACAGATGAGGATAAAAGGGCACAGGGAACTTATATGAATCACCCCAGGTCAGCAAGTAGGTGGCAAAACCAGGAATAGAAACCAGTCTGCTTATTCTGTCTGCTGTGCCCCCCATCCATTGGGAACTGTGAATTCCAGGTCATTTTACAAAAAGCTATAGAAAATCCTCTACAAAACTTAGAGATGTGCCTTTTATATATAGAAGTATAAGCATCCCATCTGTAGAACTCTTCAGTCTTAAGCTTAGTAAAAGAGCTGTATGAAATGCCAACATTGGTACTTTTTTAAAAAAATGAAAAAACATCCTAGCCAGCTAATATTATGACACCCCCCCCCGTATTTCTCAGTTTTTTCCCTCCAGAAAGTTATGGTTTACTGCATGGAATTATTCTTCAGGCAACTCAACTAGCTACACCCAGGGTGAAACTATTCAAATAAACCTGATTTTATCTTGCTGAAAGCAGATACCAGTTTTAACTTGTTTTCTATTGTGACCAAAATATCAGGAGGTGACCAAGTAGGGAGAAAGGCTAGAAAGCCTTCTGAAACACAGGGTCATAATCAATGGAGTTGCTAAACCTCAGAGCATCTGCATGTCTGGTTGATGTTTATAGAAGCTGCTGAACTACCCTGTTTCAAGAGTTAGCACTTACTCACTGTTTTTTCACAGAATATATTGAATTTCTTCTGGACTATTAGGGGTTCAGTTAAAATACTTTACAAAGTTTCTCTGTATTCTGCTTTATAGAGACACGCACTGACAACCAATGATTTTCAAGACTCTTGATAGGCTGTTTTAGCTACAAAGATAAATAAAGGATAATATGATATGAAACGGAGTTTAATCTATCATACTGAGAGTCTCAGCTGCAGGATAAAATGAATCTAAATTGATTCATCTGCAAATCCACAGTTGAGAGGACAGTTTACAGAGAACTTGTGTTACTCCTGCAATAGCAAACTGTATTTGATCATATTCCAGTGCAGATTCATGGGCTGAACCACCACCACCAGCTACATTGTTAAGTCAAACCCTGCATATCCCATTTCTGCCTTCCACACTAAGATTTCATCTGAAAGACTAGAGACCTTAAGGATATTTGAGACATTCCATCAGTATTTTATGTCACCCAAGACTAGAGAAAAGAAGCAAGAGAAACTGGGATCTGGAGAAACAATCACTTCTCTCTATAAATATAGCACCAAAATTGGAAAGTAAGCTGGACTTTCTGATACAACATTCACATACCATTTCCTTAGGAAGGGCTCACTCTCATTGTGAGCAAGATAAAGGTTGTTTTACTAATAAGAGGCTCATGGCAATTTTCTTATGTGTTCTTTCTGAAAGACAAAGCTTGATGACCAGTTACCCTAAAGCATTAGGCTTTTGAATCTGAAGTCTTGTAGGGGAGACTTTGTCATTCTTTGGTTGAGCTTTCTGTGAATAATACCTCTGATATTTCAGGACTTCAGTATAGTGCATGACTCATGAATCCTGTAGTAAATAGGCCAGACTTGCAGCTCCAGGTATTTTTAACCTCCTAAGCAGAAAAAGGGAATATTTAGGATAAGAAATGAACATGAATTTAACAATAAAAATAGAAAGACCGCTTGGTATACAGCACTTGGGTAACCCTCTGGGACAGAACTATACAGATTACCATATGTTCTTTTCCAAGCATTATAAAAAAAACGAAGACAAAAATATGCTTTATGAAATTCTTTACAGTGTGTTAGCACTGATGCAATGCTGTAGCTAAAATAAATATGATACCTTCCTTGTGGTACTCTAAGGCACTGGTGACCTATCAATTTCTCAATCTGAGCAAAAGAGAGCTAAAAGATGACAGGCCTTTCCCAGCAGAGTGGTTGATATACAGCAAACAGCTACAGCTCTGTCCCTGATTATTAGTTGTGACTAATATAAAGTAAGCAGATGCTGAGAATGCCTGGGGCTAGCTTGGAAACTGGGAGGTCTCATCTTACCCTCCTTCTAGTACATGTGCTGGGTAAGAGAACTACCTGCAAGAGGGTGATCTGATGGCTAGAGGTGGTCTTCACCATACACTTGTTTTTCTGTGTTGATACAACCAAACCATCTGCATTGAATTCTCATCCCTTTGTATCCCCTCTATAGTGGGAGATCTAGTGAGATCAGTGCTGAACTGAAGCATGCAGAAGCCACAAAAGAGCCTGGGGAGCAAAGGCTTTGCCTCACAACCTTGACTGAGAGCTGCAAATCAGGCTTGAGCTGAAAGGGGATGAAGAGGCACCAAGGCAGCAAAACTCACAGACACACTGGACTGACTTGCACATGAGATGCTTTCACTTGGTCTTTCAAGCTAAAGTTTTCAGATCTCTGTTAGATTCAAGTGCTTAACTCCCATTGAATTTGCTAGGTTTTGGGCAACTAAGTCCCTCAGGGTTTTTAAAAAATCCCATCCATAGTCATTTTCCTGTCCTTGTTCTCACTAATTAGCACGATGATCCTGCGTGTGACTTTACAACATTGCAGAGGATTCTCCTGAATACGTGTAGAGGGTGAGGAAAGTTATCTTATTGAAATTTTATTCAAAGGAAGGAAAAAGAAAAACATTTCCATTCACATTAGGTTTTGTAAAACCATTTAGTGTTATGAAAAGCCTAATATTTAAGCCAAAACTAAGTAGACAGTGATCCTTTAAGTCCCTGTCTTCCAGCACATTTCACCATTCTGTTCTTTCAGGGAAAGTTAGGTTTGTTATTCTTTCACCTTCCGAAGTCCTTGATGGGTTATTTCTAGAAAATATTTCAATCTGTGAAGTATTTTTGTAGGCCAAGATGTCTATAGAAATTTCCCCAAACTCCAGTATGGATTTACCCACTTCTCAGAAATTCTTCTCCCATTTTCTATTAATATTATTTCACTGGGATCAGTCTCTGTTGAGAAATTTAGTTTAAGCTGCCTAGCAGTCTTAAAAGAGGAAGATCTATTAATTTAATCATTTATATGAATCATGTCTAAATGATCTCAGCAGAGAAAATGTGTTAGCCATTTAAATCCCATCATTACATATTATATAATAATTACCACTAATTCTAGTTTGGATGGGCCACAATATTGCTTTACATACCTAATATATTCAGAACATCTACCTTACCAAGCTCAGTCTTTTTGTGACCTTTGAGTTTGTGCTTGTCTCTTGATTATGAACATAGGACAGGCTCTCCAAGAAATTAGATATGCAAAACACACACAGTACCACGTCTATTTGGCATGCACAACTACCGCTTTTTCTTTGATATATCAAGTTCTTTTTGTCACTGGAAGATATCGAACATGCTATTGATACTGTTGTAATCAAAATAATATTTATTTGTTAAGTATTCTCAGTATACTCAGTGCTGTACATGACACCAATTCACACTGTATCAAGCTGAGCTTACAGCATAAGATGGGGTTATTCACAGGAGACTACAGGGTGTATCTTGTACTGATTTTCCAAATTCCTTACCCTGAACAGGCTGCTTAAACATTGTGTGCACAAGCAGAAAAATATAAACATATGAACTGCACATGCATTTTTGTCTGCAGCTCAGACTCAGAATTTGCACGGATTTTTTCCATTAAAAAAAGAAAAAATAATATTAATTAGCCATAAGAGATCTCTGCCCAGATCTGAGCACAGGTTTCACTAGATACTATTACAGAGCACTCATGCATGTGAGGCCTAGGGAGGGAATAAAAACTATACAGCAATGAATGAACAAGATACCAAATTGCTTCTCTGTTAGGCAACCTTAGCAAAGGCCATGAATGCACAATTCCTCACTGGAAGCCTATCCATTTCCACAAAACATGACAATTCAGCATTACTCAGTAAGCCAAAAATGGGTCCAAACACTTTCTGTGCAGTGTTGTTGCAAGATATTCAGAAGAAACAAACAATTCTGTGTACCCACTTGGAGCCTGTTGCTCCAGTACTGCTTTGGATGCAGGTAACCTGGCTTGCCCCTGAGAAAGGTTGAACTGTGTCTCTGCCATGTTAGAACATGAAGGGCTTCATCCAGTGTGGACACAATTGCTTTTTTTTTAGTATTCTTCATTCTTTTTCACCAGCTCTGCATTAATTCATCTGCCAGCAACGTTTCCTCTACTCTATCAAAATTGCAACACAAGATACACCCCTGATTAATTACAGCAGAGTGAAACTTCCAACCCTCATATCCCAAGGGTCAAATTTATCCCTGGTGTGAGCCAGAACTCAATAGTGAGACAAATTTGGCCCTAGGTGACTTTTTTCCCCCAATTCAGTCATTACACCAGTCCTTTCTATAGCTGATGAATTGAGCCCCTTGTGTTCTGTTTGTAACCATAATTAGTATTCATTTTGCAAGCTTAAAGTTCACCCTTGATACAGGACTGAGCCTAATGTTAATCACTGCAGTGTCTTACCGCCTTTGACTCTGATCTGTCAGGTTTGCATTACTTGTCCCATGCCTAATTTTTTGCCCTTACCAGCCAGCTAGCACCTCAACATCACACTGTGTCAGAATTAGAAACTTTTGACAGATCTGTAATCATCTAGTTCTCATCAGCTCTATGCATGTTAGTCACTTCATTTCCACATTCTAACAGTTAATATGCCTTAATTTCTCTCACTTTGTGAATATTTAATTCCTCCCTTTTCAACATCATTTTTAGGTTGTGTGAATCATTTTCAAAGCCTTTGCTATTCTCCCTCCACTATCATCTGCATATTTTATGAAATGGCACAGTTGAATCTCTGAGGGCTCTTGATAAAAATGAAACTGGCAGGCTGCTCATTAGTTGTTTACCTGGAGCTGTGTGAATCCCCTAGAATGGTGGATTCCCATTTGGATTTGAATTAGGATATTCTGACACATAAGAATTGAAAACCTTTCCAAGCTAAGTGTGATTCTTCCCCCCCTCTTCTACCCCAATTAATAGCTCTTCTAGAAAGTTTCCATTCTTTTGGCCAATCTGTTAGTAGTACAGTACCACATACACCAACATCTGAAACAATTGGATTGTTAAAAGGTGAGAGACAGAGGCTGTAGCCAATTAGCAACCCTAATAAGGGGTAAAAGTGTCCCATCAAGAATGCACAGAGGGCAGCATGACTAAAATGTGAACTTTTCAAGCTTTCAGAGTCAAACCAAGTTGCTGGGACTAGGGCTGTGGTTTAAGCATGTATTTAATAGGTAAGTAATAAAAAATGACATTCAGCAGAAATTCTATAGGTAAATTTTTTTAAAAAATAAGTACTTTACCGTGACCATACCTGGCAAGTCTGATACAGCTATTACACAGGAATAACAATTTTTATTATTTCCTTGATCTGATGCAAAAAGGCACTTTTATATCTCCCCACTCAACAATACACAAGTCATGAGATGAAAAAAAGGACACTCTTGTGTTTACCAGAAAATCATGACCTAGCAACAGAAGAATTCAGTGGGGTTTCTCCTCTACCCCTGACACAGAAGGTTTTTCCCTGTTGCACCTTGTTGAGGAGCTGGGTGCAGCAGTTTGTGTATCTCCATGCAGTTCTCCATGTCTTGTCTACCATAAACCCTATCTGTACTTTCCAATAGTCTTAGTATATAGAATCCATAGATTTACTGTTAGCTTCATTCATTTTTATGTTGATGTCATGCTCTTAATTCTCATAGATTTTACTTACAAGCAGCCATGCTATCTCTCTAACAACTAAATTGTTAATTTTTTTTTTTTTGGCCTTTGTTGACGTTCTAAATAATTAGGGAATTTGGACCATTATTTATAAAGAGAAAATTTCCAGCTGTAGAAACTCCACCCACACTGTTACTTTGGTCATACAGGTGTTTTGGTGAAAGAAAAAGCAAAGAGAAGAAATAGAAAGCAATTAGAACCACCTTTCTGTTTTATCGTCATGTCCCACCTAATACATCTTAGCCTTAACAAGTCTTAAAACCTTGTACACTAAAATACAAATAAGGGCAGAGTTCATAAAAATTCCAGTTTCTAGGCATCTGATGTTACATGTTGTGTTTGCTGAAAGTAAACAGCCAAGAACAATCAGGACCTTGTTTCTCTAGTCCCTAAAACTCTCTCCTTAGTACCAATGGAGAAGACAGGTGAGAAAAAATTACTAGCATTACATATGGTTTGATGCTAGCTCTCTTTCTCATCACATGCTCCATACAATTTGTTGTGCTTGTTAAACCCCCAGCTTTAAGCAGCCTCTATTTGCAACTAATAATGACAAAAGATATTTTTATATAACCTTGGCTAGAGTGGTAGGGTGGATTTACATATGCTTAGTTTCCTGTAAAGATTTAGAAATTACATACAAAAATAATAAAAATAATTTTCTACAGTCTCACAAAGCTTAGTGGCCTGTATGGCTGGGTTTTTAATTCTTGGGTTTGACAATATTGCGTTCTTTTGGTTTGGTTTTATGCTTCAGATCCATTACTTTTTAATTGGACATGAACATGCCTATGAACTGAACTTAGTCTCCAAGGGTTTGCATAAAATTAGCCAAGACATGGGGAAAATGGAGTTGTCACTACGACTGAAAACTGTCAGATATTGCAAGTAGTTAAAAATAACAATAACCAGGAAGACCCTCATGAAACATCACATAACCGAGCACAACATCACATAACCAAACACAACAAGGTTTGATAATTATGTTTGAACTGTTTTCTTTCCCTACCCCCTCTACAAGTTAAGTATTTAACATTTACCACTTTCTACATCTTAATATTTTTCTATCTTATTCAATATTGGTTGGATTCAGAAATAATTTTTCCTTACCAACTAGAAGCATATCATTTAGGTATATGTGGATTATTCTCTCTCAGGGATGCTACTCTTTCAAAAAATCTTGAAAGATTTCAACCTACAATGTGATTATGCTTCAAAAATAACATTCTCACTGTTACAATTGTACACAAAAGAACAAGAACAATTATTTTGTTAGCTGCTACTGTGAATTAACTTGCGACTTCCCTCTTGCAATTCTAGTCAGCGTGGTTACCTTAACAGAAGCAACAGTAATGGATTTGCTTTTAGTGAAGTGTTGGTACATATGAGGACAAACTAAAAATTGTTTCTATTTAATGAAGACAATTGTCATACCTCTTACTACTATGCCACTCCATGTTCTAGGCAAGACAAAGGATTTCTCTGGGAAAATGCAATTTAAAGCAATAATTTAGTTCCTCATTGAGCCCATGATCTGTTCTTGCTCTTAAAGGAAGCCATCTGCACCAACCTTCTGCTGTTTATCTGTGCTGACCAGAACACTGCATAGAGCAAACAAATCTCTACCAACACAAAGCTATATAAATAAGACAGAGTGCTGTTTTTCTATGAATTGGGTATTCCTGTGCACAATGACTGTGCATAGGCAGCACTCACAGGAAGTGGCAACATGGTCACTTACAGAAAAGCGGGACAGAGCAGTGTACAAAATTGGTGGTGGTGTAAGCATACATGACCCTGGGAATGAATATAGGTCAAGGGACTGGAAACAAAGGGAACACCAAACCATTTGATCCAAACAACAAAGATTTTCCAAGAAAGCCAAACTGTCTGTTGAGATGCTGCTCTTTTCTGGTGGGGTTGTCTACACTTCCTAAAATTCTTTTGAATAGAAAAGCTTTCCAGTTTGGCTTGATAGAATACAGTCATGGCTTATGTTTCTCCACCCGCTCTAGCCCTTACCCCTCCTCAAGCATGTTAAACAGACCCGAGACCTGACATTTTATGTTGTTTGTTTGAAATGATAAACTTAATAATGAGCAAAATGTTAGGAAGTGACAGCACTGGCCACAATAAGGTCATTTCTTGTTCCAGCCATGTACAATACAGCTTTCCCCTTAATTGCATTGCCAGTCCTTGCCACAGGAGGACCCAGGCATTTGCAAGTGGGGAACTGAATCTGTCTTTGTGATAATTAAACCATGGACCTCTGTAAAGACTGCCAAATCTGCCATATGGTAGTTTTATGACCTAGACTGCTGTTATCTCTTGAGAAAGCTAACATCCTAATCTCATTTTAGCTATCTGTGATCAGAACCCGTATTTCTAGAGGGCAAAATGCAGGAATACTGCTTGTTGCACCGCTTCTTAAAGCAATGAAGTTTGTTGGTTTTTTTTTTCAGTGGTTCACATTAATAAAATGAAGAGAAATAATTACAGACAATCTGGAATTAAAACAGAAATAAATAAGCCAAAATCAAATAACCCATGGGTTACTTGCATACAGCTTCTAACATCTCACTGTGAAAAATACCTGGGACTCATCCTTGGAGAGATGAGGACTCTGATGAGTAATTAAAACATTCATTGCAGAAAGGTTGTGAGAAGGCCACTGAGTTTTCCAAAGCGAACATGTTATTTTAAAACACAAAGAGGCTAGTGCTTTTGCAAGTCTGATATAATTTGCCACAGCCTCACTGCTTTAAGAGCATCCTCCTGAACTGAGAGCTGGACAAATGTTTTACAGGAAGAGAAAGCCAGACAAAGATGCCCAGAGTGAAGGAATAATGGATCAAAACTGGTGCTGGAGGATGTTTTATGCCTGGTCCTTCTGATACTTGTGTTATTACAATAAATTAACACTAATTTGTGTCCAAATCTGTGAGACATCATCCAAACTCTTGCACTTTAGTTCTGAAGCATATTGCCCTTTAGAACTAAAATACAAACACCAGCTGTGGCCACTTTCTTACATATCATGTGGGGCTGGATCATTTCATAACTAAGAGAATGTGTCTGTTCCTTTCAACAAGGTTGTGTTTTCAAAAGTGCATTGACAGCACAAGAAACAGGTGGCATTTTTTTAATCCCACTGGTAGCAAGCAAACAGGCTATATCCTTTGATGGCTAAGAGAGCCTTAAATATAGGTATCTTTAGTACTTGAAATTGCTATTTGAAGATGATTCATGTTAGATGTTTTGGGATGAAATGTTTCTTTGCAAAGACAGACCTAATGGCTACTCAGGTCTACACTAAGTTCTCCAGACCAATGACCTTCATCACATTTATCTGCTAGATGGACACTTACGGAGGAATTACGCAGGTCTGTTTTTACAGAAATATTCTGGTTATATGATCTAGATAATGTAGCCTGCTATAAATCACCCTAGTTGTCCCTTGATATTTTGAAAACTGATGAGACTGCCGATTCTTGCTTCTTACTTTGTATGCAAATGATGAATTATAGATGGGAAATAGGAAAAAGAAGGTTTTAGTCATTTGCTGGATTGAAACAGACTGGATTAGTGAGCGAGCAGTAGTACCCTTGGACTATTTATTGTGACATTGCTTAGAAAAATTCAAACCCCAAAGCCTTCAAATCACTGGGGACATTGTTAGCCTTCTGCAGGAATTATTAAAATGTACAGAAATGTATGAGCATCACTTTATAATAATTAATCAGGGGCTGTTGATTAATAAAGCTCATTTTTTAGTCCCGATGATTCAGGGTATTATCCAAAGGACAGTGTCCTTGTCATATTGATTAAGAAACCAGACTTTGCCATGGAAGAAAGTGTAAGAACAGTCGCGCTTCTTCCTTTCTCCCTCCCCCCATATAAAATAAATATTGAATGAGAATATTAACTCGTTAACCTTGACAACAATTTGTAATTTTCATAAGGAGGAAAACTCGCATATTCAGCAAATAAATTGCTGCAGGGATTTCAGAGAAACAAATTGGAGAGAATGAAGAATGCTACCATATGAATTCTGTCGTTTTTATGGGCTACAATGATAAATTTGTTTGGTTATGTCCCTCAATTAAGGCCACAAAGACTGTAAAGCATCAGAAGCAAGTTAACTGGTAGAGCTGGTACAGGAGTCTGGGTGACAATTTAAGGTCATTCAAGAAGTTAAATTTTCTTTCTTCTTTTAGATCTAGCACAGATCTGGAGCAAGAATCTTAACTGAATTACAGAAAGCATCTTCTGTATAGCATATTAATCCCCTTAAAACCTTTGTTAAAAGATAACTCCATTTATTAGGTATTGCATGAGAAAATCTCTATGTGGAATTAACAGCACCAGTCACAGGTTTTACAGGGTTATCTAATTATTTTGAACTCAGTTTAACCAGGAATGCAGGTAAAATAAATAAATTGAAAGCTGTTTACCTCTGCAGATGGTGAACAATGTTTTTTAACCCTATAAAAATATTATGCTTTGAAACTTGAGCTGGATTGCTATTTTAATGATTGCAGGAAAAATGGACACTCTGCTTCTTCATGTATTTCCAGCTGTAAAAACCTTATTTGTTCAGATCATTGACTAGGTCAGCAAGGCAGCAAAGCACATTTAAGCATGTGCCTAGTTTTAAGCCTGTTTTGCCTCAGCTGACATCAAGAAATACTATGCACACTTAAAATTAAGCATATGCTTAACTACTTTGTTGGATTACAGCCTAAATTATCTATTAATCCAATTGCATGCTTTCCTCTGATCACTGCAGTCTTGAAATTCTTACTGTACAATAGATTTAATATAAATGCATTATGTTTGTCAGGCATGCCACTAGATTTGCATGCTGTCCTTGTCCGCTTGGGCATATTACCATCCATAGGAGAATATTAAAGATATAATATGATTTTTTTAAAATTAATTTTAGCAACTTTTTGAAGGATATAAGTGAACTGTATCTTGTTTGGGAATGTAAAAGGAAAAATTAAATAAGTGTTTAATACTTTAAGGGTCTAGATAGGGAAGACAAGGGGAACGAGAAAATACACATAGAAACTAGCAGCCTTGGAACAGGAAGGCAAGACAACACAGATGGTATTTGGTATGCTTACTTTTACAGCAACAATAACTGGTGTCTGATTATATTCTGACTTTGCTGTACTCATTCTGCAGCACTTCAGGAGAAAGAAATGCTCTGTCTCTATCTTGCAAGTAGGAAGCTCAGGCACAGAAAAACTGGCTGCCAGGCTATTAAAGGTATGTGAGCGAATTCCCATTCTTTTCAACACATGAATGCATAAGAGGTGCTCAGATATTTCAGTGAAGGGAGGGGGGGACACTGAAATCACAGCACATTTTCTACTGTTTTGCCTTTCTAATCTCTACCTTTTTATTGTTATTTTTCCTTGGTGTTCTTACACATCTTAGCGTTACTAGCTCATTTAAAGTACAATTTTAAAAAGCCCTAGAAATGTAGCTTAAAGTAATTTGCCCACAATCTCATGGGACCCTGTGAAGGAACTAGTTTAGGTCCTATGCACTGTGCCAGCCTCCTCCTTGCATCTGGCCAGCCCTGATCCTTCCAAGTGGAATCCTGGCCATAATGCAGCAATGGTGGCAGTTTAA
Source organism: Chaetura pelagica (assembly GCF_000747805.2). Classification (NCBI taxonomy): domain Eukaryota; kingdom Metazoa; phylum Chordata; class Aves; order Apodiformes; family Apodidae; genus Chaetura; species Chaetura pelagica. The sequence continues at coordinate 6,069,440 of NW_009953486.1, read as the reverse complement.
CTGCCTGCAGCAACCAGAGCAAGTTTCAGTCCTATTCAGCTACACACGCTGTGCTGCTTTAGCTGAAGTGCAGAACAAGAAATTGTGTGACCCTGGTAAGATATTAACAAGAAACAATGGGGTCCATGTTCAGGGATGCAGTTATTCAGTCATGATGATATAGAGTATATCAGTAATAATGACTTCTGCTAAGCCTTTTTTTGTTCTCAAAATGCTAAAAGCAAAATTAAATAAATAAAAATAAGAAAATCCCTGCATTTTTATTACTGGTGGCACTGGAATATAACCAGGCAGTACCTGCAGGATAAATCAAAAGATTAAATTAAGTTGGGATTTGAATCCCCACTAAACAAAGAATCAAACAGAGATTACATTTTTTTGGACTCTAGTCTCAGAATAGCTTTCAAGGGCCTCCCTTAAAAACATAATATCATTATTTGCTTTGACCACTGGTACGTTAAAGAAAACACAGGAGAGGGGGTTGAAGGGGGAGTAGTCAGGCAAGCAACAATATGGAGAGCAGTATGGGGCATGCTAATTTTTATTCATTGGTTGGCTTCCTGCCTGCTTCTCCTGAGTCTATTCAAGTCCAAGCCTTGGGTTCTGACTCTTGACCGATATCTGTCAGCATGTCCTGGATCCTGCCTTCTGCTGCTACTGTTGTTCAGCCTGATATTTTACCTTTCTTTTTGCAGGAGGCCAATACCTGCTGTCCCTCCACCCACACTGCCATCTCATGAAGCTATTTATTCCTTTGCCACAAAAGCACAATCACGAAAACCCTCTGCTGTTGGGGAGAGGTCGTTCAAGTACAAGAAATATTAATCCTAATCACAGAATAATATTGTATTTAGAAGCACGAGAATCACTGCACCAGCTCTGACCCACAGGCTGTACAGTTCCCAGCTCCTTCCCTGCCAGCACTGAAGAAAGGTGAAAGAAACACCAAAATTTACAAATAATTTATGCCTCCCTGGCCACAAGATCTCACCCTGAATTTTAACAAAGGTGAATTTACCCTTAAATATTAACTTATCCCACTTCCCTTTCCCATATTGTGTTCATTTGAATCATCCACATTAACTCTTAAGTATTAATGATTTACATACAATCACAAAAATCCCATTTGAATCTTGCTGTTACTGATCTCAGTTGCACATTGGCAAAATACTCCACCACTGAATTCCAAGCTGTATTTTCTCAAATTTTTCATAGCTCAGGATAAATATTTTCAGATCATTTTGCAAGGCCCAATCCAGTGTAACCAAAGACTTTTAGTGATCATCTCTCACGTTTAAGAATGTGGAAGATTCTTCAGTGCAGAGACCTGAAGTGTGTTATCTGATAGCAGCACCCTCACATTTCAGGTATTTCACAGCTTTTGGATGATGAAAAATCCCAGCATAAAAAAAAAGAATGGGAAGTAAAAATTCTTGAAAGTGGAAGTGACAATAGCCTTACAAGAGTGCATGTGCCAAATCTGTAGCCCTGGAAAATTATGTATTTGAACTTCCAAGGTTTCATACATACTGTTATTTTATAAATTGATTATTTAGACTCCAGAGCTGCAACTCCATCTTGAGAATATGCCCATGTGCACACAAAGCTTTGCTGCTCTTTTAATCAAGAAAGAAAACTGTTTCTGCCAGATTTTTACACCCATTTTACATATTCCCTCAGCTCTGTGTCTGCATAGAGACCACATACCCAATAGTGGGAAGAGAGCGTGTCAATGACCCATTAGAAACCTGACATGACATTTATGTGCACGTTCACCAGGGTTGCTCTCACAAGCACAATAATTACACACACAAATGAGGTTTGAAATTGCCCTTTTATGAAAATTCAAACCTTGATATTTAACTATTTAATAAGAACCTGTCTTGCATCTGATTTGTAAATCAGATGCTTGTGTTAAAGGCTGGATTTTTCAGAGAGAGAAGGTCTAATGCTAGTATGAGTTCCCTGTGCTTGTTTTGAGTGCTCATTTATAGTGTGTGCATACATTAATTTGGCTTTTTTGGTGAATATATTTGTTTCACCTCTTTATGTACTAGTATTTGAACACAACTGCCAGATTCTGTTCAATGACTGAACAAATAAAACAGATACAGAGGCACAATGTATAAGGTGGAATCTCAGAACTTCATAAATACCTTATAGGTATCCCAATTTTATCAGCAGGTGATTATAAACACCTTTGCAGCAAAACACTGCACTGGCAGTCTCAGCCTACTGCTATATGTACAGGTATTCCTTAAAAATAGTAAAAAAATGTAGCCAAAATTATGTGGTATGTTGAACCCATACACTAGATGCAGCATTTAAAAAGTGTATTATTCTATGGTTATTTTGAAAAATTGGGGCTGCTTTCAAGGGAAGTTTCTTCCTGGTTTTATGGGAACAGAGTTAAACACTGACTACCTTGGAAGTTTTACCTGTAGATTTTCCTACTTGCTGCTTTCTCTCTAATTCAAGACAGCTGCTAGTTTGGAGATTCAGACATAAGTGAAGTGTCATATTTGAGAAAAGAGGATAAGGAAATTTCTTTTCCTAGTCTTTATACTACATCAACAGTGTCCAGCAGTTCTGCATTAGCTTGCAACTAAGATCTCCAGATGCTTCACAAAGGCAATGATTCACAAAATCCTGTACATCAGGAAGTTAATCACTGTACCTACTGTACCAGTGGAAAAACAGAAGCACAGAGTGTTCAACTGATCTGCCCAGAGCCACATGTCAGGTTTGTGGCAGAGCTTGGAAGCAGCACTGACATCACCTGGCTCTCACTCTTGAGCTCTAATAGCAAGGCCATCTGTGCTCCAAGACACCATGACAATAGACGCAATTCTGCTGAAGAGTTTAAATGAGCTGTGCATGCATACAAATGGATGTGCACACCAATGGAATATGTCATACCTGTTGCATCACCAAGCCCTGAGAGGGGGTACAAGTTTAGTAGACAACCACTTGCCACTGATGCAAGAAGCCAGTACTCTGGCTCTGAGAACTATGGTTTTTTTTGGGGAAAAAAAAAAAAAAAAGCAAGCCCAACAAAGAAAACAAAAAAACAAACTGAAAAAAAAAAAAAAAGCAAGCCCAACAAAGAAAACAAAAAAACAAACTGAAAAAAAAAAAAAAAGCAAGCCCAACAAAGAAAACAAAAAAACAAACTGAAAAAAAAAAAAAAAGCAAGCCCAACAAAGAAAACAAAAAAACAAACTGAAAAAAAAAAAAAAAGCAAGCCCAACAAAGAAAACAAAAAAACAAACTGAAAAAAAAAAAAAAAGCAAGCCCAACAAAGAAAACAAAAAAACAAACTGAAAAAAAAAAAAAAAGCAAGCCCAACAAAGAAAACAAAAAAACAAACTGAAAAAAAAAAAAAAAAGCAAGCACAACAAAGAAAACAAAAAAACAAACTGAAAACAATAAAAAGACCCCTCTTCCATTCCCAACCAGCCTATCCTTATTTTTCTCTGACCATCTGAAGGTAAAAGCGGGATACTCATGAAACTCCCTAGAAACAGAGTATTTGTAAAGCAACTGTACTAAAGCCTGTTCCTACCAGACTAAACCACTGAAGCAGAAATATTTGTCTCAACATTTACTACATAAACACTTAAGAAATTACTGCCCTTTCTAAAAGTATTCTAATCTGATATCCAGCAGCAGGTCCTGTTGCTATGAAAACTCACCAGTTACCTTAACATTTCTTCATACTCCAGGTAAAAATAGAGGCTTAGAAACACTGCAAGGAGAACAAATAATCTAAACCAAAACTGGATTTTTAATAGGAAAAGGAATTTTTTTTCATTGCTGTTACATTTTCACCAATTTGCAGTTATCATGTAAGAAGATGAGAAACACTAAAGGGATTAAACTAAGTTTACCCAAGAAGCTATAATTTAAGAGTTTTTCTCTGTAAATTTCCATTAAAATCTAGGCTAAGTTTCACTCCACTAAACCCTTTAAATATTTTTTTTATCAGCTTTGTAGGGAAGTACACTGCAAGTGCACGTACTTAGAATAACTGTTTTAATGAATAAACTAGAGCATCTTGAATGGCAGGATCTCAAAGATTCATCCAGATCAAATTTCAGAGGCAGGAGATTGTTTCAGCCACCACCCAACTTTTCAGTTAATTACGTTTTTAATTCAAAAAAACTCCACACCAAAGTAGCAATTGGTCAAGACATCAGGAGGCCTAAAACAAACAAAAAAATTAATTTCAAACTGTGAAACACAGTCAACATGAGATAAATTCTCACCACTCATCTCTAGCAATTCAAATCAGGCCCAATTTCCACAGGAAGTTATTGGAAAGGTCAGTAGTATTGTATCCCAATTCTATCACGGGTACTGATTTTAGTAAATATCACTTAGCTTAGATGAAAGTTTGCATACTCAGACCCATTCTCCTCCCACCTTTTCTTCCCTGAGCTGCCATTACACTTAGTTCTCCGGTGGGTTTTGTTATTATAAACGGTGATTACACATAATCACTCAGTCATAGCAAACTGACCAATGCAAATTGCTACATTTTCTCTGCAGAGGCTTCCCTGACTGCACAGATCAATTTCTAAAAAAGAGAGAGGATATAATGTTTAACCTCAGTAGCCACCTTTAGGCTTTTATACCCTGACTGTAATCAGAAGGAGTAAGTTTCTGAAGACTTACAAGCTTTCAGGGAAAAAGACTGCGAAGGTGAACTTAACATCTGAAATTAGAAATCGTTATTAGTGCACCACAGTATTTTTAAACAATCTTGAACATTAGGTATTGGTCAAGTGCAGTAAGGGAAAGTCCCCTTTCCAGAGTGTGTATTTTAGTCTTGACTGGCTGCCTTATCCCTCAGGCAAGAACTCAAATTCAGATGGATGAAGTTTATTGGTTAATCCCTTCTTATTGACCACTCCTCTCAGAATAAAAACAAGACAAAAAACCTCAGCAAGGAACACCTGTCTTATACAACTGGCCTACCTCCACAGAAATTAAGGAAATTAATCACATTATTTTCCAGAGAAGCAGAATTTGTTTTGAAAAGGTACACGTATAACAAACCCAGAATTTGGAGAAGGGGGAAGGCAAAGCATCCATCCATAAGCCTGCTCTCATGGAATAGGGAATATTTTTTAAAAAATTAAAAAGTATCTTCACTGCTGCATTTCTGTAGAGATAAGTGGCTTACAACCCCAAATGTATAAAACAAGCTTCCTACTTCAGAGAAATATCCACTTTTCACTATTATGTCTATGTAGAAGTGTCAATCTTGGACACTGCTGAGCCTTCCTAAGGGATGCTGACTGCCTTCATGTACAGCAGCTCAGCCCCTTACAGGAGCAGGCTGTAAACAAATGCCATTTATTTCTACAAACGCAGAAGGAAAGTGTATTTCAGAAACTAGCAAGTTCACACATTAAAAAAAACATTTTCCACAGTATGATAAAGAGGTATCAGGATTATTCTCCATGATTAAGCCATTGACAGACTGGAATACTTGCAACAAGCACCATGCTAGGATAAGTAAATTGGGTCTACAAAGTTCTCTAAACTGAAGTTCGACTGACTCAGCAATTTCTTCAAATGATTTGATAAAAATATTTCCATACATACAGGTACACATAGCAATAATTACCATAGTATTATAAAACCCAAAGGAAGAAAACTGCAGTAATTTGGACTCATTTTTAAGCAAGAATTGAAAGCTTTATTAATTTTTGAAATCACTGAAAGGAGAAAATATCATACCTTCCATGTGCAGACACTGAAATTAGATTAGCTTGACAAGCCCATTTCAGGAGAAACAGGAATTCTTTGGTGCATTTATTTAATAGACCTTGAGCACATTAAAATGTAACTTATTACAGCATCCTAAAACTGTGAGTGGAAATATTTTAAATCCCATGTGATAGTGCTGCTTTTAGATTAATACAAAACATTGTAAGAATCCAAATCATGACAGCTTGCTATTCAATGCACCTGTTAGCAGGATCAAGAGGAAATGGGACTAACTAACCTTCCTGTGTCACAAATACAGTTCTTCAGGATTAAGAAAAGGGCAGGCGTTTCCTTATACACACACCTTGTAGCAACAGATCTTTTGCCATGCCACAGTTGTGTTGACCATTTAGGGGAACTTTCTGTGTTCATCACATCCCTCTCATGACCAGGCAACTCAGAAGCAGCTGCACAAGTAAGTCCATTAGCCACCTGGCAAAAAATATTCAAATGCACCCATTTACATGCATGCAGAAGCCCCAGATGAAAGTCTGATCCTAAATACATTGACATCAGTGGACATTCTCCTGAGAATCTGCTTGCTGTGGTCAAGAATCCGCTAGCCTGTACAATCACTGCCTTGTATCAAAGCACAATTACATCTACTCCCAAAGATTCTTTACAGACTCGACTCTGTAAAGTTTCACTGTCATGTTCTGAAAGGTCAAGCTCCACTTTCATGTCACTCATAAGCATACTTAGAGTAAGACAGCAAAACAGGTAAACAAGAAGAGTTGTAACATCCTATTAGAGCATTTCTGTCAAAGCTCACATATTAAGGACCCTATCATTCACTGAGAAACTGTAGAAGGAAAGAATTTGACCACCTACAGGGTAGCTTTAGCCACTAAGCTTCACACAAAATACCACATAAGTATATAAATCAAAAGGCAAACACATTAAAGGCTCTTGTGTTTTAAAATGTCATCTAGGAAAAACAAAACACAAAGAACAAGGGTTGATAAACCAATTTGGTACCTAACCAAGTGAGTTCAACAGAGCATTAATGACTGAATAAAGCATCTGTGACCCTGAGGTTCTAGGCATATCAACCTGAGCCTGACACTCAATCATTTCTCTATGCAGAGTTCTTACACAATCCTTCCGAACAGTTTCTAAAACAATCCATTATTTTTAAAGATTTCCATGTCCACAGGCAGAAGATGCCACCAATAAAATTATCAGCAAGAACCACTTTGTAACTGCACCTGCTTTGATTACATCTTGTCTGAAAGTGAACTCCCTTCCCCCAGTCACTGCACTGCCTGCATCAGTGTCAGATTTCTAAAATGATATTGTCTGATGAGGAGCAACCAAGAACATTTACATTGCTTTACACGACTGTTTCTGTTGTTGAGCCAGTGACCCCTGCTGTGACAAATATGTATATTACTCACACACTGACACATTGGACCTTTTTTCTACCAATCTCCTCCTTCATAAATGCACCTGACTTAAAAGTCTCCAAGATCTAAATTATTTTCTGATAAGTACCATTCTCACTAAATTTTAAGAGATGGAAGTATTTTCATCCTGTCCTCAAATCACCATAGCATGCCACTGACCAGGGATAAAAGCCTTTAGCCTATCTGAAGCTCCTTGTGTGTTCAGCAGTACAGAAGGACACACACAAATATATATATAGCACTCCAGTATCTGCTAAATTCCATATAGAAGTACATAGAGCTAGCTGATTTGTAGAAGTTGAGAACCTTTCTTCCATCAGCTTTATTCCCCTGGATCTGGCCTTTTGATTTTAAGGTGTTAAAAGCAACTGTCTGCTCTTCAGAAACTCCTTTTCCCCAGGAAATTCACAATATTCATTTTTTTTAATGCTTTAAAACTATTTTCACAATTACTGTAAACACTGGGAGTTCTGTTGCAGAAAAGAGTGTCACTGAATATCCAAAACATGGAATGAAATTGGTTGCATTCTTATATATGGACTTGAAGAGAACAGAACTAAAACAAGGCAAACTGGGAAGCTGCAGGGATCCAGGCTTGAGCTGCTTAGGCCATGGACAAGGCTTTTACTAGCAGAGATAGGTATGATAAATGAAAATGGGGGCTTGTTTTTAAAGAACAATCAGGAAAGATAGAAAGGTATTGAAATTTGGCTAATGAAGCAAAAAAGTTTGCAGAGGCTGTGGAGTAAAACCAAGAAGGTCAAGATATCTTTTGTAGATTTCCTTCCTCTTTTCATTAGCCTTTTTTTTTAGTCTGAGCAAATATTGTGTTATATATCTCTGTCTCATTGCCTTCTGTCACCTGAGTAACACCTCTTTTACTGCTGCCAAAATGGCTACTCCAATGCTAGGTCAGACCAATTATTTCTTAAATGGTTTGTATTCACCTGCACTTCAAATGTGTGGCTTTGAGAAGCAAAATAACAGCACCACATTCTCAGGCTGCTCGAAAGATCCATTATGCTAGCAACACATCAGTCTGCTCAATTAAAGAGCCAAGGACTACAAAGCAACTGTATATCATTTGTATTACCTTTCTAGAGCCGACACTTTATTCACAAATATCTGACTCCAAGAGGTCCTTTTCTGCTTAGCTATGTGCTTTATCCTAGCTTGCATTTATGTTTTTTTTTTTTAAAAAATCAGCAATGTGCTTTAAGCAAAGATTTCTTTGTCCTGCATACAGCTCTAGTTATTTCTTTTCTGCAAGAGAATTTTGCCATTCTTTGCAGCCTACTTAAAAATGATTTGTTAGAGGCTTTTCAAGTCCTGTGAAATAAGACAGTCTGAAGACATCCAAATTATCAGGAATCCAGCATTTAAACCAATATTACTGTTTTGTCAAGAAACTTAACTCTTAAACAGTTGTGAGGTGCGTACATATTAAATAGTCTGATTGAGAGTTTGTTATACCTTCTTAAGATAACTACATTCATTTTTTGTCAAGTGCTACCTCAGGGCACCAGGAGATAGGCAAAATTTCTTAGTAGTCCACTACTGCTCTAAGTAAAGACAAACATGAGTTCCAGTCTAAGCATATAGCCAGTCCTCGTGATATTCAGAATCCACCAACCCACCTTTCAAACATGTTTGTTGCTCTGTTGTTTGGAGCTGTCAGGTGAATTTCTGTCATCTTATCTAGTGCTTGTATTGATATATTTCAATATAAGCCCTCCAGCACCCAAAGAAGATGACAGAACCAGGTTCTTCAGAAAGGTGCATAACATGAGAAGAAAAAGCAGAGCGAAACAGAATTTTGTGTATGTATACGAGGAAATACTTGTTTTCCTCTCTGAGGATAATTAAACACTAAAATAGGCTGTCCAGAGAGGTCACAGCAATTCCATTCCTGTAGTTCTTGAAGACCCAACTGAAAGGACCCCTGAGCACCCTGGTCTGAATTCACAACTCCTTGTTTTGGGCAGGGGGTTGGATGAGAGATCTCCCGAGGTCCCCTCCAACCTGAGTGATTCTATGATAATAAGAAGCTATCATGAAAAACTCAGCTATTCCAGCATCATAGGTCTTTCTCACAGAAGCTTATTATGACTGCCAGAAAACTTCAGGCAGCTCCTTGCTGAGCTAATTTAAAATAACAAGACAGAGCCCTGAAATATGAGGTCTTACTCTACACTCTTCCAGAGTTTCATAGTAACTCCAGTGCATGACAAGTTTGTATAAAATGCTACAAGAACAGAATTCTTTACCTCCTTACATTAGGAGCAGAGCCACACATCCATTTGCCATTCACAGACAAACAGCTCTGTAATTCATTGTCCTCCTTTACACAGCCACGTAAGCCACATGTGCCTATGAAACATCAGGATCAAACCTACGGGTGACAGAGGATGGTAAAAGCCTTCAGCTCTGCAGCAGAGTAGTGACACAGGTGTTCCAGAGCCTTTAGGACAGCCCAGGTTGACTTCTTTTCAGAATCTCATGAGGAGGTAAGCTCATTTCAAGAAAGTGTAAATTCTGCCTAGTGCAAAGAAAAATTACTTTGAATTAACTGGATAGATGTTATGAATAATCCACATTAAATTCTTAATTTTGGGTTACGATAGAAGACTTAATAGTGGTCAGATATCCACTGCTTATGCAATTAATTCTTAGCAAAGAAAATGAATGTGAGATATAAAATATTTTAGAAATAATCTTTTCATACAAAAACAATGGAAATTTGAAGACGGATTAAGATTTAGTGTCACAACAGATTATAGTGTGAACAGAATATGTCCTTACAGAAATCTATTTAACTAGTGATATCCTAGAGGGAACAAACTATAGGGCTTTTTGACATGAAAAATGTGAATTTGCTCTTTGTGTTTACTAGAGCTCACAACTGGCAGGAAATGAGGCATGAAATGTATTGTCAAACATACAGTGTTCACATAAAATGCATTCTTTTAAGTTGAGCAATGCTTTTAGGGATACTAGATCTCAGACCCCCATAAATAAGTATAATTTTTAAAAAATGGATTAACACCCTAGTAACTATTTATACACACACACACACAAAGGTATTGCTACAAAAAAGCTTTTCTTTTTTTACACATTTGGCTCTGAAGAATAAACACCCATTTGTTACGTTTTCCTAAGATAAGCTAATAATGAAGAAATACTAGAAAAAAGTAGTATCATCCATAGACTAACAAAATGTTGTGGAAGAAACATTAAGTGCATTAACAGACACGAAGCATTTTTGTGCTCCATGGGTCATGGTTTGTGTAGAGTTCTGACCCATCTCACACACAGAAAGGTGACTTGCTGTGGGTTCCGTGAGACAACCCTGACGTATGTTCTCTTCTACTGCAAGATCAGTACTGAGAGGAGGAACTAGGACAGAGGGACTCCTACCAAGCAGCTAACAGAAAAGTTCATCTCAAAGTTACTCTTAAGCAATAATGAAATTGTATATCTTTGAGAAAAATAATTGAATCGTAACTCAAGACCTACACTCTGTTGAAGAAAAGGACGAACATCACCCTTCTGTAAAGTATCTTTCCAAGATATGTTTCTTATTATGCCCAGAGACATCAGGACCAAACAATCCACTGAAATCCAATTCTTATATATTAAGGCCGTTAAGTAGCATCAAAATATACAAATCTGCTGTTTAGAGTCATCTGTAACCCAACCTGCCTGATACTTTAAGACTACCATAAGCAAGTGACTGTTCAGGTGACATAAGCTCCAGGTAAAATTTGTTTTACACTTATTTTTCAACCAATAATGAGTACCCAAAAAAGCATTATGTAAGTCACCCTTTCCAGGCCATATACGATATGATGCAGTTTAACCCTGCTGTTACCAAATCCTCTCTTAAAACACCTTTTCTTTCAAGTTTGTCACAAAAAACATGGAATAAAATTAAGAAAAGCAAGAAAACAAGAATGAAGACTATTTCAATATAAAATATCTTTTTGCTCTGATCACTGCAGGAATCAATGGCAATTGTTTGTACATCATCACTGTATGGCAATGTTTTCATTAAACTATAGAATCAAATGATTGCAAGAGTCTTTTCTTCTGGTTGCACAGAATAAAATACCACTTTTCTGGGTTGTTTGGGAGAGAGATTAGTTTTCTTTAAAGTTGCTTTTTTTCTTCTTAACAGTCTACTGGTCATAATGTACAGGAGGTGGTATGGACAGGTTTGTTTCTTGCCCTTTTGAGTTTTACAGTGAAACAGACTGTAAAATGTGGAACACTGTCTTCCAGTGTTAGAAAGGAAATCAAGGCTGACTATGGTTAAGCCATTTATTACTGCTTAGTCCTTCGGCAGGGAGACTGCTTTGCTTCTGCTGTACAGCCACTAGAACCAGCAGAATTATGGCAGGGATAGATATGGCCCATTTTCTTTAAGTCAGTCATTCATTTCTACCAAAAAGAGGCAAGAGAAATTAATAGGTCTCTCTCACCCTTCATACTTTGATTCTCTAAGTTATTGAACACTTTCTATTCTTGTATGATTGAAAGTGAGCTGATAGAGGCAGGCACTTATCAGAAGCAAATCCCAGAACAGACAAGGGAACATATTCTCAGCTCAGTACTAGATCACTTCATTGAAATTAGCAGCAACTTTTTCCTGTCAGAGATCAAAGCATTTCTATACAGTGTAACTGTCTGGGCTGAATGAGATACTAGCTGCAGAAGCACAGGCTGCAGCTCCTGGGTACCTGGGATGGGGTCAGTGTGTGGATCTCAGCTCTGCTGCTGGTGATACTGCACTCCAGCATCCTAGAAACCTAACCCTGCATCCCTGGATTACCACATCATTATCCTCATACACCATTTATATATATAAATGTGTGAATATGAATCATTGAGTTTTAGAGCTCTAGTGGTTTGCAATCACATTGGTAGGATTAGGATCCAAGACTGAATATGGGCTTCAGGTAATATTTTCTGCACTGGAGAGTCATCTTGCTATTGCACTGTATAAGGTCATTAAGGTGTTTATTTATATTTTTTTTTAATATTCACAGAGTTAAGTTTTTCATGTGTTCTTATGCCTAAACATAGAAAAGGTCAATTAAAAAAATCAAGTCCATCACATGCACTGCAATTTATCTGTTAGGTAAATAAATTAAAGGGAAGTCAGTCCATATATAAAGCAGTACATTTAGCATGGCAGTGCCTTTCAAACATCTAACCTTTTTGCTGCATGTACAATGAGTGCTTTTGACAGTTTTATTAGTTGAATAGTTGTCCATTTATGAGTCCCATCACATTAAGAATGGAGTTTCTGTATTTCTGCCAACATGCTAGAAGTGGAAACTTGTCTCTTGTGTTTTTGCTTCTTAGAAAAAAAGTCAGGCTAAAAAGACAGGTCGAAACAGTTACTAGCCATCTTGGCAAACATGCTACTATTGTTTATAAATCCAGAAAGTTATTATTGTTTTGACATGGTTTCTGTTACCTTACTTTTTATAACAGAAATTGACTTCCAATACATAATAAAATATGAATACAAACCATTTGCCCTTTGTTTTTTTTTTCCCTTTCACTTTGAGCACAGATTACATGAACAAAGCAAAAGCAAAATAAGACTGCAAAAATAATTTAAACAATCAAGGTTCTGATGTAGAACCAGCCAGAAAGAGTTTGTGTTCATTAAGTTTTAATTTATAAGAGCCTGCATCACCTTATACTATATAATGAAATGCACTCTACAGGACTTAGTGGCTTAGGCCTCAGTCCAGCAAAATACAAACACACGCATTGCTGTAGGCGTGCAAACCGTGTCCTCATGTCAGCTTTAACCTACGTATCTTCCAGTCATCTTCCCATCAGGCAAAATTCAGAACAGAAACTGGGTCCAGATGTGCCTTTGCAACCAATATGGGTTTGTGCAACCCAGAGAGAAAAGTGCATTAACTTGAACTAAACCTGGAGGGATATGCAGATAACAACCAAAGGGCTCCCCAGAAAGCTGAGAGCCAGACACATGAATATTTCACGTTTACCCATCTTTGCACTAGAAAGCAAGCTAGGTGACCTTTTAAAATCCACCAGAAGTTTGGGTTTTTTTAGATTTGTAGTGCTCATTTGATTTCTAATATTTAATTTCCCCCACAGATTTACATAAGTAATACTGGAAGAATATGGCCTTACAAGATAGGAATTCTCCTTTTTGATGCTTTTTTAAAATTATTTTTTTAAGAAAACCCATTTCACTTGGAACCTTTGGCTGATCTATCTATACTAGTCCCTTGACTACAATAGCTTTGTGAAAGGAAATAAGTAGTAAGAAGGTTTAGTCTACAATTAAATGGGAATACAGGTTAAAGAGCAGGAAAGGACAAGGGCATCTATGTTGCATACACTCTTATGTACCTATTCTCCACCTGAGAAGTCATTAGATGTTCTGGTCTCCACTAATAACTGCTGTTCTGTGCCCTTCTCCTGTTGAGGAGAAATTGTCAAATTCCCTCTCAGCCTTAGTTTTACAAAGGTCTTCTAACAAAATAGACTATTTCCTCAGTCATCCTAGTAGTTGGCCTGCTCCTCACATCTTAATGTTTGAATTTATCTCTAAGAACATTGCTGAAGTGCATTCTAGAGAGTCTCAGGATAAATCTTTGATGGCATTGGGCAGCCCCCTAGTCTGCCTTTGGTAAAATGCACTGCATTGTCTCCAATTTTAAGTTTAAGCTCTGACTCTTCACTATCTCTTTTCTAATGAGTTTTAAGACCTCATGTGTTATTGAGGTCAGACTAACAGGTAGATGGAGCCTGGAACAGTTTTTCCCATTTTATGAAGGAAGAACTACATTTGTTAGCATTTTGGCAGCCCCAGGTGGTTAGATAAAAACCCTTATTGCTAGACTAGTTTCCTGTATTGGTTATTTCAGCACACTAGGATGGAAACTTCCAGTTCCTCCTGGCTTCAACACTTTAAGCTCTCCAAATTTTGTTTTCACCTTGTATATAGTAATTTCAGTTCTAGACATCTGCTCCACTTATCCATTCTGTCTTGTCCTCATCCTTTTTCAAAAACAGAGGAATATTTTCATTTAATTTTGTTGCCATACTAAGATTATCTTTAATCTAGCAAGAAACATTTTTTAATACTAAGAAACAAAATTGAACATCTTGCCCTACTTAACACAGATTTCTTTGGAGCAGAGTATTTCCCCTTCAAAAAATACCAGCTTGTCCTTTTGTTTTCTGCTATCATTATTTGACAGCAAACCAGGCCACTGTATGACAATATACAACTGGTACTGGACATATGCCCTGAAGTGAGGACTAGAGGTGGACATCACTCGTACTACTTATGCTCAGATTAGAAAAAGGATTAAACCCACCACCCTTTTCAGTCTGCTTAAGTTATTTCATCTGGCAAAGCCCATACAAAAATTAATAACAGCTTTCCCATCTGCAAATAGAAGTATGCTACTTAAGATTTTTGGCAGTGAACTGACATTTTGTCATTTAATCATTTCACATCATTACACTGCAATATGCAATGTAATGATATGACACTCCTAAATGACAAACACTGGGTACCTCCTGTACTGGAAGAAATAATGTAATAGGAAGGAAATTATACATTTAAGGCTGCCACAGTTTCAGTCCCACAAGTTGGGATTAAAGTGCAGACTAGTTGCAAGGAGAACCTCATCTACAGATGCCTGAGCTTACCCTTAGGCAGACATTGACTTCAGATCCAGAAATACCAACCCTATGGGTTGGGTGTGATCAGGGTCAAGGATCCTAAAGCCATACCAAAGCGCTCGTTACTTGTGCTGCTGAGGCAGATAATACCCAGCACTTCCCGGGGTCAGACCATAGATGAAGGAAGGCCAAAACCTCCTTATCTCTCTGGCCCACTTGATTTTGAGGATATATTAACCTTTAAGCATTTTGGAGAACTGCCTCTAGAGATCACCTGCCAAAGGCTGATTTGATTGTCTGGTGTGGTGGCAAGTAGGACAAATGCAGGTAAGAGTCCAACAAAGCCACAAGACAACACTTGCTATCCACACACTGCAAGCCTTGGAGCATTTTCAAAGCAAGTCCTAAATGTCTAAGTCCCCCAAGGACCTTAGATCCAAGATCCTCAGAATTATTCTTGCTATTTCTTCCTACTATCAATTCAACTCACAAAACAGGCCAGGAATTAAGCCATAAATAACAGTCTAAAATAAAATGTTACTAATGTGCTGATAACCCCTCTTCTGCTGCACATCCACTGAATAGCAAAGTGCCACTTCCCACCTTTCCTTGAGCCTGTCAGAAATCTGCAACTAGATGAAGTTACCAGAATGACACGCACAAAAAACCCAAACCACTGGGGTGGGTGGGACGTTGGGGAAAAAACACAAATTCATAATTTTATCTGTGCATAACATTGTCGGTCTTAACCAGACAATAGAAACTCTGGAGCATGGTTGTGACCATGAGTGTCTGGAGCAGATCAACCAGACCTTCGGAGGCACAACCAGATTCCTGCAGACACCAGCAGAACCTGCAGTGGTGGAGAGCTGGCACGGAAAGCCAGAGTACATAGTACTCTGCTTGAGACTTGGCTACTAACTGGTCTTTCAGACTACTGCAATACATTTATCTACAAGAAATTCTGAAGGGGTTGTTTCAGACCCAGTTGATCCAAGTTCAGATGCAAACACCTTTTTGCCTTCCCGTTTTGGTTGCCTGAGCCACTCACAGAGTCACCACCATGCCTGTCAGAAGACTTGAGAACAAGTGAGAAAGAGACAATAAAATTCTGAAATGAAGAGCTCTTTAAATATTAGCTCAGCTGGTATTATCATACATTTTTCCAAGTTCAAACATGATTAAGTGATTTGAGAGTTTGCCAACTCCATATTCAGGGGAAACATGCAGAGAGAGGAGAAATGCTGGTATCTTTGATGTACAGTCTTTTTCTTTTCTTTCTTTCAGTTTACTTTAAACAACCATCTTCTTAAAACTCATTTCAGAAGCCATCAGAAAATACTGGAAATTACACGACAGCTTTAGGAGCACAGAGTTGCAGGTGGCAAGATATTTATTTACCAAAAGAAGATATCCATGAATGGATGAGTTCTCCCAAAGAAATGTTTTAGGCTTTTTTTTTTGTTGTTGTTTTTTTTTGCCATTTTATTCACAGAAAAAGCCCTATTGAATTTCTGCTATTCAATCATTTATTATTCAGTGGCTGAGAGAGCTGGCTTTTACATTCTTCCCCATGTCACTAAGAAGAAACAATCCTTAAAACCAAAATCTTAAAGTGACAATGAACTTCTGGTTTCCACTATTTAATAAGCAGCCCTAAACATCTCTCTCTTCAGGACATGCTGTCACAGCTAAGCACGGCAAAGACACTTTAAAAACAGAGGGATCCAGCAAGTAGAGCACTCTGAGGTGCCTTGACTTTGATGTGCACTTCCCCAATTCAGGCTGAGGTTTAGGGGGTCTAAGACAGTCTAGTTTATCCAGAAGTGAAACCAGCACTTGTAGAGGGGGCCATGATAAAAGCATGTCATAACCCACATTAGAAAACAGCCTCTGCTTATTTCACATAGTATATTTTGCACAGCTCATTCTAGCATATGCTGGGAGCCTGAATAATACATTTAAAGACAAAGTGTTTCAGGAAGAGAACAGATCATTTGAATTTCACCACCTTCTTAAGTGTCCAGTACAGCTTGAGGACCCACAAAAAAAAAAATAAATAAAAAAAAATCATCACACTAATACACAAACATTCATTAAAATGTAATAATACAGATATAAGTTTACTTAATCCTGCTTCAGAGTGCCATGGAGAAAAAGCAATATTAATTACACTTGGCAAGAGCTAGACTAGTGAGTGGGAGCCAAAGAGTCCTGGATGCTTGTTTCCTCATCTTTTTTAAAAGCCTTTTTTATTTTCTTAAGTCATTCTGCACTGGCATGTTCACTAAATGGAGAAAAGACAGAAGGTAATTACATATCATGACTCATTAGCAGAAAAAAGGAAAAGTGGGAGCAAATGCAATAGGTGGGTGGGGGTAAATTTACCACATAATGATTTAAAAGTTTTGGACTCCTGCACACTGGGGGGAAAAATGGGAAGGAATTTAGTCATTCAGACTGTGAAATTCTAGGAGACTAAATGTCTACTTAAATTATTTCATCACATATTCATTAGGCCATCCCAGGGAAGCTAGTTATATTATTTGATGGGGTTTTAGTTCTTCTCTGGCACTCTGAAGACAAAGAAGAATGGACAAATTGAACAAAAGATGAACAAAGGAAGTGAAGGCGGGGAGAGAAGTCTTAGGAAAAAACCAACAAAACCAGCATAGAACTATTGATCTGTGACATAAAAATTCAAGGTCTAATTTCAGCCTCTGACACTGTCTCCTCCTACAACCCCAGGCTTGTTGCTTATTGCCACTAGTCCTCATTTAGCCATCTATAATGCCAGCTTGGCCATTTTCTGCTTGTTTGTCTTCTGTGGACTACAGATAAATCAGGAGTTATGTTCTAAGATGTTTTTTCTGTAGCACCAAGCACATAAAGGAATTTATTCTGAGTCCACCAGACAGTAAAATATATACAAATAACGAGAAAAAAAGAAAGTGAAACACTTATCTGGAAATTCAAAATCTTTGTTTCATCTATAGTTATTGCACACAAACTTTTACCTTTATACCTTTAGTAACTACTAGGGTTTGGTTGGTTGGTTTTGTTTTTTTTTTTTTTTTTTAAATAATTAAAACTCTGAAATTCGTTTCTTTCAGAAATATAATCTATCCTCTCTTTTGGTGGTATCACAGTAGAAGATACTCTGCTTACTTCCTTCAAATTTTAAAATGTGGACTCAAAGACCCAGGAGAACAGAATAAATTTTCTGCTATTTTAAAGAATTAGAATGTGTTGGGGAAAGACTGTACTTGGCTAGGAGCTGGTTTATTAAAAGGATGTTGTAGCTAGAGAGGGGAAAAAATAGGACAAAGCATCCAGTGGGAGCCATTGTTCTCCTTAGGGCAGGCAGCAGAACTACACATCCAGTTTGGGAGGGAATGGTACATTCAGGCTCATTCCAGCCAAGTGCAGGAGATAAAAACTAATCTATCCATCAAGTAGCCAAATCTACCCTGTACAGCTGCATCTTCTTATTCAGCTGACAGAACTGACAAATTCAGCACAGCTTAGCAGCAAATTTGCCATCAATGGAAAAGAATCAGTGCTAACATCTGGGCAAAAGCATGTGATGAATGCTGTTTTGTTTAGCACAAGAGCATGGTGCACAGGGGGCTTCTAAAAAAATTGTAGGTGTTTCAGATAAAAAAAAATAATTAAAAAAATCATGATACCTACAGCTGAAAAGGATAAACTCTAAAGACTAGCCTGAGAGGGGAGCCTCACACATCTTTAGCAGTGGCCAACCTGCAGATGTTATTCAGGTGAATGATTTTAAAGGGTCAGCCACACATGCTTCTGCTCTTCTGCTGACCTGCACCTACACAGCTTAGCTATTCTGTTCAGATAGAGACCCTCTTTGGAAGACTCCTTCCTGTGAGATTTTTTTTCCATCAGGAAAACAACTTGTTAGGATGGGGATACTGACTATTAAGCAAATTAAAGTTTTGGATAAGAGTGCAGAGGGTTTAAACATTTTTTCAGCGAGTTTTAAGTGTTCTTACTAACTGCAACACTATATTTTAACTCAGACAATCCAGTTTTATCCCAATATGTTGCAAAATATAGCAGAAGGGAACATTATGCACACCCAACTCACAAGTATGGGAGTCCAGTCAGAGACCAACAGCAGTAGTAAGGAAACTGGTAAAAGCAGAAGCTTGAAAACAAAAGTTTAATTTTTCTCCTGGCTAACACTAGTGCTTTGTGCTATAGTTCCACTCTTTAATGAGTTAATGCCAACTCCTTAATTTAGGATCTGTTATGTAAGATCACAACTTAAAGGGTGGGACTCAAATAGCTAAAGCATCCTGAGAATGGCATACTAGTCTCAATGCCTTTTGTGATTTAAGTCTGAGTTTCTGGTCACACTATGACATTCAGAATATTAGTTCTTAACATTATCTGACACTTTTTAGCATTTGAGACATTGTATCACAGTAGATTAAATACTATGATTCCTGTGCTTGCAAGTGCATACAAAAAAAAAATTATAAAAAATTATAAAGCCCCCTGGCTAATGTAAATATTCAGCTCTCTCAGAAAGTTTCTTTGAAAAAATAATCAAAATAAGTAAAACCACCAACCAGACAAATAGAGATGAGAAGTCAGCATTTGTGACCCTTTTGATATAAGCCTCTTTGCTGTCACAATACAAACACATTAACTGCATTTTTGAGGTCCTAACGATTTTCAACTTTGATGCAGCCCAAGCCTTCATCAGATTCACAGTCACAGCATAACCAGCACTGCAACTCCCCAGTTTAATACCAGTAATCCCACATAGAAAAGAAATCATAACTCTTAACTATTATTTGCAATGACATCCGCCTTTTAACTTTAAGCAGTGTTCTTCAAACATCTCTAAACTTTTCCTATTTCTTCCCTGTGCCTTGGTATGAATTTGCCTGTCACCGGAGGCTGTACACAAAGAGAGACACAGACACTGAGCACAAAGATATCAGGATGTGGTTTTCCTAGCAACAGTAATCATCTGAGAGATCCCAGAACATCCTTCCTATTCATGCAGCATTTTATGTTTTGAATAGTGCTGACAGGTGAAGTGGATTCATAGTATTTAATACAAAAAATATTGCTGTGGATGGGTATGGCACAAAAGCAAAAATATCCACACTGTTCATGAATAGATGAATTCACTGTTTTCATAACTTTCCAGATTATTCACTAAGGCACAATTTCAAAAGCAAAGACTTACCTTCCCACAGAATGAATAATCCAATGTATTCTGCTGAAACAGAGTCAGTTACCAGGTGGTTCTCCAATAGTGCTTTTGTATCTTCAAATCCTACTTGCTCATCAAACATCATCATAAAATTCTTCCACCCACCCAAGCATGCCCATCCTGCACAGATCTTCCCTTTCTTCTTAATTAGATTGTGCAGACCTGCAAACTGCTGCAATGAGACCCTTCCTCCAAAGGAGCCTCAAGTTTTACTTTCACATTCCAGATTTGGAAACTGGGGTAAAACCTGCTGCTCCAGAAACTCCTGAGCAACCTGGTGGTCTTTTACATGCTGAGCTTAGGTTTCTCTGCCCAACACAACCCCTGGGGCATGGCCCTATACTTCAGTGACTGAAGAGAGTGTAGAGACATAAGCATTAACATACATTATCATGGTGTGGGTACAGCTATTTTATGAAACTAACAGATTAACATATCAAAATTCTAGTTGTCCTATAGAGCAGACCCCAAAAAATGAATGGGATTATGATCAAGAGGGAAACTCCAAAGCAGTTTAGTGCTCCTCTCCTCCACGAGGGGAGAGGTTTAAGTCATAAGGGTTTTTGTTACTTCAGCTTTTTGCCCTCCCATTTCTCCAGAATTGGAGGTCAGATTTCAGTTTTCTTGTGGGAAACGAGACACATTAGTTTCCTTCCTGAAGCACATCTCAATTGTTCTCCTATTGCTTTTCCTTCCTTGCACTCAACATTGCCTTCCAGAATTGTTTCCCAACTCTATTGATTCAACAGCTGCATCCCAGCCTCACATGATCTTATTAAGCAGACACTGACTTACTATCTAGAACATGGTAAATCTTTTTCTTCCTGAAGGTCTTTTCAGTTTGTATGACTGCAATGTATTAATTATTACCAGTCCCTTAAGAAAATAATCCAGTCTCTTCAGAAACCTATCTAGTTCTTATCCTGGCCTTAAGCTTCCTTGTACTTCAATTTTTTGACCATCAATGTATTAAACTCCTTCCTTCCTACCTACACCTGCACCCCAGGATACATGATGGAAACATCAACACATGCTTGTCTATAGTCACGCCAGAGAATGGGACGTATTACCTGGACAATTTGTTACTGATTTGGATTTTTATGCATTGAAAGTAATAATAAATTAAATTGAAAGGGATAAATTCAGAACAGATGTGGCCAGGTATAACTAATGGAAGTGTCAGAGAAAATTAAATAGTGACAAATAGTGGTGTAAATTACAATGTCAGATTTAAGTTGATTTTAAAGGGACATCAGCAAGGTAGCTTTCATGGATTTGGCATTTAGAAAGTACAAGTTAGTGCAATTGAAATACCTGGGGTTTGGATTATAAATGTGTGATAACAGAAACTACTAATATGAAATTGTAAGATAGCATAAGATTAGTCAGCTTCCTTCTGCTCTGTGAAGCCTTTATGTCGGATCTTTTTTCGCTATTTGCCCTCTGCCTTCTACAGTTGTTTACATATAAAGTGCTACTGTTCCAAAAAAACTGGCACACTTGTTTTGTACTACTATTAATCCTAATGCATGACATGTTGTACATCCTAGTGCATGAAAATGGAAAGCCAAAAAGCCCTTGTAATCCCCCTCTTGATAGAGAGCGTTCTTCTCCCCCTTTAAAAAAATAAATATATTTTGATAATGTATCCCATAAAAAGTTATATTAAAATTCTTGAATCACAAGTATTTCATAACCTTCTAGAAATACTCACTGATATTTAAAAAAACCCAAGCCCTCATGGCTTCAAATATGCCAAGGAAAGTAATGCTGTATTCCAACCAAATCTGCTCAGCGCATCTCGCAAACAGCTTGGGTATCTATAATGAGCTGAAATAAATTTTTAGATTGAAGCGCTAATTAACTTTGGAGTTGCTTGTTTCTTGTTATGAATCTGAGTTTCATGGCATTAGCCAGTCTCCAGTAACTGTCCCATAGAGGACTTTTTAAAAAATGAGACAGTATTAAATAGCTTTATTTTCAAGGACAAGAGAGGCATATAGAGACAGCCAAATTCATTACTGCTCTAAGCATGCTCCTCTCCAGTCTGCCTGTAGTGTATTTGGCCTTAAAACAGTGAAATAAAGATGACTTACAGCACTCAGACATTTGTGTAGTCAGAGTTTCTCTGAAACTCTAGAACAAGCAAGCTGTTCTGTCTTGTTTACTGAAATAATAATTAGTCACCATTTTGTTTACAAGTCAGAAATAACATTATACTGTACTATTACGAGATTGAAGCTAATTTGAAACAATCATCCAGCAACACCACTACCAAGAGCTTACAGAAATGTCAGTATCATATCCTGTCACACCCTCTGGCTACTGACACAATGCTATTGATACACAAAGCAAAATTGGTGGCTCTGGTAACAGATTCATTACCCTGAAACAGTCAGGTTTAAACTAGGAAAAAAGTCACCTTTGCTAAAAACAAAACCAGCTTAATTCAAGATGAAATGCTATTGATAGAAGCTGAAACAGGAAAAAGTGAGAGAATATCCACTATATTAAGCTCACTAGAAACCTGTAATGGAAAAAGCTCAAAATTCCTAACATAAAAATCCACATAGAAGACACCCAGGGTCTTGCCTTTCAATGTAGATTCCAGCTAAAATGGGTTTCAGCACTTTCAATAAAACAAATCAGAGAATCACTGGTATTTTTCCAGGAATAAGCCTCATCTACTTCTCCTGAAGCTCCAGATAAAGAGGTAATCGTTGCTAGGTTGGTGCATAATCATCTTGGGAACAGTGGTTATTTCTAAACTTAGGAGATAATCTTACACTAGAAGAATATCCTAAGATAAACGCATTGCAACTTAGCTAAATGAGAGCAGAAACCAAGAAGCACCAATATAAGCCTTAACTACTGCATTTACTCCGTGAGAACTCACGGATGTCATGTCTGACATCCACATACTGTCCATGCCCCTGTCCGTTCCTACTAGACAAACTGGTCGCCATCTGTGGGACAGCATTTCCTTACTGGATTGTATTTGTTGAGGAAGCACCAGCACACAACTTGGAAGTAAAGGCCTCTAATGCTTTTTCTTTTCTGGGTGGCAAACTGGAAAACTAACTTAATTCATATCTTTGTTTTCCCCTACCCTTCCAAATCAATATATCAAATCAGATCAGAGTTTTAGAAGCGATTCTTCTGGCTGTGCCAGGATCATTACACTATAGACATGGCCAAGGTTAAACTGAGATTCCTCCTCCCATAACAGAAACCATACCAAGGATTAAGTTGGGCTTTTTGCCCACTATCTCAACTATTACTCCAATTAAATCAGTACTACTGCAGTTCTACAAATACCAGAAAGTTTTTGGCCCTTGAAGGACAGTGGTCTTTAAATTACCTCTTAAACAATATATTCCTGAAAAAAAAAGTAATGTAATTTCCACTAAACACTGTTTGAGAATCTAAGCAATAAGACAAAAGCATATAATCCAAAATCACATTTCTGATCACTAAACACCTTTGCAGAAGACTGCCATGATCAGCAGATAGATGAATATGTGGTTTAATTATTAAACAAGTTAGTAAGAGCTGAAAGACCACCACTTAAAAAAAGTCTTTCCTTTAATAAAACTGTTTGGGCTTAGTTGAGGTTTCTTTGCTCAATATTTATTATTTCACTTGTCTCCAAGTAGGAACAATAAGTACTTCGATGCATGGATTGAAATGCTTAGCTTTATAATACCTTCTGCATAAGCACCTCTGTGTTATTCTCAGTTACAATGTTGCATGGGAGTTTCTTACACAGATATTTCTCTGTAAATCAAAGAAATAGCACTGGACTTCTTATACAGTTAGTTATTAGAGGGATTACGTGCCCTCCCCATTAGCAAAAAAGTTTAGTTCTAGTACTAAAAGCAGAATTGATCTACAAGTAGTCAAAAAGCATACAAATTCTTCCTTTTCTCTCCCCTCTTCTCCAGGTTTTAATGTAAAAAATAAAATCAGTCTACCTTAATCACATAATTTCTGACTTCTATACAAGACAAAACATCTGCAAGAGAGCTACAATAAAAAGAAGTCTTCATCTTAAAAAAATCAAGCATGTGTTCATAGTTCAAGGTCCTTACGGGCCACTCAAAAATCATACAGTACATAAATCGCCCAAATGTCACAAAAATTGACTACTGCCACACAGCATGTTTTAAAAATTCTACTCTATTAGCTCCTGGAGGCCTAATACATTAAAAATGAGCAAGTGCAGCAACATGTATTTACCAACCAACCTGTGGAATAGAATCTGTTAAACAGACAGCAGCAGGTTCTACTGCACACTATACTGTCTTCTGTTTTCACAGGAGTCAAATGCCTTAGCAGATACAATCCTGTGTAAAGTCCATCCCTCATTTCTTTAAATTCAGAGATTCAGAGAAATAAATGGCTGATATTCTTAGCATAAAGCAAACGGAGGGAAAAAAAATCAGCTGCATGAACTTGGAAGCAAGCTCCACTGGCACCATTGCTTTTAGCAAGATGCTATCTGACATCTTTTGGCTGAACAAGTCCCTTTTGTGGGGAGGATTGTACAGCAAATATTTCTGAGTAGCATAATGTTTGTTGGATATTGCTCTGTTAGGGCAGCTTGTGTTTTCACTCTATTCTGCTTTTGTATGCGAGGGTGTGGAATTTGTTAATCTAAATAAAACTCAAAATAGACAGCATGGCTTAAAGAGCTGCTGACGCCTGGTGGGAAATTTTGAAAGAATTCTCTGTTGAAAAGCAATCCTCTGCATGCGTCTATCTCCAAGCTTTTGTTTCTCTCTGCAGAGCAAGAGACCTCCAGAAAGTCAACTTAGTTGTTTAATGGGAACATAAACCACTTCCAGTGCAATGAGACCCACTAACTTTGCTTTGCACATGTTTACATTCATCTTGCTACCTATCAGTGCACAAACTTCTGTTTCAGAGAGGAGTACAGAGATACAAGGATGCAATACCTTTGTAGTCTTGATTGTGACTCTGCAAGCTGCAGACGTGATGCTGACTGATTTTAGTTGGTCTGCTCTCAGCATTTCTGGGAAAACCCCCACATTAAGTACCTGCTCTGGACTCAGATTAAATAAATGTCTCATTATCTGTATACCTATTGGCACATGAAATGCCTGTTCTTCCATCTTTGCCTTCAGGTGAGGATAAATTGAAGTCTTACACAACAGCCCTCCCCAGATTTCAGCCTGTATCAATGGAGGTGCACCCACAGTATTCTCTTATCTGTCCTCTATAAGAGATAGCAAGTACCTGAATTTTGTTAATCTTAAAATAGTTCTGTTCCGGAATTGCATTTTCTGATTTAAAGTTACTAGTTTGGTCTTTGAGCAAACATCTAAACTAGCATCTACAACTTATGGGAAACTACTGAAAAAAATTATTGCATGCAGTCTGAGTGAAGTTACAAAGAATTCATGAGGAAACTCAGATTATAGCAGCTTGCGATCTGCAGTAGAGATATTTTCAATTTCAGAAAATCTGTAGATAGGTTAGCCTGAGTTCAACTGAACTTTTCTAGTTAGCTCAGCAGTATAAGCCACATTTCTTCATGTTCATGATCTCCTTTTACAGAAAACAACCACCTCAAGCTTCTGCAAATCATATTGCAGTGGAAGGATCCAAAGTGTCTAAAACGGGTCCTACCTGATGGCTTTAAGATGCGCAACATTCTGGTAAGGTCAGGGGAATAGAAACTAGAATTGTCAGACTCTTTACAGGACAGCCTGCACTTTAGTGCATGACAGAATGTGTCCCAATTTCAAGCTCAAAACTGTACAAAAATCACCATACAACCCATATATTTGCTTTCATCAATTAATAAGACAACTTGCGCATATTTTTTCCCTTTTCAATCTGAATACAGCAATCCACACTTTCTTTCCTAGATTAATTGTAGATGTCTCCTCATTACTCATACCCAAAGGAGGCAAGCCTACCAAGAATGACTTGGCAAGTACTAAAGATAAATCACAACACAGATCACTGCAGTCATGAGCCCATGGTGAATGGATTTATTTTTATTTTAAATATTTTTGTTTCTAGTAAGTAGAGCTTGAGAGAAAAAGGATTGATCTGGAAAGTGGACATCCAAGGAGATAAACTTGTGTTGGATCTTGCTTTTCATATAGGCAGGTGAGTAGACACCATCTTAGGACACCTGTAAGACTAGGGTATTTTTTGTTTGTTTGCTGTCTGTAACAAGGAGGAAAGGTTGGGATACATAATAAGAATGTAAATGGAATGAATTTAGCCTGTCATCCACAACACAGTACAATCTACCCAGCACTAACTACTGTTTTTACATTGATCTCATTCATTTTCACCCACTTCAACTTGCTGATCTACCTCAGACACATGAAATTTAAGTGATCTGCTTCTAAAAGCCATTGCCTTTTGAACCCCCACTCATTTTCTCATCTTTTCTAGAAAAGCTGCTCAGGTAACCTGCATTAAACATGTGCAAACTTTCATTGCTGTCTGTGATTACAAACTCTCTGAACTGAGGCTTTGGGGCCAGTTTTCATCTTGTCTGTTCCTTCTTTATATTCTTGCAACTCAGCTGAGGCTAGGGGACTGTTAGACTCAAACTGCTGTGAAGGTAGACTCAGGGTCCACAAATCTGAGTTTTACGAACAAGTCTATGTAAGAATAAGCTCTGTCACTATGAAAGCCTGTCCTGCCACTCACCAGATCTAAATTCCTTTCAGCTCTTCAGTCATAGACCTCATTCCCTTCATAAAAACAGCCTCTGTGAGGCTGACTGCAAGAGCTGCCACTGAGTGCTTCCTTCAGTAGAAAGGATTAGTGTGTCCTGAAAATGTCAATCAGATATCAAAGATACATGAAGATTGAAAAATAAAATGTACAATTCATAAAAAAGTCTTTGGGAGACACACAAAATACCTTGAAAAAATTAAAAGAAATGTGTCACAAAAACAAATACACACTCTAGTGTGCAACCTTAATTTTTCATTGCTAAAACTCCCAAGCACAGCAACCAATACAGCAAATAAAGCAGCTAAATCCCCACTAGTATCCAGTTTCCATTTACCATGACTAAGTGTCTCCCACAGCTGATGCACTTCAGCTGATATGAGCTCATATACCTCCCACTAACCAGGTGCCCTACATGTCAATGGAAAGACATCACTATCAGGACTGTCACAACCAAGAACATACTGCTGCTGCTCTTGTAACAGGAGCTGCATCAACCACCCAGCTAAGCCACCTTAGTAGTGTCTGCCTGTTGAGTTTTCTGTTGTTTGGGTTTTAATTCACTTTACTAAGATTGCTTTTCATTCACTTAGTGACAGGTAGTTATTTGTTTGCAGGGTTCCATTTGACATTTATTGTTAGTGTAAAACACTAATAATAATAATTAGTGCCTTTTTAGAGTTGTCTGAGGATTTAGTACTGGTGCATCATTAATATAAAACATCCCAATGCTTTGCTGTATATAGGATAGTATGATAGTATTTAAATATAACAAAGGGGCTCATTATATTGAGGCCAGATTGCAGTATCTTTGAGCCTCCTGCTAGCAAGCCAAGATTTAACATCCTCCAAACTTGTCTGCAATGCTAATACTTCCTGGAATAGGAAAAAAAAACAAACCCGAAAGCTAGACAGACAGATAGCATTTTTATTCACTTAAGAGCTAAAGTGCCATGAAAGAGGATGGGAATAAGTGAGAATAAATGAATCCTCCGGTTATTTTGAGAACCTCAAGATACTCTGAACATGCTTGTGCAGGCATATCTCCACATATGGAGGTGGATCATTCCAAACCACTCTATAGTTACCACACTTAATCTGCCATGTCTCATATCTCAGATAATCATTTTCATAACATGACCAATGAGGTTATGGACAATACTTGGAAAGCATCTCATTAAAATATACCTGCAATGCTATCGTGGATTCACATTAAGCACATTGTAACACACATTGCTTTGTTGGTTGCTCTTCACCAAGCCAGTCAATCACAGCAGTTCTCAGTTTACTATGTTATACCAATGTGTTGTAATGTTTATCTACTTCAGTGGACACATTTTATTCTAGAGGGAATAGAGGAAAACTTCACATGTAGAGGTGACTAGGTGCTACTTTTAGTATCAGAAATTATTTAAAACTTCAGTGATTAGAGACACACTGTTTTGAATTACATGACATTCCACGAGATTGCATACATACAGTGAAAATAAGGCTAAAAGTATGAACCAGGCATTTGCCAACCACAACTATTTCCAACCATTTTTTTCTCCTGTAGTTCACCTCTAATCATAGTTGAAAGTTTGAGTCAGTTCTCATTTCTGCTGGGGAAACTCAAGGATGATCTCATCTTTGTAGAACTCTGGTTTTGGACAGATCTTGTTCCAGGGAAGATTCAGAAGTCAGATCTGTGCCAACTAGTATTGCACAAGTGAAGCCCAATTTATAACAGAGGAAGAGCACACCTTTTATCTTCTAATGGAGCAAGATCACAAGGGAAGAAGAGAAATAGGAAAACCTTGAGTGAAAGGTCAAAAAATAGGAACATAAGGTAAACTGGAGATTTAAGTAGCTCAATCCATCAAAAAAGGTCCCACAATTATTACTTTCAAAAACAAACAAGAAGAGCTGAGGCAAGCTGTCAGGTGTGCTCCAAGGACTCTTGCCATAATTATGTGAGAAGAAAGCCCAAATAATGAGAAGGAAAGAAAGAAGAAATGCTCAGTTATTCATTTATTTTCCTTTCGTTCAAGAGCTAACTCATTCTAGCTCAAGGAAATGGCATTTATTATGACAAACTGAGTCTAGACAAGATATGTCAGATTCAGCTGCACTATATAGCTTAAGGTGTACATATTTATACTATATACTGTAAGAGACATATGAAGCAAGAATTTCAATATTGAGCACTGCTAGATCTTCTAGGCTTTCTGCCTGAAAACTTGTTTGTATGACATACTTAGCAGTGTACTATCTTGACAGCCACAAGGTTAACAACTCCTCTTTCCCAGCTGTCCATTCTTGAGGCCATTGGGCAACACCAAATTCCCAAATATTAAATTTATTCTTCATGTTATGAGTTACATATCCAGATGACATACTAAGCACTTACTGTATGTAATTTCAGCACCTCCAATAATTGAATACAATAAGCCTTTTTAAAAGCCACTTGGTGCCAACTATAACCTCCAAGCCAACAGCTTTTCTTTGGTTCTTACTCTGCCCAAAGCATCCAGTCAAGCAGTAACTTGAGAGAGAGGGATACAAGGGGTGGGTTTTTAACTGGTTGGTGTTTTGCCTTTTTGGACAGAGCAGTAACAACTCCTGAGATAATTCTGAAATCACACACTTATTTTCCACTATATTTGTCAATCAAAACAAGACAGCCTAGAGGTATCCAAAAAAAGTCCAATAGTCTCCAGAGCTCAAAGGATGCATGACAATATAAAAGCAAATTACCTGTCTTGCAAACTGTAGAAATTGAGGCATTGCTAGGAAGGTCTTAGAATAGATCACAGCTGGTCCCATTAAAATATATTCCAGAGGAAAAAGCATCAGGTTACTGACCACAGCTTGTCAGTAAAAAAAATAAATAAAAATTTAGGCTAACTTTTTTTAAACTCTATTTCAAAAATCTTGCTCAAAAGTTAAGCTTAAAATGAAAAAGGTAAAGCATGTTTGATTTAAAAAGTCAATTTGACTTTATTCTCTCAAAATGGGGAGATAGCCCTTTAATTGTTGTGAAAATGCTTTGGAAAACCTAAAAACCTTAATCAACTTTAATTTTGGCCTAACATAGTTGAGATTAAGCTCTGTTTTCCATGGTTCCAAACAGCCATACGAGTCAGAGCTCAACAGAGAGACAGTCAAACTTGCTATTGACAAGCAAAATCTTAGAAAAAAGATAGAGCCAAAATCTGCTGAAATCTGTTTTGATTCTGTGACCCAGATACCAAGAGGGAAGTAACAAACATTTGCTATATGTTACAGTTGGCTCTCTATTGCAGAGCTGAGATTCAAATGAACCTGGATCATCCAGTTTATAAACTTTCTCAGCAAGTATCAAAAGTCAGTATGTTCCTACTGATGAGCTCCTCTTTGAGGGTGACATCTCTTGTTTACAAATGTGCAGCTTCCATAATTGTGTCTATTAGAAAGCACATCTAAAGAAATAAATATAAAAGATCAAAAGACTAAAATTTAACCAAAACATTAGTTTAAACATTGATATTTAAATTATTCTATATACTGAAAAGGCTTTGGACAAAGTGAAGAGTACTTTTCACAAGAATTCTGTCCCCTTCAGCTGGGTTTTTGCCTATAGGGTTTAAACTTTTGCTTTCTATCCCCTTAAATTCAGCACTTTCTGCAAATATCGACACTGAATTTTCCACTCAGAAACTGGAAAACCCTCTGAGGGGATTCTTCAACACTGAATTGAAAGTCTGCCCCTCCTGAAGCTAACACATTTTTGCATTTTAGGTTTTTACGGCACTATGAAATAACAATCCATCTGATGAGGTTTGCATTCCCAGCCCTATCTGACTTTACCTGATGGTGGGTGGGCTCACCATCTGTTCACGGAAAAAAAATATTGTGCTTTACTGAAGTTTCCTCCCTTTCTCCAACCTTCTTTCGCCCCTTCAAGCTACAAAATATTGTTTCTTAAGTCTCCTGTCTGACCCATAAGTGGTTTCCACCATCTCACACATGTGATGTAATCGAAGATGACATGATTGATGCAGCCTGACCTGACATGTCATGATGCTGCTTGTCACATGTGGAATTCAGGAAGAAAAAACAAGTAACCTTGGTGTTTTTGTAATCACCGATGATTTTTCCTGTCCTCGTTATCTCCAAATTACTTGGGCCTTCACTACAGAAATGTAGTAGTTAGTAAGAAAGCAAGCTATCTGCTTGAGACAATGATTGACATTGTACTACAATCCTAAAATCTTCACATGGGCACTTTCTTTCCCAAGAAATCTTTTTTTTACAGAGCAAACACTGAAGGCTTAAATGGCAGATTCACCACTACCTAACATGAAATGGGTTGCACTCTCCTGTAAATTAGAGAAGGAAAACAGCTTGTCATGCCTCTTGAGACCAGTAGGTACCTTCAACAACAAAGTGCTAAAAGCTGAGCCAGTGCTAATGACTAGCTCTGCGTTTCCTTTAAGCAGATGCTGGACACTTTTTCTTGAGTGTCTATTTTAAAACACAAGAAAAAAAGAAGGGAAAGTCAAGATTATGCATATCTTCCCTGCAGTTGTAATGTGCTTTGTATTACAAGGCAGCAGAGACTGACATTACCAATGTATACTTTATGGCTATTCTGCTTCTAAAAAGCTATTCTTAGACACAAAAGGTGATAAAGGTCCTACAGACCCTCAAAGGCAGCTTTAATAGGCATTACAAACTTATTTTCCCAGCACATGCTTCATTGATGCTTTATTTAAAGCAAAAGACTCTAAGAGGAGCCTACAGAAATATTGAAGTTCTTCAGACAATGTCCAGAGCTACCTGCTGTGCTTCCCACTGCAGTCACTGAGAGACTTCCAGCAACTTCAGTAAAAGGAGTATCAGATCAAGGTGAAGACAGCAATCGGAGCTCAGTGTATTTCACATTCAAGTCAGTATACATTGGAGAAGGTAGAGGTTTATTAATAAAAATTACTTGAAAAAATTGCAGTTGGATATTCCTCAAATAGCAGACTTGTCAGCAAACACTTCATAAGGCCCAATCTTCAGTTATATCCAATATTGCCCACAAGCTACAGAAAGTCAGAATTTCCCTAAGTTTCAGCCAATTCTGGGTAAATCCCTAACTTGCTTCCTGGCAATTTCAGCATCCTGAAGAAGGCAATTTGGTACCTGTTATCTTTGGGTATC
This sequence comes from Chaetura pelagica, assembly GCF_000747805.2. Lineage (NCBI taxonomy): Eukaryota > Metazoa > Chordata > Aves > Apodiformes > Apodidae > Chaetura > Chaetura pelagica. The sequence continues at coordinate 6,037,424 of NW_009953486.1, read as the reverse complement.
TCCTTTGTCCTCTAGGGTCTCTGAGTGTTAAGGGACACAAGGCATGCAGGTTCCCATCAAACCCATTCTGTTGAGGACTCCCTTAAACTTTCCTTAATCTTGCTAGTGGCTCAGCACCTGTCAAGCTGAGACTTGCTAATATATTCATTACAACCTGCTTAAAGCAATTCTCTGTCCCCACAGAGGCAGTTGCATTCTTTCTTCCTAGAAATGCCAGGCAGAAACGGCTTTCTTCATTTGGGACTCATGCAAAACAAGAGAAAGCTTAAAACTTGCTCAGGAACTACTTAATCTGTGGAGGTAAAAAGGACAGTTTAATGTATGCTGAGGTCCTGTAACCATGAAAAGACACCAGTGGGAAAGTTCAGCAGCAACAGACTTCAGATTGGCACTAGTCTGAAGTGGCAGCTTTTACTTCAAGAGATAAACTAGATTAATTGTAGTTCAATATTTGGAGTATTGCTGGGACTTGCTGAACAGTCCAGCAAAAAGCCAGGATCAAGTGAAAAGCTCCCTGGAAGTATAAAAAAGCAAGGCCAAACTTCAGCTATGTTTTGTGGATTTTGAAGGCTGGAGGTGATGTCTTAAATAATGCAGCTCCAGTGGATATGGTTTAGGGAGAACTTTGTAGAGTAGGGATGATGGTTGGAATCAGTGATCCCAGGGGTCTTTATTAACCTGAATGGCTCTAGGATTCTGTGAAATCAAGCTGCACAAAAGTCAGCCCTGGAAGGATCTGATCCAAGAATATTTGACTTTAAGATCAATACAATCTTACTACAATTTTCTGAGAATGAATATAATGGCTTTTCATTACTAGACAATGTTATCATACTCAAATACACACAGAGAGTGCAAGGCAGTCATCAACTACGGTGCTTTCAAGCAGCCAGTGGCTGCAGAGCAGTGTACACTGTGCTTAGGGCTCTGACAGTTGACTCACTCCTTCACAATTGTGTTTGAGCACAGCAGCATTTTACACCAGACACCAACCTACAAAGCACATTCAATGCATGCATTAATCATCTGCATCATGGAAACACGTCAGATATGGAGTAAAACAATTGTTTATTGGTGTGGACAAGCCAGAGCTGAATTTCCTTTAAAAACAGCCATACAGTGTACCAGCAAGTCATAACATTAACCACCTAAAAACTTTTCTAAGGTCTTGAGGTTGAAGTGTGAATTCAAACCAACCAGACAGTAATTACTTCCAAAATGACAAAATTTTGATGAAAGATTCACCTACATGCAGCCATGATTTTCTCTCTCATTTTTACCACTAACTTCAGATCGTCACAGAAAAACAGCAAGGAAAGGACAAATAAAAGCTTCTCATTCATCATTAAGCTTGAAAATACATTTTACAGTCAAGGTACTTACATCTTGGAAGGAAATCCTGCAATTTTAACATTGTAAGTGGTGGCTATTCCCCAGCCAAGTGCAAAACCCTGTAGAGCCAAAAGGACAGCCTAATGGAATGCCACCAACTCAAAGAGCAAAATTTAGCTCTGGCTGTTCAAGAAACACAACATGTATGAGGATCCAACATACAAATGAGTATAAAGCAGAACTGGAAGCTCAACATGTGGCTGGGCTCACCAGAGTGGACATGGATCTCTGAAGGGCAGAATTCAGCCATGTGCAACAATTCAGATCTTGGATCAGAATCTCCTGTATACATGTGGTGCATTTATGTTTAGCATGAAGTTTTATCTAGGGTAAGACATGTGCATGAATATCTTTCTAGTAAAACTCTTTCCAGTTATACATGAGCTTGACTTTAAGCTGGAGAAGCTCAGTGCACAGATGGGTTGTGGCAACTGAAGTGCTCTTACTCACCAGGACAAAACAACAGAATTAGCAACCCACCTTCCTAATTTCTGCATCTTTTTTATGTATACAAAATTATTCTACAGTTCTAAGCCCACTCAGCCTCATACACTAAAAAGCGTTTGAAATAGAAACAAAATGCTGTATCTATTCACTTTCACTACCACTGGTTCATTTAATCTAGCATTTTTAAGCTTGCTAAAATTGCTTTTTCTGCCTCTAGTAATTTCTGGTATGTATACTGTCATATGGGAGACTAGAGTAAAAACAAGAAACAAAACACCTTGGAGAAGGAAAGTAGCTTGCCCCCCACCTTCTTAAGTGCCAAAGCTTTCCAAAGAGAAGCTTTTATATCTTATGTAGTAGCTGTTAGCAGTTTGTGACATTTCTAATCTGTCCAGGGTGTAACTAGTACATGACAGGTCAAGTCTGTCACCTTCATAAAAGCAAAGAGCATCCACACTGGCACAGTACACTGTGGAGTCCCTCTGAGAATTACCAATGTCATACCAAATATCGTCAGCAGTATTTATCTTCTCTTCATCTCCACCATTTGTAGGAGATTCCAAAAAAAATCCGATTATTTTTACATGATGATAGCTTTCTCCTTACTCTTGTCAAGTGAATGGCATAAAACAAAGCTTGAATCCATGTGATTTAATTTGTCCTTGTGGCAACTATAATTAAAATACAGCTCTCTTTGGGGAATACCTGGAAAATTAAGGCTATTGTTGCTACTTTATTAATTATCAGACGCTTACTTTTCAAAAATCATCAGTCTTCAGATTTTGATGCTCCTTATTATCCTCATTAAGTAAATGGTGAGATAGAGATGATTTAATTACAAGCAGATGAATTAATGATTAGCCAATAATACTTTAGATTGAATTCTGCCATCAACAGGTTTCACATCAGTAGAAAACGCTTGCACACTTACCAGGCTCCACTTGGGGTAAATGTTCATTCAAATAATAGTGCTCTGATTAGAAAACTTCCCTCTATTCAGAGAAAGAGATAAACCAGGTGGGAGGAGAGGAAGTTAAATCATTCTTATGTAGTTGGTCAAGGATGTAGCAAGCAAGCAATACTGATTATGGGCCTACCCCAGACACATCAGATGGCATTATCCTAAATAAGAAATGACAAAAAGCAATGGATCCTTTCTGCAGGGGAGATAGGTGATGTTAATAACAGGCCAAATTTAGGGTGAAGCAAAGCATCAAAGTCCTCCAGGGAGGAAGTTATGCTTCTCTGATTTCCAGACCAGTGCCAACCTTTGCACAGCACGTGCAGCAAGGGAGATGCTTTTCTTGATGTGCTGGATGTTTTGCCAACTGTATTTACTTCTCTTTCTCCTGTCTCAACTCCAGCACATTCCTTGTTCTGGCAGGTGCAGAAACACGGGCTCCATGGCCAGATGGGCAACCACTAGGAGTTCTCCCATGTCAGCAGTTTTCCAGAAGTTTTTCTTCTGTCCCCTGACCCATTGCAAAGCTACCAGCTCCAAAGGAGCCCGATTCTCCAGCCTCAGACCTTCCACTCCATTTATATTGGTTAGTGAAAATAAAAAGAACTGACTTGTAGTAAAGCTTCAATTTATTTAATAAAGAGGTAGAAGAAAAAGGATATTTAGAGTTACCTTAAACGAAAAAGTTCCCTTAAAGGAACAAGTTCCCTAAATCTCTAGTTTCTCATATAATATTCAAAAGCATTTCTATAATTTTAAACTGCTGCTCAGTTATTCAAATGCATTTCTTGAGCAGTAATACAGAGTTGCCCTTTGCAGTGCATAACTTCAAGACATGCTATTGTAGGGAGCAATATCCCCCTTTGCCAATCTCTGTGTAAGGCACTGTTACACCCTGCTGGCATGATTCAGCACATTCTAGTTTCACCAAGAATGAAGCTGTGGCAGGCAGAAGAAACTAACAGGATCTTCCTTCTTTCCATGTCTCTATTATAGAGGGCCATGTCTCAAATGAAGCTTAAGCCTCACTGTGCATTACTTTCATACCTCAGAGCTATGTCTGCTGTCACCATCTACAGCCACACAGCCCACAGAGGCAGGCCTGTAGTAGCTCTGCAGCACTCTTCAGAAGTTCTCTCCCTCAAATACAACCACTGTACAGGTGCTTGCTAATAAAATCCTGTTCTGCATGTGCCAGACAGCATCCATAGCCAACCCTACTTGTTATTATATCATCTACTTACTACTTCAAAGAAATCCTGAAGTAGGTTCATAAATAGCAAAGAAATTTAAAGGCATACATTACCTGTTTGTTTTTTTTATTCAGAATGAGTGTGCAGCACATTGTCTACATGGCATCAGCACGCACTACGGATTTATCCTCTTGGTACAAGTTTATACTCTAAGGGAACTGGGTACCATCCAGTGTAAATGCTGAACCACGTGGGCCAGAGCTTCTCAAGGGGCCAAATATGACAACAGATATATGTTTAAAATATCAATTATTGAATGCATTTGTTGTGTAGCCACAGCAACCTGCTATTTACAATGTATTATGCATCAGATCTACTTACATAGTTATTTCCATGGGGAAACACAGTTACAGACTCATGCTTCCTGTCCAGTCTGTATCAGAAACACTGTCTGCTCTGACACTGCAATCTTCAAAAGTGCTCAGGAAAGGCCTAACTCCATTCTCATTAACTTTGATGAAATACAAGAACAATATTTAGTGTTGTCAAAAGTTATGTGTATTTTACCAGTTCAGTCCCTGGGTTCAATCTTGCACTCCCTTATTGACAATCCAAGAACTGTCATCATAGAGTAATGCTTTGCAGAATCACATCGTTCATTATTTATTATTAAAATATACTCCTAACATGCAACAACATTACTTGCATTCAAAAAATAATACCTGTTTTTCCTTCTAACACATAGGCTAGTGGTCAAACTAGGAAAGAGAAATGTGGCTTTTGTCCCTCATTCCGTCGTAAAACTATTGTTTTGCTACTGGGAGAGAGATTGTGCCCTGAAACTGCTCTGTGATGTTATAGTTCCAGGGGAAAATTTCTGGTAGAAGTTGAGGCTTAAAAACCACTGCATGAACAACTTATTTTACTTCTAGATCATCTTCACCTCCATTATAGCATAGCTACTAATGCGGCTGCGGGGCAAGAAAGTGAAAGTTAAGGAAACTTAAAACAATCTCCTTTTCTTTTCTTTCTTCCCCTCCCTCCCAATCTTCTTCTGGCCAGGTTCTTTTTCAGCCAGATCACTTCCTAGGTCTTCTCCATCATGCAGCTGTGAATATGACAGTGGGGTGCAATGGTAGGGACAGATATAATGTTAGGATACAAGCAAAGATTGTAACAGAAGTATAGGAATTGTTTAAACCAGATTAATCCCTTTAAAGAAGCACTGCTGAGAAGTGTCACACAGTCTATGATCATACATGACCCAACTGCCCTGAGCACTCTATTCCATAACTACTCTTCAGAAAACATTCAAGCAATTCATCAGTCCTAGCTGAATATCCTTGTTTTAGTTCCTTTAAATCATACCTTTTGTACTAGTATTAATATCTTTAAGAGAACAGTGACAAGCAGCATTAAATCTTTGTTCCCTTTCTTCTCATTGCTAGTTCAGTGGGTTAGCTAAAGCATACAAAAGCAAGGAAGACTGGCTGACTTGAGACCTTCTAAAGAGACTTTGCTTACACTGCCTGCATTTTTTGTTTATCTGACTGTATTGTTCTGCTACAATAGCTGTTTTTCAAACATTAACAAAAAGGACAAAATAGTGGTGTTTTTTTTTCCAAAATTCTGTAGCTACAGGTAAGTTCTACTAAGCACACAGGAGCTCTGCAAATAAAGAACTGAGCAAACAAAGAAAAAGTTGGACAGAAGCAAGTAACTCCAGCCCCAGCCATGGCAGCAAACAGCCTTGGGTGGATATTGAACATGTAAGAGCAAGCTTGACAACGGGTGACCGCATGAGGTGGGCTCTTTAGTCTCTGTTCCCGACAGGTTTATTTTAATGCTCCTCTGTGCATGTTTACTCAGTTTGAGGGCATTTCCACATGCAAGTGGATATACAAACAATGGACTATAAGAGGATAATTATTAATTTGCATTTGCACTTAACAAACAATACTGAATTAATCCTCCCATCACTCTGCTGTAATAGTGAAGTGGTGCAATTCAGTCAGGAAACAGGCACAGAGCTGGTGATAAATCCAAAGCATGTCTGAAAGAGTCAAATACAACAGCCTTATCCATTTCCTTACTCACATAATCTCTGCTAACATTCTCCATTCACCAGATATGTAAGAATTCAACAAGTTGCATCTCCTTTTTCACAACTTAATTTTCACTGAAGTTTCATTGTTGTAGCTGGTGGACACAGAAAGGTTGGAATAGCTGAACTGTAAGTTTCCAAGTGCCCAACAGACATGCTGGCACAGAGATTGTACCCTAACTCAACCGAAGAAGAAAAATTGCAATAATAACTAGCTGTTGTGTTTAGTGTCCTTTTCACCCTACAACCATATCCTAGGGGGTTTTTTTTGCCCCCCAAAAAGGGGTTAGGCTCAAACCAACCTATTGCAGTAAAAGCAAAAAATTTAGTTCTATTTCTTCTGTGAGAATCAGCACAGAGGGATGATCCTACGTTTTTTGCAAGTGTTTAAATTATTACCATAGTATTTATTAACCTATCCTAATGTTGAATTATGCTTCAATAACGTGTCCAAAGAAGTTGAGCAGTATATAATTGTTACAAAGAGAATAGTGCATTATTGCTGATCTTAATTTGCATCAGTGAACAATCAAAGGACTTTTACGGGAGTTATTACTACAGGCATACAGTGAGTGCAGAGTCTGAAGTTAAAGCACTGCAGCAGTGGCAGAACTACAACTTTCATTTGTCACCTCGATAGAAGACATTAAAAAATATATACGTAAAGAAACTTAAGCATACCAGGTTAATAATTAAGATAGCACAGATTTCTTAACCCTGAAACAAGAGCAAAAAGGCAGTACCACACATCCAAGACCATGACAACATAGCAAGTAGGAATCCTGTAAAACCACAGACTGGTTGGATGTTTACTCTTTTTCATGATATTTTAATATTTTTGCAGTTTTCAGAGATGAAGCTTTTGACAGGTTTATAAGTTTTTTACAAGTTTTCAGCTCCCTCAGCCCTATCCTATCTTCCTCTTCTCCCTTTCCAAAATGCATACACACTTCTGCCAGAGCTGACCATCACATGCCAAAGCCTGCCTGTCTCTTTAGCCTCTGAAGTTGGATGCTGAAGAGGTGAGGCTGGCTTTCAGAAAAGGTCAGCTAGTGCTAAAGGAGGAGATGGCTCCAGAGGTAGCTTGAAGCACTTGAAATAGTAGAATAATACTTTTGAATTGGCAAAGGGGCAGAGACAAATACACACAGGGGGAAGCAAAGGAGTCAAGACAACAGGAGACAAAAGTGAGGGGAATGGGAAGAAGGGTATCATGTGCAAGGAAAGGGAGATGCTAACTATAAATAGAGAAGCACAGCATGAATTTTAATAGCAGACAGGGTCCAAAAGAAAGCAAAGTTGTGATTAGTACAGTAGTATAATTTACCCTTTCACTTTTTAAACAGTTATTGAACATTCCAAAGCCACCAAATAAGAAGTTATACTGCATCCGAGTACAGTGGGAGGGGGACAAAGCAGGACGAATTTCCTCCAGCAGGGGAGCTGAAGGCTTAATTTCCAGACTTTTGTTCTCTTTTTGCACCACCACCCATGCAGGCTCCACAATCTCACCACCATCATGCCTCCTAGAAGTCTTTCACCCTCTGCCCCCTCCCAAAGGAATTTTCTTACTCCCAGTGTTTTCCTACCAAATGTGGCAAATGCATTAAAGAATGAGACAACCTGTCATGTCTTTAAAGGATCTTAAGACAGACTGGTCTATTTTATTCTACCTCCAGATGTGCATGTTTCTGCCATTCATTTTTCTCTCATTGCAATGTGCTAACAAGGTTTTTATCTGGCAGATGCCACAACCAGAGACATGGTAAGAGTCCTGGTAACAAGTCACCATGTGCTTCTGCACTAGTCTTTCTCTGCCAGGTTATCTGAAACACAAGGCAACGAGAGTCCCTGCTTAAGAGAGGGGACCAGAATCTGTCTTGACAAGTGTTTTGCATGCAGTTAAATAGACAAATGTATTCTGCTGCCAGCCTCTTGCAGGAATTTGACTTGATGCCTGTCACCAAACAGCTTCTTTTGCACTAGAAGAATTACAAAACACTCATACCCTATAATGATCAAAAAGAGAGCCTCCATGCCCACATTAGATTTCAGAGATGCAATCCAAACTCCCTTGCAAGCTGATAACATCTAAGCCTACACAAAATTAGGATACACATTTCTGAAGGGTAAAACAAATGGGAAACAAAATACCATATTATATAAAGGTCACTGGTCCATCCTCTCCTGTAGCCTGTTTGCAGCAATGACAATCCACCTCCACAAAACATTGCATATGTACAGTGCAAGCCTCTTCTCAGTTCTGCTAGTTAGCGATTAACCTCTCATACAGAGCAGAAAGGGCCATATAGCTCAAACTGTTTTTAAGGCTAATGTTGTTTGGATACACTCAGCCTGCATGCAAATATCTAATGTGACTCCTACCACACTATTTCGACAATGCTTTGTAGCAGTACCTCCCAAGAGAGAAGTGTGAATTTTATATTGTGTAGTTCATTAGTTATTTTTCCATTTCACTACTTGTTTTTGTGTTATAGTCAAGTAGAAGTCCACAAGAATACCTGTTACTGTGCATGATTAGCAATTCTCATTTTGGAAAAACTTGAAAGCAATAGTGGCATTCATTTGTTGCAAATACAAGCTCTCAAGAGACAATAAATCACTTCCTTATTTCACTGTCTGTATCACTTTATTTCCACTATGCCCTTTTTCACAGAGTATAGCATACCTCAGAATCTAAAATAAAAACATTAGTGGTAAAAAGCAGTTTTCAGTCTCAGATAGAGATTGTGCCTCTTTCATCATGAACACTAAACACTTCAATTAAAGACTTAGAAAAAGACACTAGCAATTTACATGACAAGAATTACCAAAGCCTGCTTTTAATGAACTTGCATCTTGTAGTCAACTGAAACACAAAAGGTTGCAAGATCCACATGAAGCTACACATTCAACATCCTCCCCCAGCCCATGAGGGTACCTTTGCTGTCCTTCTGAAAGGCACCATTGCAGTGCAACGTAAACCACAAGTCAAAAGTAGCTAACTAGAGCATCAGTTTCTTCCATGGCTGACTCGTCCTTTGACCTCTTCTCAAAGGAAGGAGACAACAAATTGACTGAGCCTCAACAACTCATCTCATCAGCTTCTAAAAATGGTAACAACTTTGTCACTTCTGGATATGACTGAATTTAAGTTGGCAATTCTGCCAATACTCTGAGCCATGCAGCCCCTCATGCCTTTCATTTTTTAGGATATGGCTAGATTAGCCCATCCATTATTAAAATGACACAGCAGTACCCACAAGCATTACAGAGTTTTCAGCATTTCAGCTAAAAACCCCATTTTGGAAGGATTTACAGCTTGGCTGCAAGAATGGCGTCTGGCTGAAACGTGGCATACAAAGTCTCGCCATAAGAGCCCAGCCTTTTAATGATAAATCAATTTGGCTATTTTTAAATTAGAAGGCTGAAAAATACAAATGAAGTTTACCATTTGCTGACACATCTTTGATCTCAGAAAGAATATGAATTCCACAGGCCAACTCTTCAGCTGATGTAAATCAGCATAACTATACTGGCATCAGTGGAGCTCCAGTGATTTACATGCTACAAATCTGTCCCTGTATTTATTAATGGGATAGTTTTAGTTAGCCTTCAGGTCAAATCTTTGCCATTGATGTAACCTACTTGGATCAATGGGGAGTTGCACATACACATGCAGAAAAAGACATGTTTCTTTCTTCCCATTCCTGATTATTCAGCTTTTAATTAAAACAAAATTGCAGGGAACAAGCCTAATAATAGAGAACCCAGAATATTTGAGGCACCACATATCTTGGTTGGGACCATAATGAGATTTACAAGGCAGCTGTAGCACATGCATCAGTTGCTACTTTTAAATCTTTATAGATTGATCCATTAAGCAATCTGTGCTATTGTTGATCCATATTTATACTCCAAGCCTATATTTGGGAGCCATAGATTTGAGGGCCAACCACATCCTGGGATCCATCAAAAGAAGTGTGGCCAGCAGGGCAAGGGAGGGGATTCTGACTCTCCACTCTGGTGAGACCCCACCTGGAGTGCTGTGCACAGTTCTGGAGCCCTCAGCACAGGAAAGACATGGAGCTGTTGGAGAGGTTCCAGAGAAGGGCCACAAAGATGATCAAAAGGCTGTAGCATCTCTGCCATGAAGACAGACTGAGACGGTTAGGGCTATTCAGCCTGGAGAAGAGAAGGCTCCAGGGACACCTTATAGCACATTCCTGTACCTGAAGGGGGCCTACAGCAAAGCTGGGAGGGGCTTTTCATCAAGAGAGGGCAGTGATAGGACAATGGTTAATGGTTTTAAACTGAAAGATTTAGGTTAGACATCAAGAAGAAATTATTCATAATTTCGCTTATAAGGTGCTGGAATAGGTTGCCCAGGGAGGCTGCTCAAGGCCAGGCTAGATGAGGCATGGTGCAGCCTGGTGTAGTGGGAGGTGTCCCTGCTCATAGCAGGGAGGTTGGAACCTGATGAAATTTAAAGTCTCTTCCAACCCTAAGCATTCTATGATTCTATTTGAGTAGTTTCACAGGTAGGTCATGCTGAAACTTAAAAAAAAAGATCTCCAAAAAACACAGAGGCCAATATTGGCATTACATTTGGGACTTTCTCTTCCTTCCTTCTCTTCTCCCCCATACCATCTCCTACCTATTGCTTGCTTCATGTTGCAGAAAGGGCTAAATGTCTCTGCTTCAGCTTTTTGAAACCCTGCATGTGCAAAGTGTCAGCTACTGAAGAGACCAGCTAATGTCAAGAGAGCAAGTAAGATAAGGCACTAAAGCCAAAAGCCAGAACACAAACTCAATTTAAGTCTGCCCCAATTTCCTCTGCCACAGAGGGCAAGTTCTGTCACCTTTTGGCACTGTTTCTGTCCCCACCCCCTGCCATAAAGCCAAATGGGACTAATGATATTTACTAAACTGTGCATGGAACTGGGATTTATATACGACATATGCTAAACATACCATCTATCTGCATGTTTATGACTGCACATGCCATCATAAATGCAAGGTGAAACTGGCTTTGCAAGTTCATCATTTTACAAATTTTCCTGAAAACCTGAGTATCATCTGGCTTATTGACTAGATCTTTTTTAAAGTATATTTTTTTTATTTAGTGATATTAAACACACAACATTTACTAACACTCAGCACATGCAGTGCCTCTCTATTATGCTATATGCAGAAAGCATCATAGAATTAATTGATGTAATGCCCAATATAAAAATGTTTTCTTGGTTCACTCAGTAAATTTCTTGATTTGCTGAATAATTCAGCTTCTATACAGGCTTATCTGACCTTTGCTTGAGAAAGTCATACTTCTGAGCATTTGCTTGCATTTGGTATTTTTAATCAGGTTCAAGTCCACTCACTACACATCAGAGCTGAGAATAATGATGTAGATTCGTGTTTTAGCCAAATGATGTTCCTTATAGCACACACACTTCCCCCAAATCACGGAGCTGTTAGCTAAAGTGTAAGAGAATTTATGATGCTAAATAAAACCGGAAAAAAAAAGAAAGATGTTTTAATAAGATGAAAATCCAAATGTTAAAATAATGAGCCATCTGTATGGGTGGCCCTCTCCTGAGAGATGCCAAGAGCTTTACCATCTGTGAAACATTTACCAGCTGTTTCCTTCCTTTTTCATGAGAACATAAGAAATCCTTATAGTTGGCGTTTCTAACTGACACATCCTAGTGAAAGAAACAGGTTTGCTCAATGTTGGGGACCTCTCATGAAAGCTGGCCTGGCTGGAATTAACCTAATAATATTTTGGTAAGCATTGCTGTTCCCTGTTCTAAAAAGGTCTTTCCAAACAATGGTCCAGGAGGCCACAGAGCACTCTGTAAAATGAAGGAGGCAAAAAAACATCCAGGAACCACAAAGTGATTTCAGGGAAAAGAAAATACATTGAATATTTGATCTGAACTTTTCTGTACTGTTATACTTTTTAAAAACCCTGATCTGTTGCAAGAATTCAGGATAAGTTTGCAACCCATACACAAATGCACCTGCAATAATTATAATGCAGGTACAGAGCTAGACCCTTGCTTCTATTTGATCATGTTTCACAAACCTGCAATCAGTAGATCCCTGCAGCTTTTGACCTGGCACATCCTGTACCTCAGTGCAAGTCAGGTACATGGGATCCTAGCAGCAGGCTATCATGCTCTGAAAGATTTTTGTTTGTGGTAGACACAGATCAAAGGCTACAAAATAAAGACAAGTTTAATCCATGAAAGGATATATTGGCTTGTATTTATTTGTATCCTGATGGGCTGTAGCCCTAATTGCACAGCATTTAATTATTTCCTTAGTGTCTCTTATTTCATTAGCTGCCAATGTGAATTGAAGAAAATATAACTTAAGAAGCAGAATTAGCTCTTAAATTCCAAGTCGATGAAGTTTGCCCATAGGAGTGATAAAGGGAGTTTCTATGAAGTATTCAGTATTAGTTTCAAAAGTTAATTTTTCAAGAGACTTGTAAAGTGAGTCAGGGAAAAGAAGAAAATCAGCATCTGAGCAAGTAGACAGTCCATGTGGTTGTGTAAAGAGCAATATTTGGTTATTATTTATATGCGAAACACCATGAATCCTGTACTTCACAATTACAAAAACTGGAACAGATATGAAAACAGACAATTCTACACAATACATTAGTAGCACCTGCCTCAAATCAAGGATAATTTTTGGCAAGAAGAGTTTCCTTTCCCTCACTCCCTTTCCCAAAAAGGGAACATTAGCCATAGCACAAAAAAATGAAGCAGGGTTGTAGTTTCTGATGTGGGGATGCACTGAGACACGAGCGGAGACACCACTGAATGGGGCAGACAGGAGTGTGTACATACCAGGACAGATTCCTGACATAACACCCAGAATCCCCTTTTGCTTGCAGGGTAACATCCTTACACAAATTGCAGAGTTACTTCTCAAGGAAGAAAACTATCCCACCACCAACCCCAGGGCTCACATGTTAGCTGTAAAAAATAGAACAATCACAAAGGCTCGTCAACTTGTACCTATCAAAATGTAACCTCCATAATCAGCTCAATAATCAAGAGCTGTTTCCCATTTTTCAACAGCCAAGTATAGAAAAGCTGTCTCCATACACAGGCTATCTATACCATAAGTGACACTACAAATCATAACCTTTACAATTCAGTTAGGGAGCACCAGAATAAGGGAAGGCAGCATATAGTGGGCACTGTCAGTATAAACACAAGTAAACTCTTGGGCAGTTGTCTTGCTAGGATCTACTATATGACAGCATTAGAAGTCTGCATGACCCTGAGAAACACTGACAAAAAGCATTACTGGAGTGTTCTGCATCTTTCAGCAGTGAGCTGTAAGCCTGTGGATCACACCATGGGCCATAGAAGAATGTCTCCTTGAAATCATCATTGTATCAGAGTTCCCAACAAGAGCAACATATACCTGATTTCCTGCACTGCATAATCTGTTCAGTATGTAGTTAAATAGAAGTGTTTCATTGTATATAATGGTACTTTCATTGATATTTGAACAATTATATAGTAAAAAAAATTCCTAACATTTTGACAAGACAAGTATCAACAAATGGAATTAAAGGGCACTGGGCATTTGGAAGCAAAAAGTGAATGACTCTCCCAAACCAACTAGAAATAGCCCAGTCTGAGGACAGACCTAAGTAAAACAGTAACAAATAACCTCAAGGTCTACAGAACTGGCTACAGTAGTGTATTTGATACTTCATTTGTTATGATACCATGTCAATCTGCAATGTGTGGAAAGGCACAGACAAACTTGTGATTGTAATTTCTCTCCATAACTTAAGATATCACACTTTGCCAGCAAATTAAGACAGACTTACAGATACTTTCTTAAACCACCTTGAGTACTATGAAACACAGTTTTACAGCTACCAAAATACCAAGATATAAAACACAGTATCAATATTAAGCAAGAAAAATGAAAATAAAAAGAGCCATTTATGCCCTCTAGGGGCGTTTATGTTCCTCTAGGGAACTTCCCTGTTATAGCACCCATACTGTTAATAAAACACCTGGCCTTTCTCATAAGAATGAAAACTTAGAACTTAAAGTAACAGCAAAGAAAAGTACAAGATTTTTGCTATGCATTCTCCCAGTAATTTTAGAATGGGTTCTAGTACTTAATGGTACCAAAAGCTTTATCATCTCTTCTTTAAAGAGGAACTAAAGGTTGGACAATGTTTTAGAGCATAGTTATATTGCTTTCAAAGGAATATATCTTTTCCCAGAAAACCTAAAGTCTTCAAAAAATGCTGAAAATTAAGTTTCATGTCATCCTTGACAAGTAAGTCTTGGAAAACATCACATGAATATTTATTCCCCAAGAAACTGAGGCATGATGCAATACAGAATTATTTTCAAGCCAATGTTCTTGTCTCAAACCCACTAAATTAGCTTATCTAGATGGAAGTTCAAATGGTACCATAGCCCTTGAATTCTTTTTCAAGGGGTATAAAAATCTTGGCATACAGGACAGTATAAAAAATGTGGGTTGCTTGAGTGCTACCTGTTCAAAGCAGCACCACTTTCTGAGGTCAAGTGATTGAAATTCATTATATCCTCTAGTGACCTGAGCCCGTAACAGCATCTACATTTACATGAATGTTATTAGTATGTACTTAAAAAGGGATCAGGAAAAAGCTAACACTGACTGCATTACATGCTGTGTTCCCCTGCTACAATAAGATTAAGGTCATTGGCAGGGCAGACCATGTATGTGTAAAGTTTACATTGTAGATATCTTCACTAGTTTGCTGAAGTGCTCATAATTTCAGACACTCAAATACTCTCCAACTTTGTGACTACAGAACATATGCAATTAATCAGAAAGGCATTATTAACAAAAAATGAGTTTTGTAGGTATATGAAATCCAGCATATCTTTTCAGATTAAAAAAACTCAACAAACAACAACACAGGTGAGACTGCTTAATTTTAAACCCTGGGTATTATTTGTCTTGAATAGCAATTTTATTTTTATTCTTTTTGCTATTTTGAAATCTCTCAGGGTGATTTTTTTATAATTCCTGACACTGCATCAGATGTGGCATGTGTACATACATTTTTGTGTATATTAACCCATTTTGTTCTTGGTTATAGTTCTAAAGAACAAATATTGCTCTGAACAGAGCCCATCTTGAATACTAAATGCAAACAAGAAGAACCTCACTTTGCATTTGAAGTACCTGTATAACTGACCAAGTGTTAAGCCTTGCTTTTCTGTTTTCATACATAGCAGTTAGTACTTGTAAATTACACCAGTTACAGTGTTCAATGTATAAATTCTAGATTATAAAAACGGTTTGTAACCATAGCATCTTTTCTCTGCTCCTAGAAATGCTCTGACTGCTGTAAGCTGCACAGCAGATTGGTAAGAGTGCAACTGAACTGACTCCAAGTAACATCAAGGTGACATAGATAGGGTTACTGAAGATTTAGTGAGCCACACGGCATTCC
>NW_009953486.1:6014523-6021666 GCF_000747805.2 Chaetura pelagica | reverse complement strand
TGGTTTTAGGCATTTGAGATGTAAATTCAAAGAATTCAAGTATTTGCCATAGCTAAAGATCCTATTTTACTTGTTGGAAGGGTAGCTGTGTTAACGTGAGCATCCTGCGCAAATCCCAACATAGATAACTGCCTTATGTTTAAGCAAATTCTCCCTCCATTTCCGATTAGGAAAAGTATTAATCATTTTTGTCTTTGCTCTGTTCCCATGATGGGGGTGAACAAAGGCAGCAGCTGACACTGCTCAATTTTTTGACACAAGTGGAAAAGTGGGCTTACTAAGTAGGCAATGGTTAACATGAACATTTTAGATGGAGACCCCTGGACAGTTCACCCAGGGACGAGCAATACTCTGCCATGAACTACTCTCAGAATAAGGCAAAGAGCAATAGAGACTCAGCCCAAGAACTAGGGCTGCACCACTACAAAGCTTTGGTGGTACAGTGCGATAAGGAACCTGAGCATTGCACTAGGCAGCATTAAATGATCAAGGAAAGTCCTTGTTCTTTAGTTCCAGGTAACATGTCTATTTCACCACAGTAACTGCTCAGAGAAGATCTGTCACTAACCAAAAGACAAACAGACTCAGACCCCATATTTATAAGTTTGCCTGGGATAAATGGCTCTAGAAATATCTTAAGCCCTTGCACATCCTGTGTAATCAATGACATTAAGGTGAGTCACTGACTATCAGTGGATACATCGAGGACCGAGGGTGCTACCACAGCAGTACACAGAGAGAGGCTCTGCTCCACTGTTTCTGCCTAGCTGGCAATTTCAAACAAGCACATGTTTTGGAATTGCTCTTGACCAACAGATTTCACCTAACAACAACACCTCTGTATAATGTATATGTTTGAATGCATTTTAAATTATCATCTCTTCTGGACCAAATGGTCCTTAAGAAGAGCTATTGGACATTAGTAACACCATGTATGCAGGTAGACTGGCATTTCTACACAGAGAAGGACATTTCTTAGTATTATTTTTATATGTGACTAACAAAAATTGAACTGTTTGAAAAAAATTCCCTACAAGTATCTCTGGCTTTCCTGACCCTCATCATCTCTTATTGGGATAATATTTATGATCCTTTGTATCTTAATTCTTCCATTGAGAGCCTTATGCCGATTCACAGACCAGGTGCTGTGTAGGTGGGTGCTGTGTGGGTTTCCCCTCTGTTCAGATGCCTGAACTACAAGAGCTAAATATCATGTTCAGCCAGGCCTGAACACCCTTTGAGCCAAGATTAACAATCTGTGCCAAATTATGGAGGCAGAATGGGATCAAAATACCTTTTTAAAACTTTTTTAGTATCTGGTTAGATAAATAGTAAAAATCTGTCCATAAGGATATCTCTTAATTACTTGTGCAGTTATGCAAACTGGCACCTCATTTGTCAGAATATCATTGAACAGCAGATACCCATCCTTGATCTCATAGCAACCCGTTGGTACTGAACTCCATTGATATCAATTGAAGACATTAGAAATCCCATCAAGGAAGGAAAAAAAGCCCAAAAGCTATTTCCTGGCACTTCCTTAAGAACTTGCTTGCAAGCTAGGAGTAGTTGCTATTTTAATCAAATCTCAAAGAATAATCTGCTCTATATCTTGTTTTAAGTTTAGTAATTATCTATTCTCAACAGTCTTTTATGATCTTCCTCTGAAGATAGGGGCACTAAGTCATAGTACCAGCATATTTCCCAGTGCTCCCCAGAACCTCTCTCAGCTTTGTAACAGGGGGAAAGCACCTACATTTAGCAACTGGATTTCTGAAACACTCTAGGATTCCAGCAAACCCTTCCTTTGTCTCTCTACTGTCAATCCTCATGGGCTGTCAGTCTCTTTTACTGAGTCTTTGGTAAAAGGAAATATAAAACCCAATGTAAAATTCAAATAGGACTGGGAAGTACATTTGGTATCAGATTGCCTTGAAATCTACTGCATTTTTTTTCAAAACTATACCCAAGCTCTTGGACACATCTGGAATTTCACAGTTTTGGAGCAAAACAGATGACAGCAGTCTGTCAAAAGACAGCCAGAAGCCCATCAAAAGATATGCAAAAGAATTAAATGAAGAAAACTTCTGAACCCAAAATAGAATTTTCTGTAACACAGAAATAGTTCTTTTTCCAAACTTCCTTTCATGGAAAGGACAGAAAGTTAATTCTTTCTGTCTGAAAACAAAACATTGGCTTTACTGATGACAGTTGTTAGAAATAGAAAGACAAGAACATTTACTACTATCTGTAAGATCATTTTACACATGTAAGGTCATTTTACATATGTGAAAGCAGCATTAGTCTTGGGAACAAGAGATGGGGAGATGGGATTGAAACCACATTAGAATTTGCAGGCACCTTTGAGGAACCCAGATTTGACCAAAAAGTTTTATATCTCAGGTACAGAAAATATTAATTAAAACACTGCTTTGGACTGAAGAGCCATCTGATCTTGTTCAGGAAGAGTTTCTGGCTTGTTTCGAGAGATGGTAGCTCAGAGCCTTGTACTTGGCCTCAGAAATTTAATTGTACCTAAATTAAGACTGAAAACTGATCAGGTTGGATTAAAGCCTAGTAGGAATCTGAAACAGGGATTTTTCACTCTGTCCTTTGCTAATATTTTTCGAAACTGCTTTTTGGCAATTCTTTCATTTTGCACCCAGTTTTCCCTGTAAATGAGCAGCGAAATTCCAAGGGACTCTATCAGGAGTTAAAACCACTCAGTATATATTTGCCAGCGCATGCAGTGTTTATTTTTAAATAGTGCCAAAAGTGTTTATAGATAGAAACAACAGGACAACCCATAATTAAATAACTGTTTCTGCTACATCTGCTATTTAGCAACTTGAAGAAAAATAATTTCCCAACAACAAATAGGAATGGTCAAGAAAGCTCTCAAGTTTGGGCCTATTATTACCATATAAAACAACATATTAGTTGCTTAGCTACCAATCATAAAAGAAGACCAATTAAAAATGAAAGAATCTTAACTAGCTGCATGGAATATAAAAGTGAAAAGTTAAAAGCTGTCAGGTGGTTAGTGGAGAGAATACTGAGAAGTGATTGACAAACTGGGCTTGCTTTGCTTCAAATTTGGCTTTGATTCAATAAATGATTGACACACTCATGTCGTCTGAAATAGCAGATTGTGCTTTGGAGAGGCTATTTAGCAGCCCATTGATTGACAGGTTACTAAAATTGTCCCATGGACAGAGGTAACCAAACAGAGCTATATTTTGACAGGTGGGCTTTTTTTTTAATTTCACCTGTATTCATGATACAGTTTATATTAAAAGCTGAACTAGACAAAGGCCTATAAAAGCGTCATTCAACTTCCATGAAAAATGGCTTGATGTCTCCTTTTGTAATATTGTTCCACAAAACTAGAATTCCATGCCCCCAGTAAGTATCCTCCTTTATTACAGAAGACTCTTAAGTCAAATTTAACAGACCCAAACTTCTTTTTCAGAAATGCAGATATACCCTGCACATGAAAACCTTTCCCATTTGCACAACAAGACACAAGGCAGGAAAAAGTAATATTGCCAAACACATTTCCTAACCAACAGCAGGTAACAAGGTTCTGTTTAAGGGGAATGAGCCTTACCAGTTTCCATGAGCCAAGGATGAGGTGGTTCAGCACCTAAATCTGAGACCTTCGACCCTAAGACCAAAATCAATCTCCTCTCTAACAGGTATGCAGCAGCACACACTGATGCAAGGAATATTGCTATCAGGGATACAGGTGCTTCAGAAAGACCTGGTGATTTAGGAACAAAGAAAAAACATTCTGAACACTGATGGCCATTAAAAAACTCCCAGGACTTTTTTTTTTTTAAAAAAAAAACAACCCCAAAACTAAAGAAACACCACCACAACGCATTTCTCCAGAGTAAACACAAATACAACATTTTTTCTCTCTACAGTTAGCTTCCAGACTCTCCACAATCCCCTAGTTTTCTATGTTTATAAGCACTCTTATTTTGATCCTTTTAATACAAAACCAATTACCATTGTTCAACAATCAGTCCTTCTTGTTTCTAAATATTGTCCTCTTTGTTCCTAAACTTCCAATCAGGAAGGATGTTGCCTACTTTGACTCAGTCTATTCTTAATGTTTTAGACTTCCACAAAACTTTAATGTTTCTAATCTCCTTCTTTTGTAACTCATAGTCATTTATACAGAATGCTCTCTGCTTTCTATCTTCAGCTTCTTAACTGTGTATGATTCACTAACAAAACTCCATTTAAGCCAAATAAGGTTGCACCTTGGTAGCAGACAAAACACTAAGGATAAGCACTTAATTTAGTTATAAGCAATATATATCAGGTACTTCAGCTTGCAGGCTAAGTTCCCTACTTATAACACATATAGAAAACACAAGGAAAAATATTACAGGTAACCACTCACTCTGGAGACAGATACAGTAAAAGCCAAGACAGGATCTGAATCCAAAGATAAGAAACAGCCACCACAGCAAGCACCCTGAGTTTAACCACTGCAGTTACAGAGCAGCCCTAGAAACTTACCTAAGTAGTCCCATGCTCCTCATCAGCTGCTGCATGTGAGGGTGGTTTCCATTGTCTAGTGGAAACACCTGAAGAAAAGCCAGTGAGTCCCAATCAGAACTGCAAGCTGTCTTCAGGGCCTGGTAAAAAAGGTTTCAATCAACATCCAGAATTTATTGAAAGTTCTTCTGTAGAAAGAAAAACATATTTATTTTGGTTTTTTTTTCCTGTAGTTTTCATGTGGAATTACTCCTTTTTACTATATGAAGACTTCGTCCCTATAGCAAGAAGTCTGTTTTATTACAATTACATTTCAATTATAATAGTAGTAAGAATTTTGTCCCTTTTAGTGGCTTTAGCACTAGTTTTAGTCTAAGTTTAACTTTCTCTGCATTGTTTATTAAACTAATGTGCTTGGTATGTGTAAACTCTGTTTGTCTATTTATCTTTTCTTGACATTAAAAAAAATCCCTGTATGACTCAGTGGGTGACACGGCTTACCACAAGTGGCAAGACAGAGAAGAGAACTACAGCACCTTACCTTTTCTCCAAACATTATCAGAGACAGAATACTAGAGGATTTTGGAAGTACCAGTATAATTTAGCCACTCAAAATTATTAGATACATCAATTATTCCAACTGCTGGCATAATTTTATTAATTTATTATCAATTATAATAATAAGGAATCATACCAATAGAAGAATACATTTAAACTGCACAAACAACTCATTACTGGCATAATGGATAGCATACATCCCAATATCATGGTAACTGGGTGCTTTATAATGTAATTATCCAGATAGGTAGGGGTATATGCATATTTTGTCAAACCGACACTGCTGTAGCCATTTTTAAAAGCAACTTTACTCCCAAACATCAATGTCTTCACCCTGCCTTCTACTCAGGGCAAGCAGCTTCTAACACAAACTTTCCTGTAGATGTTTATCTGTTTTAGTCAACTGAGTAATATATTTTCCACAGTTTATCTGCTCTCTTTACTTGGATGGCTACTCAATCTTTAAAAGCAAGAGAGAAATACAGCATCAAAGAGCTCCCAATATTTACTTACCTGTCTTGGTAAGAGGCCTGGCCTCCTCCATCCCTAGTGCTTTGCAAAGAGGAAAGACATTCTACTTTCCAAAACAAAACTGTTAAGTAGATAAAACTTTTAAAATATTATTTTCATCATAGGAGTGTCATAGGATTCCTTAGAAACATTTTTTTCCTAAAGGACCAAACACAGTCCTTTTAATTTTATTGTTCCTCCTTCTCAGTTTTAGTAGTGCACAGTAATTTATTTATTTTTTGTATACACTGGGAAAAAAAACCCTGATACTATATTTAAACTTCTACTTTGCAGTAAGGTATTCAGCAGTATTTGTAACATGTCCATTTTATAATTCTAAAATTTGTTATATATATATAAAAAATCTGTTAGAACCTATTTTTCAATGAAATGTGATATTTTAGGAAAGTTTTAGAAGAACACTGACATCTTGGTGTTACTTTTTCACCCTGTCCATTTTATAATTCTAAAATTTGTTATATATATATAAAAAATCTGTTAGAACCTATTTTTCAATGAAATGTGATATTTTAGGAAAGTTTTAGAAGAACACTGACATCTTGGTGTTGCTTTTTCACCCTAAAAATGGCAGTTCTGTTTTTCTTTTTTTTTTCAATTATGTCTTTTTCCAAGGACACTTCAGAGACTACAGTTCATTTCCTGCCCAGTTCCAGTTGATTGTTATTATTTTAAAAAAATTCTGAAGATGTTATCATTTTTTAGCAAAGAAAATAAATCCACTAGTCCAAAGTGCCTGATGATTAGGGACTTAACCCACAGTCCACTGAAGATAATAAGAGGTTTGTGGATTTCAGTATGAACAACTTTTAGATCAAACTCATTCAATGAGCTGCTTTTGCTGGTTTGACTGGGAAATGATCTTATAGAATTGCTGTGCTTCTTTCAGAAAAAGTGTTGGTTTTTTTTTAACTGGAGATTTGTTGTGATTTAAAGGAAAACTCAGTTCCTAAAGTGTAGGCTTCGAGGCTGGTTCAGTCTGCAAGAGGTTTGCAAGACTGAATTATAAATTCTGGAAATACGATGTCATAGTTAAAAAATGCATGGTGAGCCTTATGTATAGTTCTAAATGAGATCTTATGTGATATTTTAGCTGATGACATTGTGATGGAAGATGAACCACAGATGTGGCTGGAGAAGGTAGCTGGAGCCAGAGCTGTGCAAACCATTGCATTGTTTTAAATTCTCATTACTTGGCCACAAAGTATGTTTGTTTTCTGTTTTTTGTTTTGTTGGGTTTTTTTTTTTGTTTTTTTTGGTTTTTTGGGTTTTTTTGGTTGGTTTTTGTTTGTTTGTTTGTTTGGTTTTTTGTCAAAGGGTGAATCCTTTAGCTGAATATTAGAAAGCAAGGGGCTTTGGAAATGCTGCCCGCAGTTACCCAAAGTATGAATTATTAGCAATACCAGAATTTCATCCCAGGAGGTGAAATTTTAACCTTCCTTACCCCTCCACCAAATTGGACTAACTGAACAGTGTGCAGAGAAATGCCTGAAAGGGGGGAAATTACCTTTGCTCCAATGCTGCTGTTCTACCTCTTTGTAGGGA
>NW_009953486.1:6009373-6014494 GCF_000747805.2 Chaetura pelagica | reverse complement strand
CAAGGAATATTTCTAGCAAAAAATATAATTTTCTCAAATATATATTCTGTAAACAAATTAGTATTTGTCTAAATGTGAAAAATATGGAGAAAACAGCTCCTTATAGTGACCATGGATGCATGAGGAACAATTATAAAGCCACAAAATGAGATACAATTAGAAAGGAGCATAATAAGAAGAAAGAATTTGGTAAATGCCTTCTCTATGCAGGAAAAGACCTAAGAAAGATTATAGCTGTCACTCAGCAAAGAGAGAAAGCTTTTGACAGATCACCCCAAGAAAGCCCTTTTTGCTTTCATCTTCGCTACTGGAATCAGCTGTGATCAGATTGCAAAAATAATCAAGACCAGTGTCAGAATAGTGGGAGCTCTGGCTACAGTAGGAAGTTTCACAAGCGCTCAGAAAGCACATTGATAAGATCAGGCCATTAAACTCATCTTAGAAGAATTTCAGAACTACCAGTTATCATCTCTGAAGACCTGTGGAGAAACAGTACTTTCCAGAAGACTCAGACCAGTGCAGACGCAGCACCTATCTTTAAGAGAAAAGGGTGGGAAGAGACCCTTGGGTCATCTTACCTTCGGCTCATACAAAAGTACTGGAACAAAATAATCAAACTAGAACAATCAAACCTAGAATAAGGTTTTTGGAGATGAACAACAGCATGGATATATTCAGGATTAAGTGTGTCAAACCTACCTAATCTCATACCACAACAGCGTGGCAGACCTCGTGGACAGGGAATTCATGTATCTCAACTTCTGTAAACTTATACCACTGCCTCACATAACAATCTCGCCTCAGTGAGCTACAGGATATCCTCCAGATGACATTACTGCAGGGGACTAGGAGGGGTCAGAAAATCATTATACCTTCATGGCCCTTTGTCAGAATGGAAGTGGGTCATGGGCACAGCAATATTCAGTATTTTATTAATGTCTTAGAAGGTGGAACAGAAAATGTTTTGCACGGTATCTACAGATGGTACCAAGCTAGGGGGAATGGCAACAGCCTTTGAAAGCAGCATTGTAATACAGAATGATCTCGACAAATTGCAGAAACAGTCTGAAAAAAATAGGATGCAATTCAAGATGAATCAGTGCAAAATTGTCACTGATGCATAATCAACTGTTCAAATATAGGATGGGGACAACTGATTACAAAGCAGTTCTGCAAGAAAGCATCTGGGGTTACAGTGAATCAGAAGCTGTACATGAGTCAACAGTGTCAGGCTGTTGCAAAAAGGGCATATGTCAAACTGGGACATATAAACAGGAGTGTCACATGTTAGACATGTGAAGTAATCCCACTTGGTGCTGGGAAGATTTCAAACACAATACAGCATGCAGTTTTTGGCACTGCGCTTTGAAACATATGTTGTCCAGCCACAGAAGAATGAAAATAGTGCCAGGTCCCAAAAACGTGACCTCTGAGGAATGAATGAAGAAATTGGGTTTGTCTGATGAGTAGATGTAATAAGTCTTCAAATATTAAAAATTGTTTCAGAGAGGAAGGAACTAACTGCTCTCCATTCACTCCATAAAAAGAAACAGACAGGTTTCCAAAAAAGCATTCAATAGTAGGAACAATTTCTAATGGTAAGGCTACTAGAATACATTGCCCAGAGGAATTACTGAATCTGCATCATATTGGTCAAATGTTCCTCAAGAGTGAAACAAGTATGGTTGATTCTATCATGGGCAGAGAGGACTGCAGCACCCAATTTACCAAGGTACTCTCTTTTCTGTAAGGAATCCCTAGTATTTCAAGTTGATTCTTTCAAAATCATTGTACTCTCACTTAAAAAAAAAAAAAAAAAAAAAAAAAAAAAAAAAGCCAGTTTGTTTCGTTTTGTTTTTTAATAAGAAGGAAGTCTTTACCTGGTAATAATTCTACACATTGAAAAATTTTCATTTATCAAACAGAAATAACTTCCAACATTTTTGTTTGTTTGTTTGCAGAACTTGTCAGAATTTCCACTTTTTCTTTCTCCACAATGCTACACAAATTGTGAAGGAGGTAACCAACTCTAAGATTAATTTAATTCAAGACGAGTTATATACTTACATACATCTAGCTTCTAGAGGGAAAAAAAAGAAGGAAAGGAAAAGCCCCCCACATTTAATTATCAGTATAGCAGCCACTGAAAGACAGACAGACAACAAAAATAAGTAAGATAAGACACTTTAAGTAAGACAGCTGAGTTTGTTGTGACTACTCATGACAGGAACTGTTATCAAAGTCAAGTACATGATGAGCACTTGGCCCTTTATTGTGGACAAAAATGTCTGTAAACTTTACTTTAATGCACAACAAATCACACATTTTTAAAAAATCAGACCAAAACCACCCCAAAGCTATAGCAACAGAGGATTTCTGCTATCTTAGATCACACAATTGTTCCATGTAATCTGCACATAACCAAGAAATTGGAAAACCTGTAAGAACATACCTAGTTGATTGTATGTTGCTATATTTGGGGGGATAAAATTCCCTACAGACCCCAGCAGGGAATTCAGCTCAAGCCCTGAAGCATGAGATTTGATTACTCTTTTTTGAACATGCATAACTGTCATTGCTATTACTGGTCATAACACTTTGTCAGGAAAGAGAAATATTATTCTGCAATGTAATAAAAATAGATAAAATTCAATATATCTTCAGAATAATTTGCTACATTTCCAAAGTAAACATTAAGCACCTATCAAGATTATTCCATTGGATAAACCAAGGGAGCTTTCAGTGTTTTCTGTTCATTTTATTGTCTTTAATTTTCAAGTGTGCAAAAATGCATTCTGTAAATATTATGAGTTCTTCCTGTGCTTAAGAGATGCTAAATGACCTTCACCAACCCAGTTATAAATAACAGAAGCAGGGAGCACACAAACGCTGTATAGTTTCAGCTCTACTCAAACCTACCAGGGAATTTTGACCAGTGGATAAAAATGGACACCAGATTCTGCTTGCTTTTTTTCTCCTTCTTCATAATCCCACCCCAGTTCCCTCTTGAAAGGCATTCTGTTCTGTCAGCCATAATGGCATCTGCTGGTGGAGACAGGAAGCCATAAATCTGTAGGGTTCCTCTCGACCAAGCCTTGTTAATGCTCCCATTTATCACTGAGGATAGGGTGCCATCTCACTAGTGCTCTACTCAGAAGTCCATCTTCTCGATTTCCCCTTCCCAAAGGAGTAACCATTTAAAACAGTGACTTTCTCATCTTGCATGTTGAGACTGAAAACGCCACTGATACAAATACCATACCCAGTGTGCAGCATTTGGATTTAAGCCATGACTCTGGAGAACAATAGCTGCTACTTGCTGATCCCAGACTACACTGAATTGCTGCCTTGCTTACATCTAGAGCTTATATCTTTTAAACTTGCAAAATAGTAGCAGATCCCAGATGGAGAGGTTAAAATCTGAAGGGACCGTATTATTTGTTCCCTTGTTCCCCCTGATGCCTGCTATTTTCCCAGCACTTTACACCATATCCCACTATTTGGGATAATTGATAATAAATACATTGCTGTGTTAAACAAGCTTTTAATGCACAATTTGGAATAAGGAAACTGTCTTGATCAGAGGTGCAGTGTCTTCCTGTGCAGTCAGGGAGGAGAGGAAATGTAAAACCAACTAGAAGTAGCTCTGTTTTTCTGATTTGGGAACCAAGAAATAGAAATTGAAGTGTTCAAAATCACAAATCATGGCCAGATGAAATGTGAAAAAAAATTCTAGTTTGCTACCCTGCCCCTAAACTACCTGATCCAGGACCAGTGCCACACTTAAAAATTAGTGTGTCACTTCTTCTCATCACAGTGCTGGAATAATTGGCCCAATGCTGCAGGTGCTGTGGCCCCTCATGGCTTTGTGTTTACACCTGCCGGAACTGGAGGCAAAGCAGAAACCCCCTGGTGTGCACTAGCAGGATTTTTACACGTGCTGCCCACAGGTATAAGAGGTCTGTGCAATTCCAACTGATTCAAGCAGAGCTGTTCACTTCTGAGTGAGTTATGCTACGCAGAAGTGGAAAAATGAGTATTTTATAGTAGTGATAGCCTATTTTATTGCTCAAACTATGCATTTGCTTGCACCAATAAATACTTTTAAATTGCTTATAAAAATTGCTACAGTTTACACAGGGAAGGCTATCAAATAATGTAAGTGAAATCAGTTAGGTGGACACGTTCATAAATACAATCTCATATTAGGCTGCTAAATATAGAGGTCACTTAGGGGTCTTCCCACAAAAACTCATTCCCTTGTCTGAGCTGTGGGACTGTGGTTTGCAGATCACCAGTGACACTGGCTTTAACACTCTTTCTGGTGCTTTGTGACAGAGCCTGGTCTAACAGATTGATTTTAGAGGGATGCAAATTATTCCTACTGAACCCAGAAGCTTCATTAGAAAGATACAAATGCCAGAACAGCAACAGAACTATCTACGAACTCAGTTCCATAGCTAACTCCTGGATGAGGCGACAGAGTACAGCAAAATTCCCTTTTTAGGAATTCTTATACAAATTGTAATTGCACACATAGAAATTCGTTTGTCCTTTCAGTCCCAAATAACTTTTAAAACCTCAAGGTGTTAGCAAAAGCTATGGGGGGGGGGAGGGGGAACCATAAATCTGAAACTCATAAACCAGGCAGGGGAAGTTATCTCCGTGTGTCTGAGAGACCAAAACTGTTCAAAGCTTCATCATCACCTGCCCCTCCTTGGCCTGTCAGTTTCTTGGGCTCTCTGAAAGGGTGAGAAACTCTGTAGGGTCAGATGGACAGAGATTTGGTTTGCCATGTGGATGAAGCAGCACCTGATGGACACAGACTGATCCCACTGAAGCCACTCACCAGGGGGAATGAGGAGATGGGAAGGTGCGTGGGCAGGACATACTGACCCTGCTGTCCCGGGCTCTGGTGCTGCCGTGTCTGCTTATGACAGAAGGGCCTCAAATGATGCCTTGGGCTCCACCCGAACTCCACCAAACTTCGCCTTCCCGTCGGACCACGCTGGTTCCCCCCGGGCCGCTCCCGACGCGGGGGGCACCGACGGGGTGAAGAAGAAGGCGGCAGAAGAGAACGGCCCCGCTGCCCCCAGCCCCAATTGCTCCGCGGCCATTTAC
>NW_009953486.1:5992114-6008803 GCF_000747805.2 Chaetura pelagica | reverse complement strand
GTATGGGTGTGCGCGCGCGAGTACCAGATTTCCTTCCATCCCGAGCCTCCCTGTCCTCTCCCATATCACTCACTGCCTGGCATCTGACAGCACGGAACCTGCAGCGCTCCGCGCACACACACACACGCACGCACACACACACACCACGCACACCCGGGCACTGCTCCGCCATACAGCTCTGCGAGGAGGAGGAGGAGGAGAGGAGAGGAGAGGGAGGAAGCAGCCAGCCAGCCCCACAGTCTTTCCAGAGCTGCCTTTTTAAGATATACATATCTATTTTGTTATTTATTTATTACCGTTCTCTGGCACGGTGGGCGCCTTTCATTTGCTCCTGAGCTTGGATGTTTGAATCAAAGCAAAGCAAGTTTTGAAACAGTTAAAAAAAAAAAAAAAAGCCAAAAAAAAAAAAAAGAAAAACCAACCAGAAAGAGAAAGAGAGAGAGAGAAAAAGAAACCTTGATCTCTAAAATAAAATAAAAACCAAACAGGTTCCTATCAGTGAAGTGGAAAGGAAGGGGGCAGGGGAGGCTTGAGGGGGGTGTTGGGGAAAGCAGCTGAGAGGCAGAGGCAGAGAAACACGACTCAGGAGCGTCTCAGGGCTCTCGGATCTGGGGACAGAAGTGAGATTGGAGAAAGTAGAGCGATGCCAAGGAGGAAACAGCAAGCACCCAAACGGGCTGCAGGTAAGGAGAAGCCGTCCACTTACACAGCCTCTGTCTCTCCGCTCCTTCCAATCCTACCCCCCATCTTTATTATTATTTAGGGTCACCCTTGCTTTTCCGGGCTGGATCTTTATTTATTTATCCCCCCTCCCCCTCCCTTTCCCTCCGTAACTCCGTGGAGCCAGTTTCATTCCTTATTGCCAAGATCTTTACTCTGACATGGGCTGTCCCCTTCCACCCTCCCGCCGCTCCCACCGCGCTCGGTCCCCGCTGCCTCCCGCTCCGAGCTCCCATCCCGCCCTGGATAAACTTTTCCCCCCAACTTTCTTCCACTCGGCTCCCCTTCTCCCCCGGCCCCTCTCCCTTATCGAACCGAAAGTAGCCTCCCGTTTGCTTCCCGTTTGAGCCTTTTTTATAGATATTTTTCCCCATTTATTATTCTTTTCTTTTATTTTCTTCCGAATTTTCCCCCCTCCCGTTGCTTTTTTTGTTTTGTTTTTTAAAAACGTGTGTTTCGCGAAGTGGGTCGGTGTGTTGAATCTTTGATTTCGCCGTTTTCCTAGTGGCAATGCTGGCCGGGTGTGTGTGTGTGCTGTGTGTGCCTGAAATAGTACAGGGACTGTCTCTGCTGATGAACCCGGTGGGGAAGTTCAGCCTTTGATCATCAGTGGTGAAAATTGCAACAGGAAATAAAATGAAACGTTCTGACTGTTAGAAGACAATCCACATTTTCAAATCAAATCCCTCTTTTGTTTTGTAGCCGAGTTTGTATATTTGCACATGCCAAGTGGTTTTGCAATTTTGTATTTTTAATTTTTTTTAAAAGAAGAAAATAGTTTGCAACTTTTGAAGTGTTTTGTTTTGTCATTTGTAGGGTGTTCTTTCTCTTTTGGGGCCAAGATAAAGAAACAGATGAGTGGGCCTCTATAGTAAATCTTTTCAAAGAGTTTTCTTTCAGACTGCTTAATTGCTTTTTATTTTTTTTTAATAGTGTGGTGGGGTTTTGTTTCTGGGAAGCGCAATATGGAAGTTCATTTTTCTTCTGCCAGACCCACCCACTGAAAAATCAGCTTTCCAGTTGATTGCCAGCTTTGATTTGACATTTGATTGATCACCTGTCATCTTGCTGCCTTTGATCTATTCATTCTTGATATATATCAATAAATCACTCACCATGGTAACCCAAGTGCCAATGACGTAAGGCTTGCCCTCTAGATTCTCTTAGCCAGACATGCACAATTATTATCTTGTTTGGCTTTTAATGTAGGCGGGTTTTTTCCCTTCTTTTTTTTTTTTCCTTTGTGTCCTTCATCAGATTAGTTCTCTAAAGAAAACTAGTATCTTATGTTTTTAGTTTAAAAATGGTCTACTAATCTGTCCCGTCCCCCCCCTTCTGAATATTTTCTAGGGGTAGTATATTATATGTGGGACAAAATGTATGGGCAAGTTTAGTGGCATACTTGAATAAACTTTGCAAACTAGAGATTGGGATTAATTCAAAGGTAAATGTAATTTCAGAGAAAGTGGGACATGCATAACTTCTATAAACTTGCATATTTTGCCATCTTCATGTAGGTGTAGAACAATGGTACACAGGCAGAGTCTTTTGGGACGTGACCAATGACTGTACCTATGCAGGTTGCTAGTCTCATTCCTGGCAAGCAAAGATCCCCTTTAACCATGAATAATAGTTAAGCTAGAAACGCGTAGAACTATGTATGTATTCTCAAGGACTCTCTGATGAGTTGCTGTTATTGTTT
The DNA here is from genome assembly GCF_000747805.2 of Chaetura pelagica. Lineage (NCBI taxonomy): Eukaryota > Metazoa > Chordata > Aves > Apodiformes > Apodidae > Chaetura > Chaetura pelagica. Next base: position 6,006,381 of record NW_009953486.1, on the reverse strand, counting down.
TATTCACAAAGAGGTTCTATCTGAATAAGGCATTAACGGTTTTTACTTGCAGGATAAATAGCTATATTTTCATAGATGCTGATCATCACAGTGACAGTGCTAGCATTGCTCCTTTTTTCTCCCTGTCAGGAGTATGAGGCTTCATTTTATTTTGTTTTCAAAGTAGAATTTTCACTCGGAATGTGTGTAGTATGTTTTTGTAGAAGGAGCACCCTGTTCTTTTTTAGAAACATAGGCTAGAGAGTAAGTAAATTTTTGTGAGCAAAGCCAATGCTGTTGTTTCCCGGGGTTTCCCTGCTGAGAATACAGTCAGATATGTTTTTATCCAGAATGCTACAGTATTTTTGAGAATCTTAATGATGAAGCAGACATTTGAATGACCACAATAACATCTCTCCTTTTTTATTCTCATTATAAAATGTGTATTGCTCCTTAGCAGAGCGTTGCTGTGATTGTATTTGTCCTGAAATCAGTGTTTTTTCAGGTGAGCAAAATACTGCAAATGCAGTCCAGTTTCATCCAGCGTAACTGACTTGAAGTAGGTTTATACATTTGCAATAGTTCTCCTGCTCTGAAGTTATATTTCTGTATTTGTTTGGGGTAGGGGGTTTCAAAGAGCAGGCATGCCTGTTGTATAGAGTTCTTAAAACTGACTTTCATTTTCAGGGGTAGTTCTGAGGTTCTGCTTTGTATGGTGAAAAATACCTCAAAGTGACAGTAGACAGACTGTGCAGTAAGAAATTAATTGCTCACCAAGGCTGATAGCAAAGCTCCTTATTCCTTTCATTCAAAGGAGTTAATGCATTATATATTACTTAATTTTCACTTTTATTTATTTTTAGTTGTACAAGTTCAAAGGTATCAGTTGCACTGCATTTTGTCTTGATGGCAGCAGAGATATTGAAGAGAAGTTTGCAACTTCTAGCTTTTTTAGATAGTTCACCTCCAATGGAAGAAAAATGATAAGCCTTAAGATTCTGGACGTGCCTGCTTTTGTCATTGCTTAAAATTAAATACTATGCACAACTGTAAATAGTTACTACCATGCAGTAACTTTAAAAGCAGGTTTCTAGTTTGATTAATGAATAATGTAAAGGTTAGGGAGAACCAGCGAGTGAATCAGAAGTGAAGTCCTGCTGCTAGATGAAAATCTATCTAGAGAAATATACATGGCAATTTTGTCCTTTTCTATTATTAATTTTAAGCCTTGTATTCCTAAGAAATGTGTTACAGACCACTGTAATGTAACAAAGTAGTGTAACTGGATAAATGGAGCACTGTTTATGTTGGATGATGGGTATTTTTTATCTCAAATTACACTTTTAAAGACACTTTATTTCACATCAACACCAAAACTATGTCAGATGCATTTTGATCTTCCCAAGGCCGAATTGTCATTCCTTTTTGAGATCGTCATTTTCAGTTTGATAATTCTTGGAGCAAATAGTTTCAGCTCTTTATATCAGTGCCGGCTTTTGTATCATACTTCTGTTTACAATAAACAACCCATTTGTTTTGTAGCTTTCACCCAAATGTATCACAAAGGGCTTTACAAACTGTGGGCCTAATTCTTCTCATGTTCAGGTGCAAAGCAAAAATAGCTTTATTAGCAGCATCAGTGCAGTTGCAATGAGTACTGTCTGCTCCTGTGAGTAAGAAGAGACTCAGGCCCAGAAAGTACTTCATCCTTCAATGAAATGCAGCCACCTCTGGGTTAGAAATCTTGTAACGATTCCATAACAAATGGTAATATATTAACAGAAGGGTGGAAAAAGGGTGGGAGCAAAGCAGAATTACTATTCAGATTTTATTCCTAGGGGTATGAAATAGCTTTCAAACACAATTTCACTGGATTAAACTCTCCTATCCCCTGCAGCTTGTTTAAATGTGCATATTTTATTTTGTGATCATGAATTGGTAGTTTGCTTTTTTAAAGCCTGCAAAGAGGAATCAGAACTTAACGCCTTTTCAGGCTGCAATTTTCTATTTCTCCTTTTCTTTCTCTCCCAGCTCCAATAGTCTATCTAAGAACCAAAGCTCTGGGAAAGTACAGCAGAAACAGATACCGGTCGCATTTATTTTGTTTATCGGAACTGTAGAGTAACATCGTTTTGTTTTCAGAAGAGTCCTCATAGAGCAGCAAATAGAAGATGGTTAGCAGTCAGTACTTAAAAGCTGCAGTTTGCACTTGGGTAGCAAGAGGTTATTTAAAACAGAAACATATTTAGAAAGTGAAATTCTGCTTCTTCAGAGAGCAGAGTAAGTGACCAGCTAGGTTCGATGTGTATATTTCTGTGATTAAAGGAAACAATATATAGATGCATTAATAACCAAGAGTGTTGTGGCTTTTCGAGTATTATTTGCAGCCTTTATTATAAGGGCAAGACAAGCAGGTTCCAAGCAAACAGTACTGAATGAAACTATAGAAATGGCAGCACTGCTTTGTTTAAACATCCTCCAGAAAAGCAAGTGCACATCAAAACCACCTAAATAGCTCATGCCTCAGAACCTTTCAGTTACTGTGCACATCACGATGCTGACAGATGACAAAAACGCCAAGGTGTTCACAAACAAGAGGTGCCTTTACATTCTGGTTAATTAAAGATATTCCAAAATAGGTACTTCTGCAACTAAAGAGGCACCAAAATTATTTGCCATCTGCATTAAATTCTAGAATCGGCTAGTGAGCCCAAAGCTGCTCTGTAATTTTTCCCCATGTCAAGACTCAGGCCCGAATGGGACAATTTGAAATCACATTAATTTTAGTTACTGTTTCCCTATTTTGATCTTACTCTTACATATCAAAACACATTATATTATCACCGTATAAAGAGTGGGACTCACTAAGAGTTCAGCCCCTGTGACTGTGATATAAAAGATGTTTCTATCAGTAAATGACACAATTTTACAGCACTTTAAAAAACATCTTCATTGTCAGAAATTCTTTTGCATAAATGTTCCCCCTCTTCTGTGCTCTCTAATTGAAAAGCCCATTTTCTTCAAAACGGCAGAATTTTCGAATTTTCTCCCAGCACTTTCTCCTCCTGATTTTTTATTTCATTAATAGCACCCACCTCAAGTAACTGTTTCCCCTAGAAGAGGTCCCTGGAGTTCCTCTGTAGCACAGGGCTAGGGTGAGTCTTTCTCTCGTCATTTTACTTACCATCCCGATGAGGACATCACTCCCAGAGAGCAACTCCAGACTCACGGAGAAAAAAAAAGCTGTCAGTTGCTGTGGCTGCAATTCCCAACTTAGCAGCAGCAGAGGGAATGGAACTGTACTCTATCAATTACAGTTGGAACCAGAGGCTAAACACTTATTGTGTTAAGCTATTGTGCAGATCTTAAGAGCTCAAATGTAAAAAAAATACCATGTCAGCTAGTGAAGAGGAGAATAAGGCCTGGTATTTCTTCTGGATGACGTATTATTAGCAAATGCAAAGTAAAGTGATTCAAATTCTATTTAATGCCTCTTGGGTTCTGACATGTGTGTACCATATTATGCATTAAAAAAGGAGGATTCTACTAACTTTACTGCTAAAATAAGTCTTTGTTTTTCCCTCTTCCCTGCAAAATGAAAATATTTGTGAAGTTTTACCTCTAAAGCGTGCTCATGCAAGCAGAAAGACATTTTCATCTGTCTCTGAATCTGATACAGGAGTCAATTGAAAACACATTACACTCTCAGCTGAAGTCTTACATTTCATTCGTGCAAGAGCAGTGATTTTTCATTACCTATTTAATTACAATAATTTACATGAGAGTGGGTCCGGTTCTGCAGCTCTTACTCAGCACTTTGCTTCAATGGGTAACTGGCCTGTGTAAAGATTGCCTATGTAAGACTGAGCTTTTTACCTACAAAGTTAAATACACATTTCTTTACTGATGTTTTGCCTCTGAAGAGGGACCAGATTCTGCGATTGAGGTTTAAATCTAGAGAGAGTTCTACTTGTAACTTGTCTTACTAATAGTTGCATGCTATTCTTTTCTAAAGTCTATACATCTGAGGTATTTTGCTTGCTCAGCTAACTTCACTTCTCAAACAAATTTTCATTCTCTGTGTTAACTATCAAACACTATTTCTTAATTCCAGGAGATGATACCAGGAGTCTTTTAAAAAAATCCTTCTTTACTGGGCAGTGTTATGTTGTGCACACGGGCAGCAGCTCTCAAGCAAAAGCATGAAGACGTTTTCACAAATCAGAAGCCTAAAAGTTCCGGGTAGTTTTCGGGACTAAAATCAGTTCTTTCTCATTAAGGTGACCTCTCACTTGAGGCTGTTGGATCTTGGCACTGAGACATTTTTACCACGATATCATAACGGCTTCTGCAAGTCAGTAATACCTTGACAGCAAATGTTGTATTTTTAAAGTTTCAAGGAGAAACACATCACAGAAGCACACTGTTTCCCATTAGATTTACACATCCCTCTTTAACTGTTGCTAGCTTTTCATCTGTTACCTTATGAGGTTTTTCAGGCAAAAAGAAGTGGAAAAACTGGTCTTATGATCTAAGTGTTGCATTAAGTGTTTCATTTAGAAAAATGAAGAGAATCTTTGTTTCCCTAAAAGAAATGTTTTCCCCCTTTGCCCTAGGACAAAGAAAGTCACAACAATAGCTTAAAAATGACAAGATTAGATTGTGAAAAATATATAGTTTATAACATGCAGTACCCGATGGTCCCATGTTTTGTTAAAATTCCAGAGTTAAATAGAACAAACAGTCCTAAATGTATTGGAAATAGATTCTTTTCAGGTATGCAGACATAAATACCTACAAAAAAAGAAAGATAAGCGCCTGCCTGGGAGAGATGCACCATTCTTACTGAGGGAAGCTGGAAAGCTCAGTTGTTTAGAGCAGTCTTTGATTTTTCCACCAATATTTGCCCATGTGTTTAAATTGCTGTGATATTAGAAGCCATGTCCACTGAAGGTCCTTTGTTAGTGTTTATTTTCTTTAAACCCTCAGCTACTGGAGTCTGGTGATTATGCAAGTGCCCAATATGCATTTTAAAAGGGAAAATTATTTTAAACTCCTTGCTATGGAGAACTAAGGATCTTGAAAACATGCAGCCTTAGCATTCTTATGCCATAATTCTCAAAATGAAGGTTTTTAACATCATAATTTTCAGCTAGTCTCATGATTTTTGAGGATGTGCTTCATGATTTTTGAATAAACAAGGTTGGCAATCTTGCTTTTGACTTATTCTAATGATGAACTGGTGTATGTGTCTGCATATATAATTATACACATACACACGCATACTACCAGTAAACAAAATACATAAGATAATGATAGAGTTTCAGGAATAGGAGCTCTGAATTTGTATTGCTATAAACAAAGCAGTTTTCAGAAATCAGACCATCAGTTCTTGAGGAGTGGCTTTCTATTGAAGTTTCATGGAGGTTGTTTTTAATGGCAATTAAATCTAGAAAGTTAATAGCCAGTAACTGTTCTTTAAAGCCTAAATACTTTCAAGACCTATGAGGAATGCACAGCCTGCTTTTTTTCAGATCTAATCAGTCTCAACTTTATTGAAAAAAAAATTTACAAGTACCAACATTAATGCTGTATTTTATTGTATTAATGCAAATGAGATGCTGACTTCTTTCTTTCATCTCCATGGCTTGTATCTGTTATAGCTGTATCTTATTGCTTTCTCTGTCTCTTCTCCCTGCGTTCTGTAAACTGCTATCATCTAATGATACTGGGGCTCATTAAAGTTATTCACAATGCTAGCGACTTTGGAAAGCATCCGTAGCTCTAGATGCCTGTAGAAAAGCAAGACTACTGAGTATATGGGGAAAAGTCATTCAGATCAACCCTTCCCATTTTGGGAAATGCTTAAAATTGATATGTCTAACAGGATGAAAAAAAGTGCAGGAAGGATTGTGTACTGGAAAGAATAGGTAATTTTTAATACACATCCCTACTTGACAAAGATGAAAAGCAATAAAGTTTTAAGGAGCTTTCTGGCTTTTCCTGGATCTCTCTCAAAAGACTCATTTAATTGAAAAGCCTGTTGTGCTTGTTTTTATGCAAGTAAAAGAGCAAAAGGGGCAATTTTGAACAAGGCCTAATATTCCAGCAGAATATAATCAGAACTCATTCCTTTTTTTTTAAGTCTCTCTGTTCATATAAAATTAAGACCCACTTATCTTAAATTGTAGTAAATCTCATTCAGTATTGCTTTCATAACTTAAAAAATGCTGTTAAATATTCCCACAGCAACTTTGCTGAAGTGATATTTGGTCTGTTTATGTGGAATCAGTGCAGAATTTCTATTGAAAAAGGAGCAGCACACAGTTCTTGTTTTTAATGAAAATAATTAAATTCTCTGGAATACCTTAATAACAAAGATTTTTTTGTAGTGAAACTCTGCTTAGAGGAGATTGGAATGAAAATCTGCACATTGGTGCAGGTATGTATGTGCAGACAACAAGCATATTTCTATCATTCACTCTCCACTAGGACACAAGTAATTTTTTTTTGTAGAAAGATTTTACTCTGAATTTTCCATATATAAATAATTTTTGTGTGAATTACACTGGGAATCACCATGACATTTCATAAGGCCTGCAATTTTCTTTGTACATATAGGAAGAACTCATTTACTTCCAGCAGCGTGAGTGGGCTTCACAGAAAAGAGCTGGATCTTTTCATGATGTACATTTTGTATTGAAGAAACATAACCTGCTGGTATATTGGTCTACCAAAATTATTTTTTTATGTGTCTTTCAGCCATGTCATAACATTTATAAGCACATTACAAGTAGCATTAAGTTAGCATGTGAAAGGTGAAAGAAGCTAAGTACTTATATTGATCATCTGTAGCATTAAATACTAAAAAAATTAAAAGCTTTCTAGTGCTTTTGATTAGCTGCATGGTTTCTACTCGTGTATTTGTGCTTTGTTAGGAAGTGGAGTAATATTTCTTCACAATTAGCACCTTTCTTCCCATGTTTTCTTACTAATACTAGGTATTCCTTAGAATAACCCCAGTGAGGTAGAATATTTGTTTTCCCATTTTACAGAAAGGGAAATTGAAGCCAGGAGATATTAGTTTATTTCCTCAAGGTCAAAAAGCCTTGCTCCTAATTCCCGGCTCTAGGTAGCAGATCACAATTCTGTGGTCAATGTGCTTCCAGGGGAGAAGGCTGGAGGCTGAAGACATCTACCTACCTGCTGCTGGGGTGAGAAGAGGGAGCAGTCCACCTGGGCCACTGGGGAATTGGCTGTGGAAGGGAGCTGGAAAGGCAGTTTCATCTCTTTTGTGCAATTCCATGTGGTGGAGGAAGTGGCACCTTGCTCATGTCCAGGAGCTCCCAAAAGTGGGAGTCAAAGAAAGCAGAGCTCTGTTGACTCTGTTAACAAGCCAAGGGCACTTTACTAAGTAATAGTTTTAAGTAGTTTAAGTTTTTTAACTTCCCTAAATTTTCCTCAGATGCATTTTTGGTCAGTGATAAGTTTCATGACCAGACAATTTGGTTATGGTTACTTTTCTCCCATATACTATTCTACATTTCTTTGTCACACCTGAGATCTTTGTATTTCTGACAGTATAGAATGCGTTGCCCTGAGACATATGAAAAACCTGGTCTAGTTTTAAGTAGACAGGACAAATACATTTTCCTCCAGCCAGACTGCCAGAGGTGCTTGGAAATCTCTGGTAGTAAAGTTTGAGTCTCTTGATGTTTTTAAGTAAGGAAGCTTCTAATGTTAAGTTATTAAATGCTTATGTGGGCATCTAAAGAGACACCTGAATTTTCAAAAGCTTTTAGCACCAAGCAGTTCCCATGGACCTTTCTCAGTTCCCTCTCTAGTGTAAAAAGTAATTGTTAAGCCTCGATCAAGTGCAGTGTTTTTTTTCTAAAGTGGAGATGTATGTATTGCCTATAGAAGAAATATGATGCAAGTAATAGCCTATGGATTCATTAAGGATTGTTTATGTTTATTTTCACACCATCTTACCTTTCAGGAATGGTCGTTTCAGCCATTATATTGACAGGAGCTCAAAATAAATCTTAAGTAATATAGGGCTAATCTGCCATACCTGGGAGACCACCTGCTACCATCTCAAACAGAGGCCAGATCGTTTGGTGCTGAATCACCAGGTAGGGCTTTCTTCTCTGGAGCTGGGGACTTGGGAACTTCTCCCATGGCTCCTTTTCATGTGGAAATTAATGCTTGCCTCTATTTCTGAATAGCAGGTTATTAGAGTTCGTATGCAAATTCCCAGGATGGGAATTTGTCTCTCTTTGATAATTGATATAATAATATATATTTTTAGTGGTCCAAAGTCCTTGGGCTTGAGACTTGTATACATAATTTATGTTTATTTCTTACTATTATTAACTGCAATTTAGTTGTTGATGCCTTTAATTGCCTTAGATTGAAGGGAGTGTCTCTATCCCATTGCCCCTTCCCAAACAATGCCCTTTTAGGGCTCCTTATCCTGTATCCTTGCCCAGACATTTCCTAGCCTGTCAAATACTGTCATTTTACTCCTTACAGATCATTCACAGTACGTCTCCTGTTGCACACACAAATAAGGAACAAATGCAATCAGGATGCATCATCGTTTAGCATAACAAATAAAAGCCGATCTGTGCAGATTTCCCTTAAAGCATCTATTAATATGTATTGTCAAAATGTCTGAAGATGTCTTTTACTCATAAGCATTTAATTATTTGTGACAATTAAACTAATATTCAGAGCAGGAAAAAAATGACGGTATTAAATATTTTCCTTTGTCAAAAGCTAGCAAAACGTCACCTGACATAGCACACTCCTTCAATTTTGTATTTCAAACATAGCTTATAACTGAAACTTGGACAATATATGGGGCCTCATTTCACAATTTGGATCCACAAATGGATTTTGTATTTAATTTGAAGAAGCTGTGTTTTAAAGACCAGACCAAAACTTAAGGGCACATCATTGAAATGTATTTCAGTAATGAGCAGCTGAATTCTCAATGATTAAAAAGGAGTACCTATCAATTTTTAAGTCTGCATTGAAATTTAAGGCCAAGGGACTGTCTGACTGAATCAGGGATTCAGACCTGGGTTTTGTAGCCTCAGCCAGTTACTGTTTTACTTGTGCAGGATGAAAAACAGTTCAAGTAACACAGACCAAGGCATCAACCTTTTCTGTGCTCAGAATTGCAGATTTTTGTTGTTGTTTTTAGTGTTACCTAGCCAAGATGGATTGTTAGAAAGAGAGAGGCAATGTGCTGTGGATGGGACAGAAAAAGTAGCCAACATTGCTGCCCAGGGCTCAGCACCTTCACCTGCCTGGCAGCCCTTTAATGCAGTAGAAGTTCAGCTATGTGATAACAAAAAGGTGAAAAAAACCTGGGGAAAATCTTTAAAATATCAGAAAACCAATGGAGGCCTTGAAAGCACTGTTGTATGGATGCTGGAGTACTGGGCATGGCAACAATAATGTCTGTATTATGGGTGCAGCAGTTCCTATAGTCCAGATTGCTTGGGGTTTTCTTTTGAGATGCTCGATTTTTACTGCTTCTAATATTTCCAGTTCTGAGCTGTTCGGAGCAACCATTTCCATTATCAAAATCTGTGCTTCCTTTCTTAAAATGTTCTTGCTGAAATTTAGGGTAGGATGTTATTTGGCAAAAAATTGAAAGACATACATCAGGGTTTATTTCAAAGCTGTGGGACCGCTGTGTTTTCTGGCAGTGATGTGAACATTTTTCAGAGATATCTTCTGCTTTCCCTGAGAAAATCCATCCAAATTTGTCTGACTTATAAAATCTAAAAGTTGCTGTTGCCAAAGAATTTTTAGAAGGTGACACAGCATTCTCTGACTTGCCATCTCCACCACGCATGCTCTGATCTTAGTTTCTCTTTTTCAATTACATTTCCTTAAAATACGTTTTAGCTGGGGATAAGTAGGACAACTTCTTTTCCTACTGCAGGGACAGCAGTGGGTCTGAGCAGTCAAAGGCAAATGAGAAAATGGTCTGTATTATCTGTTTAGCTGTAATCCAGGCCCTGAGATGGGAAGCAGGGAAATTTAGGAAGCAGAACCTGGACAAGGAGGGGTAAAGACAAGAGCAGAGAGCATCAAACGTACGTAGAAAAAGGCATAAAAAATGTTTAGTTGACTCTGTTCCCCGGTCAATGTAGAGCGTGATAGTCATCATTAGCTCTTGCAGTGAATGCATCTAAGTTTCTGTCTAGATTAAGACGTGGTTGCACGTGTGCAATTCCTAGCTTTCCTCAGCTTGCTTTTTCTAGAGACTGGCTGGGCCATGGCTGTATAACAGGCAGGGGATGGATGTGTGCAGGAATTAATCTGCCTCACCTGGGAAAAAAGGTACCAGCTGTAAGGAGACTGCGTGATTTGTGGTGGGAATGCAGAGGCCAGGGACCTCCATGCTGCAGCCGGCCAGGCCTGGCACCCCTGAGGTGGGCACACAGCCCCAGGAAAAGGTATGGAAAAAGCAGAAAAATTTGCTTTAAATTTTACAGAGCTGTGCCCCTCCCTGCCAGTCCCCCCTCCCTGGCTGTGAAGTGGCGGGGGCAAGGTCCCGTCCCTGAGGTGTTGTGCAGGCACCTCAGGAGTGGTCATGAGACTAGTGGGAACACCATCAAAAGCAGGAAAATCATGATTCCCTGCTAGGAGTTTGGAGAAGCGGGTAGCAGGGCTCAGGGCCACACCTTGAATAGCCTGAGTTGAACAGAGGTATTGAAGGCAGCACACTGAGAATTTTGTGGAAATCATACACAGAATGTATAATAACAACAGTAATCACATATATGAGGCATCGGGAGGCTCCACCAGCGCGGTGCCACAGGTAGGCCAGAGCGAAGTGTGGAAACTACTGGCAGTTAAGAAGTTGTGGTACAAAAGTGAGCAGCTCAGAAAGTAATGCCAGGAGTTTCAACCACAGATATCTGTTAAGATAAAAAGGGCCTGTTAGTCTGAGATCTCTATTCAAGCTACAACATGCAAATTGCAAGGGGCTGATCCCTGTGTCGCTGTGTGAGTAACTGCCATTTACTTCAGCAGGCACTGGGCCCTTGTGACTCTGCCTTTGTTTTTCTTGGGGCAGGAGTTTTTATTTTATTTCATTTACTGCCCCATGGGAGATTTTTCATAGAAATTAAAGTCCTTCTATCTGAAAGCCGGTGACAAAACATGAACCAGGATCAGCAAGTACAGAGCAGCTTGCTTTCACATTGTACAGTTTTGTGTCACCTCCCGAATTTGTACATTAAATAACTAAAATCCTGAGAATGTTGATCTAGAGAGCAGTCTCCCTTGCATTACTCTTTCACTGTTCCTGTGAACTTATTAAGAGTTTTTATAACCTTGTGATTTGAGTTAAACAAAGGTAAATGATTTGGAGAAATATTTGCAGGCAGGCAGAAGGATGTTATGATGCCATAAACATTTGCGTTTCCATTTATTAGAATTAGGGACATTTTACCTTAATAATTTCCAAACTTTTCTGGTAAAACCCTTTCTTTAATTTGTATCTGGGGTATAGCCAGGCAGGTTTTCAATTTGTGCATGTGTGTGCATTAGGGTAAAGTGCAGAAATTTGTTGTGAGAGTAAGTATACAAACAGTCCCATTTTTATGTTTGTCCTCTTTCGCTATGATTGTTTGGAAACAGTTTGATTCAGTTAAAATGCACTGTTTTCAATATACAAAGTATGTACAGATGAACAAGGGAGTCATTATGAGTTTCTCTAAGGAAATAAGCATCTCTTAGCCATCATCCTGCAACTGGGAAAGTTCTAATACATGACATCTATATAATTTAACCTAATAATTTTTTTTCACAGTGATGTAATGGGGAGAGTGACCTGGACTTTGTAAAAGTTCCCCTACTTACTACAGATTCCCAAGGGCAATGTAACATTCTAGACAGTGTTTTATATGTCCCGATTAAAATGTAACATATTTTTGCATTTCCTGTGCAGTGACCTGTTAGTGCTCATAGACAGAACACTTAAAGAACAGTTACAAGGAGACATTTCCAAATGTGCCTAATATGCTCGAGTTTTTATAACATTCTTATTTCATTTGAAATTGCAGCTATAGCAGGAACCATTCAGACTGCACATTGATTTAACTTTTTAATCCACTGTTTTGCTATGTCAAGTAAAATAAATGTTTGTTTTTAGCTCCGTTTTTTTGCATTGCTACAACTCGTAACTACTCGCTTTAAGCTTCGGATTCTAAAGGGAGCTACATTATCTGAGATTTAAAGCTTTCTTTTTGTAGTTGCTTTCTCACAACTCCCCCAAGAAAAAAAAAATACAAAAGTACAACTTTAGCAAAAAGGGCTTTTATATCTCTATCAATTATAGAAACACCAGCTGCAGTAGATTACAAATGTGTTTGGCTGATTGTGATGTTGTGTGGGGAAAACTGTCACAAGGAGCTGGATTCTGTTCTCCCCGACACCACCGGGATGTCGCACAGCTCCCTGGGCTACAGCTGCAATTCCGTCAAAGCTGCAGTGGGCAGGAGCAGGATCCAGCTCTGAGGTTGCCAAATCGCATCCTGCCAAATCTAGCTCTGTTCTTGCACACGCATCCTGGTGCTAGGAAAAAATACGGAGCTGTTGAATGTGAGCACAAGTGCTAACCGTGTGTCCTTGTCTATGCTTGTGTTTTTCTGTGAGCTGGAGCAAAAGCCACACCAATACATCTGTAACCAGAAAGCACTGGGGAGAATCACTCCAAGTTGTTGTACTTTATTTTTTCTATCCAAGGCATTTGTTTACTTTTACTGTCTTGAAGAACAAAGGGTTGGGAGGAAAGACACCACAGAACAAAAATTGTTTGTTCAGCCCATAAAGGTAAAGTCACTGGAAGTCATGAAAAAAAGAAATGCAGTATCAAGACAGCAATGCAAGATGGCTGATTTAGCATTTTTTGTGGTGTTGAGCTCAGAAAAATTTATGTACCAAAGTGTGTGCAGGTCATATCACTCAATATCTTGGAGTAAAAGGGTAGCAATGTAAGGGCTTTCAGTTGGTTGTGTCTTGGTACTGTTTCGTTTATCTTATTGTGCTCTGGGTTGCTCTGGGAGGATGTGGTTGGGCCCTGGTTTATTTTAACAAAGAAAAACTGACATAGCAAACTTCTGTGTATACTTTACAGTGAAAATGCAATTTTCTATTTTCATTTAATTCCAGGAATGTTGGCATTTTCAAGGCTGTCAAACAAATGAGTGCACTAGAGGACAGTTAGATGTGTCTGTCTACTTCATCTATCTAATCTACTTCATTTCTAATGTGCCCATCACTATGGTGTCTAGGTAGAAAGTATCTGCCCTGATTTTACTTTTTTTCTTTATTTGTTGTGGTAACTTAATTGAGTACTAAGAGCTTTCACATTCATCTGCAAAGATAATAACAAAAACATTATCAGAATAATGATTCATTTTTGTACTGTTACTCAGAATTTCCTCTTTCTCCTTAGAGTGTATTTGGCTAGTTGATTATTATTTCCTTATCTAGAAGAGGTTATATTTCAGAGATACTACGTTAAATTGGAGTTTTACCTGAGTCAGCAGTGACTCAAAACTTCATTTGGCTTCTAAGTGAATTCACTCATGTCTTGTAACTTCCTTCTGCTTTTCTCCGTAGAAGCAGACTTTATTTACAAAGCCACTCAGTTTAGCAGCTCCATCTGTTCTGTGACCCTTTGCCATATAAAACATAGGAAAAAGGTAATAAAAAATAATAGAAATTGTGGCTTCAAAAATTATATCTTCATTTGTAAGCCTTCATTTCTGTTAGTTTTATCACTTCTCTCTCAGTCAGTTAGGTAAAACACATCCTAAGACACAAGTTGCAATCTTGCCAAGGCAGGGGCCAGAGGGAAGAAAAAAATCCCACTGTTGATTAGCTGTGTCAGTGCACAGGGTTATCTCAATCTGCATGCACACGTGGGGAGCATGTGCTGCAGTGGGGCACTGTGGTGCTGCCAACATGCACAGTCATCCCCTCAATGTGAGTGGTCATGGTAATTTTAGAAACATGTCTGCCAGGCATCCAGTGGCATCTGCACAGTTGTGTACCACCTTCTGCTTTTGAAAAATATGGCCTCAGTAGTTATCAGTCTGCAGAAGTCAATAAACTCTCCTGTTGAAGAGGCAGGGTAACCAGCATGGTGCTCACTGAGGGAAAGTCCATCTGTTCTGTGACCCTTTGCCATATAAAACATAGGAAAAAGGTAATAAAAAATAATAGAAATTGTGGCTTCAAAAATTATATCTTCA
>NW_009953486.1:5969614-5987114 GCF_000747805.2 Chaetura pelagica | reverse complement strand
CCTTGCAGACCAAGTACAGTGAAACCACTGCTGTGCTCCTCTTCTCCTCATCCTCAGCAGTTGTGGAGGAAATGTTAGAAATGTGAGTGAAATTGCCTCAAAAGCCAGACAAGTCAGCATTTATTAATTGATTAAAACATTTCACTTACTCACCCAGCTCATGTTTGCTGTAGCCTTCTGCTAGCAAGACTGTGTCTTGTAGCTGATCTACTTTGGGGTTCTTCATGGGGCTCTTCAGAGCACTTCCTGCTGCCTGGCTGCCCAGGAAGGTTGTGGAGTCTCCTTCACTGGAGACATTCAAAACCCACCTGGATGCGTTCCTATGTGATGTGCTCTAGGTGACCCTGCTCTGGCAGGGGGGGTTGGACTAGATGATCTTTCGAGGTCCCTTCCAACCCCTAGGATTCTATGATTCTATGTGAAATTACACATGGTAGATCTACACTAGGCAAAGCACAGGTCCTGTGGGAGCTCTCTTGGCCAGCTGAAAATATTGGCTCCATTTTGTATGGGCAGAATTTGCACCAAACAATGTTTTCCATCCATGCCACTCTAATATTACATTGAAGCTCGTTTGATCTCTCCTCAAACAACTTCTGTAAACCCAGTATGAAAGCTGTGTAAAATATCTAACATGTATTGGCAAATGCAACAGACATTCAGTTGCCACATCTGACACACTGCAACCACTCAGGCTGGTGAAGTACAGTCCCAGACTGTTAGGGCACTGTGGCCTGAACCCCTGTGAAGCTCTTCAGGTTTAGAAAGGAAGTTCATTTTTGAAGAGTCCCTAATATAGGCATGTTACACTGAGAATTTATTCATGGTTAATAGTCAGTTTATTATTCAGTAATGCATTTCCTAGCTTAATTTACCATTCAGCTATCAGTCCAGGTGGCAGTAGTGTAGACAGGAGTCCACACATTGCATGTGTCACAGACAACTTGCTGTTACTAGATCTGGAGTCCAGCTGAACTCAGTCTTCAGTGCTGCCACTCTAAATTAACAGAATTTGGAGACTGACATCGTGCCCTGGTTCCTCTACATTGCAACCAGGGCTAGCAATTTTTTAGCAAGAAACATATTTAGGCTTGCTCTGCTGAAAGGTGTGAACTTAATTTATTCTGGTTTCACTTACAAAACATAAAACTAGTTTCAGGTGGGCTCAGAATTTGCTGTTTGATAGTATACCAAATGTTATATCTAAATACAGAAGTCAGTTCTATACTTTTAGTCTTTGGCACAGGCTACTGTTTAGGTAAACATATGTGATACCTTATCTGACTGTGTCAGAATGTATCTCAGTGTAAATTTCCAAAGCACTGTGGGAAAACTGCTAAATTTAATGAGGGACATATTTCAGCCATGTGTTTTAGCCACAGCACTTTTCATTTAAATAAGTCACATTTGCAACACCTTGAAAATATGCCTGCATGCTTATTTATACTGAAATTCGTTTCCTTCCTGATCTGAAGAAAAGTTCATTTTATGGAAAGCAGATGTTTTTTAGCTTAATGCATTTTTATTCATATGTTTTAGCTTTGTTCAATAATTCTTAAGTACACATGGGAATTCCAGAGCATGTAATTGTCCTGCAAGTTCACTCAGAGCCATGAGATGGCTTCAATCTGGTCTGTCATTCAGCTGCTGGACATACCAGCAACTAAGTGTGTTTCTGATGAGCCCTTCACTTACGTATTTCTCAAACAATATCTTGGCAGCATTGCTAAAGATTTATTTTACAGATTAGGGATATTCAGCCCCTGAATAAGTGAGCAATCCCAGGTCACAGTGACACTAAACATGCAAGAGCTGACCCAGAGCCTATGAAATTGAGGAGGGGAAATTTGCACGGTGGAAACTAGTGTGAAGGATTGCTTATGCATAAAGCATCATGTGATCTCTTGTGCTTTTTTTTTTCTGTTCTCTTGAAAAATGGGTTTTCATATTCAAACTGCAGCAAGTATCTCACCGGAACATGCGAGAAAAACTTTTGTTGGAAAAAAAAATTTAGATTTTGAACTTCAAAATGTTGGAAATAGGAGTGTATGAGTTATTTGCTCTATAGTGGTCCATCTACTGAATTTCTAATGGGCTGACATGGAAAAAGGTGTGATAAATTGGTGCATTTGTGTTCAGTGCTGCTATGAAGGAGGAGAGGAGCAGGCTGTACAGTAAAAGTTCAAATGGAAAATTATTGCCTATGCAAGAGGGGTCTGTAATTACCAGGAAAGTATGCAATCTTGTGAAAATAAATTGCAATAGATACATACATAGATCACAACATTTTATGCAGCATCAGCCACTTAAGTTCACATCTGCCAGTTTCATTTTGAATTTGAAGTTTGAATCAATCCAAAACTGCAAGGCCAAACTCTTCTGAAATTTCCAAGTTTCATCTGCTTTTGATGCAAAACTATAAACCATAAATTGATTTCTTACTTTGTAATGAAACTCCAGACTCAGTGAGTATTTGTGCTTTTTTTGTTTTATTGTAAAATTTTGCCTTCCTGTGTGAGTATGAAAGTACTGGTTTTGCCCCTAAGGCTGAACTCACATGAACCCAATCTAACAAATTTGCTTTAAATAACTTTTTCAGTATTCTCTGAGTGCTGCTATGAAAGAAATCGTGGGGTGAGTAGTAGGCTATGAATAATCAAAAAAAGAAAAGAATGCACACATAAGGAGGAAGGCTCAGACGTGTTTTCTATTGTAGCTTTTATTTTCAGAAAGAATCTGAACCCATGCATCTCTCTTCCACCATTTAAAAAAAACCCACAACAAACAAACAAAGAAACAAAACCCCCAAACCCAAAACAACTATTTCTCAGAGGCTGTAACGGTATTAGCAAATAGCTCCATTGGAACATGATGAAGAAACAGACTGTTGGTCAACCACTTTTTAATCTGTCTCTGTCACCCCAGTTTCTTTCATGTTAAACATTAGTTTATATTCCATTGGAACTGGCTATCAGTTCCAATACTGCATCTTTACAGTCATTTCCCAGAATTGTTCTTTTGGGCAAGAAATCTAATAACAAATGTGGAAAATCAAGTGTGAATGAACTCCTTCCCTAGGCTGTCTTATTGAAATAACATTTCATGCAAATAATCTCATTAGTGTAAAAATTTTGTTCCCTAGTTTCTACCAGTAACTTAAATTCACTTGATTGAGCTATGTCTTGTGGAAGACAGGGGGATTTACAAGGATGACCACCAGAAGATTCAGCATTAAATAGTCAGAGAACAGCAAAACCCACATCCTCAGGAGACTACACCTGGTTATGAAGATATGCCCTGCATGAAGAATCATACCCCTCACTTCTGAGCTAGCCAGGCAGGCATTTATCAAATGTTTCACAAGATGGGGGAAAAAAAAAAGGTAGATTTAATGATAAATAATAATGCACTGTCTCCGACATTAAAGGACATCATTGGCTCTCTTCTTTATGGTGTAAATCAATGTAATGTGTGAATCCTTTAAAAGTAACATGGAATTTCAAATGGAAAATATGAGAAGCTAGTAGAATTACTGCTAAAATCATCCGTTTATTATCTAGGTGTGCTTAATAGCCTGCTAGCTGATGAAAGATCATTTGCTAACCCCAAGGAATGGTTCATTTTCCAACTCAATCACTCAGCCATGCATTGGCCAGTGCTTTTAAAAAATATACCTTGTATTACTTCGTTTGTCAATGTCTGGAGATAATTTATAATAGCAATAACTTCCATTAACACACCTACTAAGCAGTTTAGTTAGAACAGGTAAGATTTGTGGGTGAACTTGAGATGTTTTAATAGCAAACCAATTATTCACCAATGATTCCAACGTTTTAAAGTGGTTTTTGGTTGTCCAGGTGTTAATTCAGTTATATAGTAATTAGTAGACTCAGTTGTTCCATGGTAGTCAAGATCCTGCATATAGATTGGCACGTTTGTTTCTTGTATAGGTTAAGGTAGACTAGCATTGCTCTGACAGTACACTTACAGACCCTTAATAGAATAGCCTAAAAGGAACCTTTACCTCATTTGATTCTGTTTCTCTCTTCCCTCGTTGCTAAATATTTGGCATTTCTGCCATGGATTTTTCTGAGCATTTCAAAACTTGTATCAGAATAGCCACATCCAGTTGGTCACACAGCAACTGAGTCTAAGAATAAGCTCCTTTTGGGCTGCCCCGCACTCATGACATAACCCAGTTACATATAAGTCAGACTCTCAGCTGTTGCAGCAATATGTAACTTGCACTCTGCTGTAAAAAGAAACACAAGGCTTATTTCCTCTCTGTACCCAGGTGTAGGTGTTTAGGGCAATGGTTTGACAATTCAGCTGGTTGCAGCAATTTTGCTGTCAGTGAGAGCACCCCCAATGCCCGCCACCCTGGGCATGCATCCTCTTCTCTTCCTTCTTGGCCACACCACCTACATTCAGTTTTCACAGCAACCAGCCAATTTAGAATTAAAATGACTCAGAAGTAGCCCTACAAGCAGAGTAAATTCAGTTCAACTCACTGATCTGGTTTACCATTTGGCCAGATGAACATCAGCACTAAGCAAAGGAAGGGACAGAAACATGTGTGGAGCAGATCTGAGGACATGAAAACTTTCTTTGGTAGCAATTGGCCATTAGATTTGCTTCACTGGGTACTAAACAAATGAACCCTCTATAGCTTAGACTTAAAGAAGGAAAGCACTCCAAGAATGCCCTTAGCAAAGAAACTGCTTTTTGTAGACGTAAGTGTTCCTATATAATTTTTAAGGACTACTTCAGCTTGAATTTTAACAGTGGATAGTTAAAAATTTTGGATTCCTTTGATACCAAAAGTCTTACATGGGGAGGGAGGGGGAACAGAATAGAAAAAGAGAAAACAAACCTTGAGCATCAGAAATCAGATCTCAAAAGATATTTGTTTCTTACTCTTTTGGATTAGTTCACATTTTACTTCTTGAAACCAAGTAAAAAATGTATTTGGAAAACTATAGGATTTGTGCAGAACAGAGAATGTGTGTTCTGGGCAATTGATGCTGCTGCTCCGTCGGTTTGCTGCACAGTGTTGTATGCTTAATTGGTAAGGGGTTCAGCCATCTTTTTTTTTTTTTTTTTTTTTTCCAGTTTCCTGAACACGATTACATTTTTTGTAATTTACGTTTTTAGCCACTAAACAGTGATACATTATATTTAGAAAATGAGATGCTGTGAGTGTTAGCAAGATGTGACATTGACAAATCTTATGAACGTTAATACTGAAACCCATCATAGTTCAAGTCCCACTTGCTTTAGTATAGCTTAGTCAAAGGTTTGGGAGGGAAAATATTCCAGTTATCAAGTTGTCATTGCTCAATTGCCATTTTTTGCTCAATTTAAAAACAATATGCAATTGTGGAAGCTGTATCTAATAGTTACGAAACCTTTAGAAGTACAAAGAAAAAGTCACTTCCCCAAAGGTTGCAAGTAAGTCACAGATTTGCAGCTTTTGCAGGGTGTCCTACATACATTTTGTGCTTTTGCGGTCTGTACAAATGCACAGCCAATGCCTAATCGGGGGAGAAAATATATCCTGAACTCCCCGAGTTTGTACCACTAGTGTTAAGTGTCTGTCAGAGTTTCTATTGTGATCACCCTTTCAGGGATTTATCACTCAGCTCTAATACCTAGCTGCAGGCTAAAAATTGGCATCCAAGAAAGCAGATCTGGTTTAAAGATACATTGAAGCTGCAGAAGCGGGTAAGTCACTCTCTCTGGCTTTGGCATTCTGTCTTCAACAGTCTGCCTGAGTGAGAGCCTGGGGATTTGAGTCTCACGGCAATGTCTGGGAGAAGGGCTCAGGATCACGCCCTCCTGAGATCCCATTTGCCTGCAGCAGATGCAGTTTCTCAGCAACAGGCCCTGGGTCTGTGGTGTTGTTCCAGCAGGTTCAGGGGCCACGCAGTCACCTTGTACACACTGAGGGAGCAATGTTGGTGTTGCACAACTGTTCACTTTGGGTTGGAAATTGCAGATACACCAGATCTTTGACCTGACAAAGGATGAGGATTAGTATTTCTCTAATAAGTGATATGCTTCCCCTATGATAAATACCTCAACACTCTTTTTTTCATTCCTATTTTATCTTGCCCGAAGTGTGACAAGTTTTTTGGAGTAAGCAAAGAAAGAAATCTTTATGCTAAAGACTATCCAATCTGCAGGCTATACCCCGTAAATTTTCTGCCCTGCATGTCTTTCTCCTTGAATCTCCGTCCCAGGACTTACCTTAGATATATGTTACTGAGGGACATAGGCAGGGTACAGTGAGCAGCAATGAAAATGGTGAGGGTGTGTGGGTTGTGCCCATGGTGTGATAGTCTGAGGATGCTATCTGGCTGTTTATGGGGCCTGGCCAGCTCGCTCTCTTGAGCCATCGTGTGGCACTGTCAGCAGTGCATGGGTGGGAGCTCTTACTATAGGCTGGTATCTAAAATCAGGATGACTTTTCAGGAACTCTTCATTTCCAGTCCTTCATGTCAGTATTCAGTGGGCTAAAGGTTCATAGGAATACACGTTGATGCATTAGAGACCATATTGCTCCGTCTAGCTAATCATCCATGCATGTTAAGAGGACTACATGCGTCATTTTAAAACTGGGAAGCAACAAATATATATTTGTATTTGTATTAAGAGTCTGGGAATGCCAGCCAAACAAATTTGGAGTTAAAGCTGTAACTTAGCCAACCTACCCTTGTAATACTCACAGGCACAACAGAACAGATTGAGTGCAGAGTGGAAGCATTAGCTCTGAATGCTTTTTATTTGGGGGGTAGGGAGGGCAGCAAGACCCATAAAATTGTTCTGACCTATTATTTTTTATGTTAATAGTGCTTCTATGTTGTTACCCCATGCTGTACTGTGTGATAATATGTGAAACAACTTGGTATTTAAGTTAGTGCTCAGGTCTCTCATTGCAGGTGCACTATCTGCATGCATTTATAATTCAGTTAGATACATAGCAACTTATTATATTCCAAACTCATTGATCTTTTGTTTTGAAAATAAAATAAAAATTATGCATTTTTTGTGCTGTTTTTTTTTGTTTGTTGGTTTTCTGGTTTTGTTTGTTTGTTTGTTTTTAATAAAAGCCTGTTACAGTAAACAGTAAAATATGCTGAATTTGCACTTTTTAACGACTTGAAAGATTTCTGAGTCTTTGTGTGCTGCAGTCATTTTGGTATTAGTTGAGGTTGCTAAATAGAGGCAGAACAGATAATATACTTTGTTAAAGCCAGTATTTCTAGCAATTGCAGTGTCTACCTTTTGTTTACAGCAATCTATCAAGACTGTATTTCAGACTACAAATTTTTCTAGGAGGAAACAAAGCAGATAGCATCCTTTAGCAGGCATAAGTCCAACAAATGTCAAATTCTGAGCAACATTACTTTGTGTCTCTATTTAACATTAAAGCTGATGGCTTTTTGACAGGTTTATAGCTGACAACTTCCATAGCCAGTCATGCAGTACAATTATGTTTGAGCTAATTTGATGAATCAACTTGATGTTCTATAGTCCCAGTTGGCTTCAATAGCGTATGTGCTCAATTTTCTGCTGGAGGTCAAAAATAAGCTTTGAAATTTGGCTAATCCCATCACATCCACAGAACATGTCTGGTGGAATAATCTTTGGACATGAAGTCTTGACTAATGCCAGAAATAGGAAGGAAATCTTAGTAACTTCATTAGACCCATCAATCATGAATCATGTAGGCAGAGCAATCAGGAGTCTTGTGTCCAGCAATTTACTTGTAAGCTTTCAAATGCTTTAGTGGTTAGGGTAGTGGGAGGAACATTCCTCAAGCCTGGGTCTTGTTCTAGAGGAAAATGGGTCTTATTGTTAATCTACATTTAGGACAAATGCAAACTGAATTGTGGAAGGGAGGGAGAATACAAAGATTTTCTAATTATTTTTTTTCCTAGAAATATGGTCTCTGCCCTAACAGTGGTATATATGTTAGAAATGCCCTGTTTTTAGAACTGTAATTTTTATGGTAAAGTCCTTATTAGTCATGAAACTGAAGCATCTCAGATAATCAAACAGCAGTAAATGCATTGAAACCTCTAACACAAACTTTATCAGGTTTCCCCAAGCAATATATTTGGTCCTTATTCATTTTTTAATGGTTTTTAGGCATAGAAATTTCATTCTAACTTGATGCTTGCACTTTTGGGCATTAAGATTGCTCCAAAGTGGAAGCTAAAAGCTTCAGCTTTCATGATGGCTTGGCATTGAAAAGGCACACACAGCTAAGTGTTGCTATGTTCTGTCATGCTTTGTTAAAACACAGTTATGGTCAGTTAAAGATCCAATGCTACTGTCCCTGATTGCAAGAGGTGCCCATGGTGACTGATAGGTGCTCTAGCTCTCTCCCAGCATGCCACTGTGATGTTCCGAGTACCAAAGGGATTAAGACCTATGAGCTACATATGGTTTGTGATTTGACTTCTATGATTCAATGAGTGCTGGTGTGTCAGGATAGGTGCTGCTGGAAAGAAGTCTTCTCCACAGCAGAAAAAAGTACTGAGGCCAACATTTCGATGTCATCCCAAGGAGAACTCAGATTCTTCTGGTGTTGGAGTTACGGTTCTCTTACGGTCTTTCTCTCTATCTGAATTGCCTGATATGTGCCTTGTGACTTTCAACCATGTAAAGATTTTGGTGTACACTTGAGAAGGCACTTGGCAGTAGTTTCTACAGAGTGTAGGGACAAGGAAGGAGGCCTGCAGAGCTGTCCTGCTGTAAAGAATCCAGATCTGACAGAGACACATCTCTACACTTTTGCTTCTGGTTGTATGTGTATTACATTATGATGAGGAAGGAACAAAGTTTGGATGCCTGTTCGTGTTCCCACACTACACCTGGGAGGCAATATGCCTGAGGTTTTGTGAGGGAACTTTCTTGTTCCTGCTTTTGCTCTGTGCACTGTCTGCAGCAGTGTGCTCCTGTTACTGAGCCACCCTTCACCTCTCTCCTTCAGTCTCTGCTTGGTAACACACAAGATGAGCCATGATCATAGTTCTGTGTTTATTAGCAGTATGTGCTGGATCACTAGATTGAATGCAAGAAAAGTATCTAAAACATACATGTATATTACACACATGCACATGTGTGTGTGCATGTACGTTTGTATTCTATTTCCAGTTATTAGAGCTGAGCTGTTACTGGTGCCAAATTAGGCAGCAAACAGATCTAGGTCTGATTCTCTTTTTTGCTCTCAGTAGTTATTCACATTACATCAAAGGAGTAGATTTTTAAGAAACACTTTTGATTCTTAACTTGAATTTGTAACAATTTAAATGATTTACAAGGAGAGACTCATTTGATAAGGAATGACAGAGTCTGAACATTTATATGAATATGAAACAATTCTAATGAAGCCTGGAGACTGGACTTTTTCCTATCAACGTTTCAAAATGTTTAATTTCCTTTTTAAACTGCCTTCTTCTTGGTGTATATAAATATGTAATATTAGCCAAGGTCACCTTTGCCTGTTAGTAACAAATTGTTCTCTCTGTATTCATAACTGATGTTTCTGTGGTCAGTCTGTTTTCCTGAAGTTTGTCAGTGTGCTATTTCAACTTGCTTTTTTTGATTGGCGTATTTATTGAGAGGAAAAAAACTAAAATAGCCTGAACTAGTTTTCTGTGAAGAGCAGTATCATGCCCAGGCTGACTGCGGAGCTGGGTATGAATTGCATCAGCATGTCTTTGTGGGGCCAACTCAGCATCCTTTCTTTGCCTTTCGAATTTGACGCTGCACTGATGGGCATGGTGCCAGCAGTTAGCAAATTGGGACCATAGTTCTCTGTATTATTATTGAATCTGCAGCTGTTTGTATTATCAGTTAGGGAAGTTCTGTCACTGTTGTGGCTAGTCCTGGAGCCTTCACAAGTACTGGCACAAAAGCATTGAAAAAAAAAAAAAAGAAAAAAAGAAAAATAAGACTGGTCCCAGGAATTTGTCCTTGCATGCTTTAAGCATTGTGATTAGCAATGCTTTCACACCTTATTTATGATAAGAGGAGGAAATGACATTTTAGCACAAAAATCCTCTGAACTTTTATCAGCCTTGTCTCAAGGGGCTTATGTGTTTTTTGCCTCAATTTTGATTCAAACTTTTCTATGTATTAGTTCATAGGAAGTTTGAGACCTCTTTACCTGGTAACCTGATCAACATTGTGATACACTGTTTATTTCATTTATTTATTTATTTATTTATTAAGAGAAGAGACAAGGAGATTGGTAAGAGCTTTCAGTGTTAATATATTTATATTAGTTGTGAATTTGTTTTATATGCATAAGATATGAATCTACATCTATGCATGGGTCCCTTTGGTGTGTTCTACCTGGCGTCTTGCTGCCTCCAGGAGCCCCAGGTGCAGAGAACGCTCTGGGGCTGCCCTGCCAGGTGCTGCAGGGTCTGAATTTGTTCTGGAGTGCTGAGGGGTGTTTGTGGTGTGTGTGTGTGTGCAGGGAGGAAGGGAAAGCAGAGAAGAGCAGTAGATGCAATTGAGAAGAGAAGGAAATATAATTGTGTATTTTCTTGATCAAAAGTCTACAATGTGGCTGGACATGTGATGTAAGGAGAACTACATTTGCTGTAGCAGAAGGTCGCTTCCTTGCCTGTGTTTTGATGTATCTACAGTGCTTTGTCTGAATACATGTTCATAAAACATTATGCATTTGAAAATAGCAGCTTTCCCAATGCCATATGCTGAGAATCTTAAGTATAGTCTTAAAAATCATGAGTGGCTTAGGAAATTATTATTTTTTTAATAACACATATTGGATTCTTACAGTTTGCTTTCTACTTTTAGAACTGGTATGTTCTTGATTTCAGGCTTTTCCCTATGACCATAAAAGCTGCATGCTTTCTTTTTGTTATTTTTGGTTTTTAATGAAATATGAGAGCCTCAGAAAACTACAGAACTGGAGGAAACAAGCTTTAAAGACAAGTACTAACTATCCTGAGACTAGTGATAAAATAAGTAGAATTGACTACACTGAAAAATGGTCATGATTTCACACAGAGCTTCTGCCCAGTTACGTGTCTGATTTATGTGCAGCTACCCTAGTTGTGCACATTAAAACCAGGGGAACTGCATGGGCAAACAGATGACCTTGTGGACAGTTATCAATCTTCCCCATGCACACTTGGGATGTGCATGTATTTTGCATAGGCAATTGCAAATTCCATGTATTTGCACATTTGTCCCATAATAGTCAGCAAATATTTGTTCTTAGCAGCTTCTCTTGCTATATTGTCATATTCATTGCTAGGCTGCTTTGGCACTTGTGTTCCATACACTTATTATTTGAAAGGAACCGTAACGCAAACACATTATTAAAATAAAGAGGGAGCCTGTCCTGTTTTCCAGTCCTCAGTTAGAGATGTACAAAAGGAGAAGTCAGTAGTTACCCAGAAATTTCTGGTTAGCAGATCCTGTTCCTGTTGAGTGCTCAGAAATAGAGGATACAAGAATTGTTACTGATTTTTTTAGCTGCTAGTGAAGTGGGTCTGGGAAATGTAGGCATGTATCTTTGGTGACCCAGATCTGCCCAAAATACAACCTAAGATTTGTTTTGTATCAGATTTTTCCTACCTGACTAACCAGAAACATCCCATACAATTATAATGCTAGGTACTCAAACTTATAACATTTTTTTGTTTGTTTGCAATACAATTTAACTATGTTTTTCTCTTTTAAACCAAAAAGGGAAATGACTTAAAAATCCTTGGATTTAGGTAAACTTCAGAAGTTACAGAGAGCTATACTCATGCACTGAAGGACAAAATTTGAACCTTCAAAACCCCATATGGTAATTCTTAAGTTTTCTTTTTGCATATGTAACTAACAGATACTGCAATGTCTTCAGATTCCTTCCATACCTTCCAAAATACACACAATATATGCAGCCATTCTAGGTCTGGAGATTATATCTGTCAAGACTGGCTGCACGTGCAAGAAACATGATGGTAAAATATGTGGCAAGTATGGGAATTGCATGAACAAGAAGTTCTGTGCTTGAACTCTTCAAATGAGTCTGTCGCTGGCCAACTGAAGAGTTGATACATTCAGGAAACTACATCTCTTGCCCCAGGAAAGTCACATGGCACCCGTATATCATCTGCCATCGAGTTTCTTTCCACATTTTATCTGAACTGCTTTTTATTTGAACAATCAGCTCTAAGTATCTTGTAGAGCTTCTGAGATAATAAAATAGCCTTGAGGCCACAGAGAAGGTCAGCAGCTCCTTGGTGTGTGTTCTAGCTATGTGTGTTTTGGTATGGCAGTATTGATATCTTCTAGGAACAAAATATTCACAGATAAATAAGGAAAAAATTGAGCTCTTTTTTGTTGTTGTTATTTTTAGTAAGGTTATGGTGATAAGAAGGAAAATTATATTACTGTTTTAGACTCTTGAATCTTTCTGAATCTTCTCAGGGACATCTAGTTGCAGGATCTTGACCATGTATGTCTTGGTTGCCAGTTTAATTAAGACTTTGTCCCACCCTAACTGTGATCACAAATGTTTCTGTGGCAAATATGATGGTTGGTTGCACACTGAGAGAGTGTTTGAAGTCTTAATAGCAGTCTTCTTCTTTGTTGGCTTTAACTTTTTAAATAAGGGAAAAAAAAAAAAAAAAGCTTATCCATATCCTGTTGTTTCTCTTTGGATCTACCTGCTGTCTTTCCCTTGGTGTGCTGGAGGAGAAGCATTGTCTGGTCTCACAGTCTCTAAGCTACTTCACACTGAGCATGAATTCACAGGCTCTCCAACTTTTTGAGAGTTTTCAGAGATGCAGCACTTTTTTTTTTCTTTCCCCTCTCTCTCTTACTCTCAGTATGTGAGTACTGCAGAGTCTTTCATCATACATCCCTGCAGCTCTCAGCTAAGGTTTTGATCACAGAGAGCAGACACAGAGGGAAGGGATGTGTCCACATTGACTGAGGTTGTGTTAGAGCAGGGACTCAGATGGGCTTCCTCAGCATCAGACCTTAGCTCTTTTTATTTCTTTGCAGAGCATAATTTACATATGGGGCAATCCAGGACACTATTGATCTCATTTTATTGTGGCTTTTCATGACTACTAACAGGCTAGACAGATCCAGATTTCTTATGACTTAATTAAACTAAATTTTCTGAGTCAGAAAAACATGTTTATTTCTTAGTTACTGTATGTCCTTCTCTGTTGACTTGAAATGTATTCTGTAATCCCATGCATATGTGATTTCTTTCTTGGTACTCCAGAGTGCAGTCTGTAGATAACACTTTCATGGTATTTTAAATTCCTATATCTTAACTGTTTTCAGAGAAATGAGTATGATTTAACCTTCTTTAGAGCAAGGATAAACTTTGAAATGAAAACTAACATATGGTCTGTATGTTATTTTTATAACTTTATTTTGTAATTTCTGAGCTGATTTTGAGAGCTGATTATTATTTAACATGTGAAACAGGCTGTCAGTGCAACTGCTGCAGTGCTCCTGTATATTAGTCCTCAGCTTTCCAAAATTCAGTTGAAGGGCAGCCCTGCAGCAGAGGGTATTGTAGGTCCCTGCTGTGGCCCATAGGCAGAGCTGCTTGAGGAAGACTTCATGCTAACCCCTGATGTGCCTGGCTGGAGCAAGAGGCTGTTAGTCTGTCACTTTTCCTAGCACTAAATTCACTCACACTTTTTTTTTTTTTTTTTTTGTTAAATATACTGCCTGTCAGACTACATTATATTTCTTCATGATCCACTGAATTTTCTGTGTTTACTTGAGGAGATCCTTCATACTCTACCAAAGAAGACCCTTTCCTTATTCCCTCCCTTCTAGACATGCCTTTTCTGGTTTTGCTGTGTCCCACAGATGCAAACCCTAGAATTGCACAGGAGATCCCCAAATCACAGCTAACTTCCCCTACCGAAAGGACCCATGAAATCCACTTATAAGTCAACCCAAGGGTATTCTGGTAGTAATTCAGCTGCTCTCCTGGGATGCTTCTAAGTGTAAAGAGTAAGAATCCAGAAATAAAAGATTGTAAAGAAGCCTTCCACCTTGGAGAAGACAGCAGATACTGTGCAGCTATTGGCCTGGCTAATCATTGGGAAAAGCAGGGGTGGATAAATGAGGATGTGCTGTAAAAACATGTGAGGAATCCATTTGCACATTACTATGGAAATTTTTTCTCAAACAAAAACTTCAAGTACAGATGTCTAAGTGTTGCAGACCCTGCTGTTTCATCTTTTGTGTGATGTTGTCTCTGTTCCCAGTGGACTCTAGAAGTACACCTCAACTTCACTGCTTCTGCATACAAATATTTGCCTGAAATGTATAGTACATTGTAAGGTCACTTGCCTGGAAAAATCAGACAAAAAAAATGAGCAAGTTTTCACAACTGAAATTAAGTAGATCAAGAATCCATCCAGCTCGTCTGGTATTGTGCTCTACAAGCTAATGAGATCTTGAGAGAAGAACCACATGTAGGAGGTTGCCAAGGTGAGCATACATTGTCATTACAAACCTATGAGCAGGAGAAGCAGTCTCTGATTTTTGTTTTATCTTTACCCAAAAATGCACTCTAAAAATGCTTTACCCTGCCTACAAAACTTTCTGGAGTGGGTAGAAGTGTGTTATGAATGTAATTAACTGTGCTGTTAATTACAGAATATATCCCTTCATCTTAATGGGTGGGATGACCAGGAATATATACCTATGTACTTAAGTTTCATTTGTATCTTCAAATAGATAAGAAAGGTATATTAAGTGATTATAGTATGCAGGATATGATGTTTATCCCATGTGATGTTTATCCCACACCATAAGTGAGTTAAGACCTCATTAACAATTTCTTGTCAGGTCTAGTGCTGACTTGCATGTTGGATAAAATCATTTCCCATGGTATATAGGTTTTATGAATCATTAAGATATGAAACACTGTTACGAACACTGCCATGGAAAAGGTATTCTAGAAAAACAGTAATACATAGTCATAAGGATATATAATTATATGTATGTGTGGGTATATATATAATGTTTAGTCTAGACATCAGTATAATTATGAACAATAAGATGTGACATCTGAGATTCATGCATGTTATAAATTTTTTTGAAAAGGAAAATGGTAAAGTCTGGGAAAAGCTGATTTTTTTTCCCCCAGCGTTGCTCAGTGTCTTTTTATATCTAAATTCTGGAAAGAAAACAAGGAAAATAATTTATTCTTGAGCCATTTTCTTTTAGTGTCCATCTTCTCATGTCCAAAGGCCACCAGTTTGCTCTCTTCATGTGCAGATGAAACAAGGTCTTTTGTTGTCCTCAATCAGAAGGCAAAGAGCTTGATGCTGCAGAGTTGAAAGATACAGCTGCATGGTCTGAAAATAGAGCTGGACAGTGTAGTCTGTTAGTTATAATATCACAATATCTTTTTTCTAATGGAACATCTAGGCTTGCTTGGAGAATCAGGATGTGACATGACAAGAGCAGGAAAGATAAAGAATTTATCTCTCAGATATTCACATATGCAGCCGCTTTGGCTGGAAAATGAAGGGCCAGATTTCAAAACCTGGCCAGCTCCTTCATGCCTGTAATTTGTAGGAGAATGTGAACAGAATTATTTGTGGATGGAATTTAAACTATTTATTTGTCTTAAGAATTTAATTTGGAGGAAAGAAAACAAATGTTTTAGTATTTAATATGTGTCCTTGATTCAGTTACAGCAGTGAACCTGCAGGGCTGCAAAAGCTGCGAAGGCCCAGATAAGGCCAGGATGAAAATGTTGCTCAAAATAAAACCATTCAAGGTTAACAAATTGCATGACATCTTAAACAATCTAGCCAATGTATTGCTTGCTCACAACCATATTTTCTGCTTTGCTGGATTTAACTTGTTTTGACTAGTGTTGGAGCTTCAAACCAGTTGGGGACCACACAGCATTATGTAATTAAACATTAAACTGGTTAGTGGGGTTAAACCTGTTAAATACATCAAACTTGCAGGGCATTCATTGAACAGTATGTTCATTTCATTTGGCATGTTATTTTAAGTATACCTAAGAAAACAACAAATGCAAAATGCCATGGGTAACAGAGAGACTGTGGAGAATAAGCAAAAGGACATGGGGTGTTCAGATGCTGGATGTTTGCAGCTCTGCAAACAGGGCATGAGAGATTCACAAGCCGTGTCAACTCTCCAATGCATTCAGCAAATTCTTCTGACAACAGTGCAGGAGGATGCAAGTGCTTTGTTGTGCATCCTACTAGAAATATTATGTACTGCAAGGAAAAGAAAACAGAGAGGGTCGGTCAATATTTTTCTTGAATTTACTCCTAGTGGTGGAAGCTCTGCCCGGAGTATTCCATTTATGTTTGGAGCTCTGCACTATATCATTGTGCTGCTCTGTAAAGTAAATTTATTCCTGAGGAAAAAAAAACAACAATAAAACTTTCCCTGTAACATGTAGTGCTTCCAGGATGGTCTGAGGGATTTTTTTAATTATTTTTATTTTTATTTGATGTGCAAGCTGGAAAATAAAACTGTTGCTTTATTTCCAGGCTTTATTAAACTTCTAAATTTTTTTTAATTTATCAGACTTCAAAGTGAAATGTCACTTACACATGAAGAGTTTAAAGGATTTTAATCTAAAAAACGGGGGAAAAGTTGGTGGAACTTCAGGGGTTTTTAGTTTTTTTTTCCCCCACATCAAAACAGTTGCAAATCTTGCCCTTCATCTGTAAACAATTATGACCTGTAATGTCATTGTTGGGTCAGCAAAAGATTTGCATGAAGAATTTCACGTAGCCCAACACCCACACCTGTAAAATGCTGATTAAAGCCCTCTTCAGTTTTTCAACTGAATAACACAAGTGCAGGAGGGTGTGCTGTGTTTCTGAGTAATAATGTGTTTGAGTGCATCAGAAACAACCCAACAGAGCTGGTAAACTTTGAGTGCCCTGTACCTTGAGGAGCTTCTTGGGTGAATCTTCTGTGGCTGACCACTAGCAATGGAAAGCCACTGTAAGTGGAGTCAGACTATTGCTGGATTCCTTACTCCACTCAGCTCTGTCTCTGTGAATAAGGATGAGCCAAGGTAGAGCAGAAGCCAATGAAAATATTCTGACATTAGTTCCTGGTGGTCTAGTGTCACTATGTATATCATTTCATTAAACATCTTTGTCATGCAATATGTAATTTGGCTCCAGTCTCTTGGGTTTGACTTAAAGAGTAGAGCCAGACCATAGGTTCAGTTTAGTCTTTATGCTTTCACATTTCTGGCTTCTCCTGTACTGTAACAACAACATTTTCTGTTGACTTTTAAAAAAAAAACTGCACACATTTCAGGTGAGGTTTTCTTGGTGTCTTAAAAGTGGTTAGCTACCAAGTTATCTGCTGCTGGCTATTATTCATTTGTCTGGAAGGTTGTTAGGAAACTAAAACTTACAAGAAAGTAAGTATTGCCCAAAGAGATAATTTCCCTCTCTCTAATCTTTCCACA
>NW_009953486.1:5965236-5969568 GCF_000747805.2 Chaetura pelagica | reverse complement strand
CACCAAAAAGCTGAAAATTCTGTTATTACACACAAACAAAAAAAGTCCTTTTCAGTGCAGGGCACATTTACCAGTTGTTTATAAGGACTAAGAATGTGGACTGACACAATGGGTGAAAAAAATCTTCATTAAAATAGATGATCTTTTGAAAAATTCTGTATTCAGTCCTTAGGACATGAAAATTAGGGTATGAAAAGGTAGTGTTTTCTAATGACCAGTTAGTAACAATTTTCAGGAGGGGAGTTCTAAGCTGTGAAAATGTACATTTTTTTTCCCCAGGCAACTGATACATACTTAGAACACTAAGTAATACACAAATGCTTCAAACTTTTAAATATATTTGGCTCCATTCAACAGATCAGTGTGGTGGTTCAGCTCATTAGCATTTGAGCAAATTTGTTACACTTTTAAGGGCCGTTTTCAGAATGGCCTAACCCGACAAATGCAGTGAATTCCAGATGCTAATGGCACCATTTATCAAGACAGAGCTTTTTAACATAATGCATAAACCTTTCCTACATGGTAGTTTTACTGTGCATTCAATTCCATTGCAATTCACTGCTTCAGGCAGAGGAAATGAAGAACTTAAGCAATGTAAACATACTAGGAAAAGGCTCTTACATCCGTGTGGCTCCTGGAGGTGAAGTACTTATTTCCACAAAATTTCCACTGTGACAGACTAAGGTGAACTACTCTGGGGACTCTGGACTTTAATTATCTGTCACCTGGGTGTTTTCATGTTTCTTCTCCTGGAAACCTCTGAGCATCTTGTACCCTATCAAAGCTTATAAAAATATGAAAATTTCCTATTTTTTTGAGGAGTTACTTACAGCTTAAATTTCTTTGGCAAGGGACATCTTTCTGTTAGCTGCTTATTGGGTCGTGGTACACAACAAAGCTCATGTTAACTAAAGTAAACTCTTTTAGCTTGTTTAGTCTCTGTAGCTACAGTGTAGCTAACTGTTGCAATATGAGAAATCTTTCCTCTGTGTTGTTTATAATAGTACTAAAAGTAAGAAACTGACCATACAAAGAAAAAAAATCATGATTTTGAGATTGTTTGTTTTGAAGCCAACACTAAATAAGAAACAAAAATACAGAAAGAATCAAACAATTTAACATACTCCCCATCTCCCAGCTTACATTACTATTTGTAATATCTCAGAATTTTCCAGTCTCCTTGGCACATCCTTGTGAAACCAGCTTGATGTCTGCCTCTCTGCTGAAGCAAACAGCAATGACCACATTGCTTCCGTGCCCTGGACCCAAGACTTTTCATCTTTCTACATTATTATGTCCTGTCAGATTAAGCTGATGCTTCAAAATGTAATGACTGCTCACTCCACCCACCCCCCAAAAAAATAATAAAAATCATATTCCTTAAAGTCCAAATAATTCTGTAAACCAATTAACTATAGACTTAATTTTACATTTTTTCATCTTATCAGTGGCAGGGAGCAGCTCCGGTTTATACCAGCTCACAGTCTGACCAAAGGGCTGTAACTCTTGGCCATGTTGGTGTGAGATCATGGGATTATTTTTCCTTTTTATGCCTATTTTATTCCAAGTACAGTTGGCTTTGGGTTCCCACCTCCTATTATTTACAATGTAAGAATTTTGGGCCTTGATGCTACAAATGTTTCTGCATGTTTAACTACAAGCATATGAGTACTCCCAAATGAAGGCCCTGGAAGTCTTTATGTCTTAAGCACACAGTCTCCAATCCTGGAAATTTCTGTGCATATGCTTTTCTTTACCCCCTTGAGCAGTCTCATTAATTTCAGCAGGACTACCCACAGTAGTAAAGTGAAAACACGTACGTAAGTATTTGCAGGTTCAGGTCCATAGTGACATTTCTCGTCCTCCAATGTTATTTTATCCCAAAGCCTGTTCATTGTCAAAAAATGAATCTTTCGGTAATCAGGCCTCACAACTCCCCTCCAGCCCTTTCCTGGAACTTATTTTTATATTCTGTTCTCTGGCAAGGCCTATGGACAACAGCAAGGCTGTCCTAAATCAAATAACCTTAAGAATCTGACATGAATTGACAAAAGCCAAGTATGGCTGAGCTGAAGTTTAAACCAAGCTGAAGTGAATAGTTCTCCCTGCTGTAGTTTAGTTTTAGTAGCACTCCTTGGAGTTACTGTCTACTTAACTTGAACTTTTTTTGAGTGATAGAAAATAAGCTGGATGGGAATTATAAACAAGGGAGATTTTAATACCAAAATGCTGCAGTTTGTGTTCTTAAATGACCTGGAAGTGAGGCTTCCATGGTGCTTCTTAGCTCTTCATGTTTGGTAACATTTTACTCCAAATGGGCACTTGAGGTTTGAAGCAGGACAATTAAGTAGTTTCACAGGGTTGACACAAAAACCGTCTGTGTTACTGGAAGTTGGGCTGTGTGGTGTGAGGAACTGAGAAGTTCACAGTCCTGAACAAATGCCTGGGAAATCATCTTCCAGTACCATGTCAGGTCTTGAGGCAATTATGTCTCCTCTAGGGAAGTGCAGAGGCCGTTCTTGGGGAGGCATCGTCCCCCAACGCCTGCTCACTGGCATCTGTTTCCTTACTAAAAGCCGTTGCACAGCGATAAAGGCAAACATGGGAACAGAAGAGAGGCAGAGCAGCCCAGCGTGCTCAGCTGAAAGGCAGGAAATCCTGGCTGCTATTCCTGGCTTACACATTGCCTGCTAGGTGAGAGAGTCAGCTTCTCCAGCTTCATCTATAGCATCGAATAATGCACCTGAAAACCAGCAGTACTTTGCAGGGCTTAATTCCTCCTGAAGAAGTTTTGGGCTCTGCTTTGTGAAGTATATTCCCAACGTACTGCACATATAGGAAGTAGTGGAATAAGCAGATGAAGAAAATAGTGTTAACTACTTATGTAAACACATTGATTGGATATCTGAACAGGTTATAGCCATCAAATGCACATGCAGCTCTGTTCCTAAGTTATGTCCAGAACTGCAGGTGCAAATGAAAAATAATTTTTCTTGCAAGGAGACTTACTCATCAACACATAGAGCAGCTTTACATGAATGTGAAATTGTGGTGACTGTGCATTCAAAGGCATGCCTAACTGGCTTAAAAATCAGACTCAAACAATCTTTTAACTCCATAATCCCCAAATATAAACAACTTACATGGATTTTATGTTCCAGTGTATTAGAAGTGGAAAAAAATGGAAACATAGCAAATTGCTGTATCTGAGACTCTGTCACTTGCTCCAAGAGGAACTCAAACAAATTATGGCTTATCTGGATAATTTCAGATAATTTTTCAGATAGGATTAACTGTGGTATTCTTTGTTCTCTAAACTTTAGATCACTTAAAGAGAGCAGCTGGTGACATGGACAGTGTTTTTTGATTTAAAAAATGTAATAGCAGCTTTAAAGGATGAAAACACACAGGTGTTTTGTAAGGAAGGAGGAAATACATCTATTATGCAGAGAAAGAAAAAAAAAGATTTGAGACTTTTTTTAGATGATGCTCCTATTTTCAGAAATTACATTACATTTGAAGTCTTTCTATTTGCTATACTTTCAGCTTCCTAAAAGCAAGAGAGGAAGGAATAGCAAACAAAAAAGTAAAATAAATGTTTATTTAAAAGGGCCAAAATTTGCTTGCAACTATAAATGAATGAAGCTTCATTAAATTCAGGGGAGCTAGACCCTAACAGAAAAAAGGATCCTTTTTAATGTCCTTTTCAGTAATTTTTCAAATGTTATTTTTAACAATTCTGGAGGGAGGGGAAAAGTAGGGTAGAAAAGAGTTACAGCCATTTTATCACATTTTACTCCTAACAATGCAGTACAAATGAAAAGAAACCATAATGCTCTGTAGAATAATACATTAATCATCATCAGTCATCATTCAGTGCAGTGTGTTCTTTCCACACCATGCAAAATATGAAGATACCCACAAGAGAAGGAGAAATGTCTTATCTAACCATGCACCTAGCCTGGACTACATAATGGGTTGCAGTGGGATTGTGTGTTGTCATCTCGTGTATGGGGCAAAAATCATGTGATAAGTTTCTTTTGAACTATGAGAGATTTATGAAAGGTTTCACCTCTCAAGAGGTGTGAATTTAAAGGGGTTAGAGGCCCATTTACACAGAATATTTTTACTCAGTGACAGATGATGGTTTTTTTCTTGAGAAAAAAATCACTGGAAAAAAAACCAAAACCAAACCCTTTTTAAAGTTACCTTTCATGAGAAACTAACTAGCTAAACTTGGTACATTGTGCCTCAACATTGAAAGATTTAATGTCCAACTACATTTAGCTGTGCAGCAGCCCAGCTGTTGTCTATCCTTGCTCCCTCAGGAAT
>NW_009953486.1:5804128-5965049 GCF_000747805.2 Chaetura pelagica | reverse complement strand
GGAATGCCCAAGGGCCTGATCCTGCAAAGAGAAATATGCCTTGTGACAGGGGCTCAGCACCCTTCACAAACTGGAGTCAGTGATCTACCAGGCTATCAAGATAGTAGATGGGATCTGAAGGAGTTTGGTATGGAAAGCTTGTCCTGCTGCAAAAACCTGGATAGGAAGGTAGTCCCAAATATACTAATGCAATCAAGCCTCAAACTCAAAATGGAGGTTTTGTACCCTATGATCTCCAGCAATTCCCCTTCCTCCAGATTTTTCACTTGCTTATAGGTCTCATCATTGCTACTAACAACATAAAATTATTGTAGTTGGGAGCCAGTAGAAGTGTTAACAGAAGGATTTCCCGGAGGTTTTCTAGAGATGTAACATACAGGGAAGTAAAATTAGGAGGAAGCTTTCAAATGACTTTGTACTTGTGAAGATTTCAATGAAAAATCCTCTGTGAAACTTTTCCCCTCATATTTATTTCGTGTGTCCTTCCCAGTGTCTTTTTCTTATACAAAGTATATGCATATATATTTCTACTCTAGTCCTTGCATCTGTCTCATAAATATATCTCATAAGTGTGTGCATGCTTAGGAATGAAAATACACTTTGTACAATGCTATAATGTTTGTACTGTTTCCAATTTTCTGTATCTCTGAAAAATAAGTAGGTGCTATACTTATGTCATTTATTGTTATTTGTTTCTTTATGTTGGTTCCCTTAAAGTGCTCTTCTCATAGCATAGCTCCAGGGCATCCTTGCCTACAGTTATGATACATAAAAAAACTGAAAAGCACAATTTAAACTGCAGCACCTCATCTGCTCTCCCTGTTTGTCTGTATTTTCCCTCTGCCGAACATCATATTCCTTTCATTTGGCAATATAATATGATCCACCATAAAGAAATATAGCACAATGGAGGGTGAGTCATTCTGGCTAAAAGGTTAGTGCCACATCCTGCATTTCCTCCTCCAAAAAAATTCCTATGGATTTGAATAAGAGCATTTCCCAAGTTGGGAACCTCAAGTCACAATCCTAAATTATGTATGCTGGAACAGGCTAATTTTTTTTCGTTGCAGGTTGATTCAGTTTGAAAAGTTATTGCCATTTCTCTTTGCATTGTGCCAGTTCTTAAAAGTTCTTCCTTATTCTTTGTCCTTGGAGGATCACATTTACTCACACTAGAAAGACCTGTGCTATTTAACTAACCCTTATCTGTAAAATGGCTCCAAGGAAATTTCAGAGGCATCTCAGCCTATGCTTTCCAAAGTCTGGGTCAGTGAATTGAATGGGGTTTTTGGGACATAAAGGACTTCAAAACCTGTTATGTGTAACTCAGCAAAACTCCCCACATCTTCAGGGAAGGGTTTCCCTGAATCAGAGTTTGTAGCCAAAAAAGGCTTAATATTTGGATGCCTTCTTGTTTTGTGGTGGTTTTAGCTCTGTGTTGGGCAACCTCGGTGCAAAGGTCTCCAAGTAAGAAAGCTTTGGAGCTGAAAATGCCAGTAGGCCTGACTAGCCATCCAAGCTACCCTAAGCTCTCTGGCTAGCTCTTTGCTTAAGGCTCCCATCCAGGGACCCCTGGAGTGAAGCATGATCTGGCTCTGCTATACTGCCAACAGAGCTCTATTCTGCAGTATGGAAACGTTCTCTGCCTATCTGGAATGGAAGCCAGTTCTGCCACCTCCCAGGAGAGCACACTAACCACCAAACTGTTCCTGTTTTGCATAGAAAGATATTAAAGATGGAATGAGAAGAGATAGAATGATTAAGTCTGCTGGCTGGGGATGCTGATGCAGAATGTGGGAGAAGTCACCTTTCCAGGTGTTTTTTTTTCCTAACGAATATTCAAATGTGTAGACAAAGTGGAACAGTTTCAGTTGGAAAAACTGGAAGATACCCAACTTGGCAGGGAGGGCAGCATCTGGGGGCTTCTCTGTGAGATGGGAGTTAAAATTCCCACTCTAAATAAGGGCATAGAGGGGACCGAACTTGAAACCCCAACACTGAAGTCAAATACAGTATCCAAACTGGTGAGCTGCTGCCAAAGGCAAAGATGGTGGCAGTTCATCACCCGTAAGGTCTTCTCAAAACACCACTGTAGAGTCAGGCCATGTGGACAAATTTAGGCCGAAGGACATTTAGCATTTACCTTGAGGATCTTGTTGCAATATGAACCAAAATTGCAATTGAAGGGCAAACCAGCAAAATTCTGGTACTTAGCATATTTTATTAGTGGAAACTTAGACATCTGAAAAATCTAGTCTCTCTCAGACTTGCTGAACAAGGTTTTTGAGTTCCTCATTTCAGAATTAGAGACTCCTAATGTGTCCGTTAGGTGAGTGTGTCACCTCATGGCCCTAAGCTTGCCAGAGTTTACCTAGTTCGGTCTTCTAAAATTCTTCCTGTAGCTGTTCTCCAGTGATTTTTTTCTGTTCCTTATGCTGCATCAGTCATATATCAGATTGTGGCTACTCCCTGGTGGCTTGCAGAGAGCAATAATATAGGTGAGAAAATATATTTACTCATATATTTTGATTGTTTGACTTCCCCCTATATCTCTCTGGAATATACCTCTACCTGTGTGCTTATTTACATATTAATGTGCAAGTATTTGCAGACCCGTGTATTTAGCAGGAGACAAAAACTGGGGAATAATCTCTAGTTAGTAGAAATACATCATTTTGATTTACAGCCTAACATTTAAATGTTTTGAGGTCAGACCTCTGAGTGAAAATAATTCACAACTGGATATACAGCTTCCACAGGCTGTACATTTATTGCCAACGAGTACAACACAGATTGTTTTTTACGTGCCTGCTTTTTATTGCTTTAGATGCTGTTGCAGGATAGTTCACATAAACATTTATATAGGGTTTAGAAAACAGTTGTTAGTGAGGAGGAAGCTTTGTCTGTTTACATAGCCTCTGAACAAAGCCACCGCGCGGAGCTTCCTGTAATTGACATGTGGGCGGGTTTTTTTCAAGTCACTGACTGGAAGAAGTGAGTGTCTGAGATTTATTCCTGACAGGACTTAAATTACTGGTAGCCTGACACATTTGTGAACAATTACTATACACTGAGGTGTTTAAAGTAATGGGTACTGTTTGCTTGAGGGATGGGGAAGTTTCAAAACCATTAAAACAAAACAATTTTCCATTTGATTAGTAAAACGCAAATGCATACATTTATTTTTTCTAAAAGTCACATGTGTTTTTGACTTCTTAAATTATTTTTCTCTCCACATGCACATGCTTAAAAATTCCGTTGATTTCCTTAACAGTAAGTTACCATACATTTGTATGAGCACTGGTTAGCTGAGCTTGCAGTCAGCTCTGAACGTGACACCTATAAGCTTGCAGTCTCCTAAAAGGTCAATCCACTAGCAATGTCTCAGTTAGAAAAGGAACTTGTTGTTAAGTTGTCCAAAATAATAATATCTACTTTTTTGTCTTCCTTTTATTTTTCAATTTGAAAGAAGAAAAGTGAAAGGCCCTAGAATTTACTGCCTTGTCCATTTGTCCATTAACTGTGAAAGTTTATGGAAAATAGACTCTGCTTAATACTCTCATTAAGCTACACTACACTTATGCATTTATTTGTAACTCTTCAATGTAAAAGTTATATTTATTTCCAGCATATGTATTCAGTGTTCATAAGCAGTGACACCTTCCATTCTTCATTACAGAACCTGGATCTAGGAAATGCACTTCATCCCAACCCTTCAGATTTCTAGTAGCCATTTGAGAGGCTCTTGTCACAAACGAAGTATAGTGTAGCCCTGGGTTATTAAAAGTTTTCACATGCACACTGAACTGTGTGTACTCACTTTTATCCACCTTCCCTCATTAATCATGATCTGTTGTACAGGTGCTGTCTCTGCAACTCATGTTATTTTGATGTTCTATGATGAAAGTGAATAAAAATATTAAAGCTTCATTAGATGGAGTTGTTAGATGATTGTGTTCATTTTAGAGTAGGCTAGTAAGCCTGCTTCACTGCTGGTCTAGCAACTAGAAGCCAAATTGTTCTTCCTGGCTGAGTCAAGACAAATGTTTATCCATGTCTCCAGTGCAACACATACACACAGGGAGCTGCAAGAAGCGTTTGTAGTAGTGCTGGGTTAGGATGCAGAGCTGAGACCATTGCTTGCACTACTATTGATCCAAGCAATCAATACTTGCCCAAAATCATAACACTGATTTGAGCATGTTAAGGTTTCACCAAAACAAATTTAAATTTCATCCCATTTTTTAGTTATTCCCCCAATGACAAGGATAAGATGCTGCTTTAGGGAAACCAAAAGGCAGAATCCTTATGTTAATCACATTGTCCCTGTCAGGCATCCCCCCCCCTGTGTTATTGGGACTCTATGTAAATGTGACAGTTTTTCCCATGGGCAGTTTACTACTTCACAAAATAAACCTTTCCCTTATCATTATTTAATATTATTCAGGAATGAAGAGGCATTTGTGTGTTTTGCTAGCCTTCCTGGAAGTGCACTTTCAGATTTCCAGAAGCTCAGGTATTATCAGAGCAGCTTAATTTGTTGCAAAAAAGACTGGGCTGTCATTTCTAAATGAGAATTCCTGATCCCTCAAGTAGATTGTTCTTGAGTGCTGTTAGAAAATTCCTTTATTGCGACAGGCTCCTCTTTGACAACAATTTAGGAGGTGATCTGGGAACTACCTGGGATTTTTTGGTTTTGCCAAGGTATTGGGAAAATACAAAGACTGAGAGTAGCTACAGCTTCAGCCTTTATAAATTACTGCTTGCCCACTGCTACCTGTAACACAGTGTAATCAAGGTAGCTTATATGGGAGATGTATTAATTACTTCAACTTGTTTCCTGGCCCATCCTGGGACAGAAGTCAAGGGCTCCCAGTCTTCCATGCTGTCTCCAGGAAAAGGGCAGCATTCAGGTTCTAGTAGCCAGTGGGCCAAAATTTTCTTTTAAGGCATAATAGCAGTACAAATTTGTCTTTTACATTCACATAAAATAAAGACACTTTGTGACTTTTTAATGTGATTTCCATTACATGTGCCCTGTGTAGGGCACTCTATCCTATGCCAGTCAGCTAAACCACTGTCTGCTCATCATTTGAGCTTATGAAGAAGATTCTATAAACCCTACAAAGAGGGAGTTTTTTATTCCCTAGTTCTTGTTTTCTGTGTAAGTTCTTGATGCATTGAGTAGTGAAACAATTTGTAGCATGCTGTTAGCACAAAACAATGAAAAATAATACCAAAAATAAAACATGAAACTGCAATGAATGCATCTATTTTTACACATTGTGTTCTGTCTCAAAGAAAT
This sequence comes from Chaetura pelagica, assembly GCF_000747805.2. NCBI lineage: Eukaryota > Metazoa > Chordata > Aves > Apodiformes > Apodidae > Chaetura > Chaetura pelagica. The sequence continues at coordinate 5,959,744 of NW_009953486.1, read as the reverse complement.
TTCAGAAGCTTCAGCAAAAGAACCTAAAACACTTTCAGGATATCAAATCACCATAGGGATGGCTTTCTTTTGGTTTTGCAAATTTTATTATTTTTCTTGAGTATTTGGGGAAAGGAGAAAAAAGATCTGCAGATGTTCCAAACTTTCTACAGTCTTTCACAATTATTCAGGGTGGTGCCTGTTCTGCAGACTGTGCTGTTTTGCTCCCATATTCGTAAATTTTTCTCATTTGTGAGAGTCATTGAATAGAATTGTTTTACCCAGTAGGTGGTGGAGCAATAATGAAGCATGGTGATTAAGTAGTGTTGGAACATCTTATCTTTCTCACTGAGTGGGAGGCACCATTAGTAGTAAAAGTAATTACCTGTGTAGAATGTGCTGATTGCACTGAGTATCTACTCCACGACACAAAGAATGTCTTCTCAACTTTAGGGACTTTAAGAGATCTCCATTTGCTGCTAATTTCACATTTTAAGCAATAGCACATAATTCCTTTTGATTTTTCTTTGGTGTTAAAATTACCAATAAACTTTGCAAGAGCTTTTTCTTCTCATCAAAATTCTGTCCTTGTCATTGGTAGCTACAAAAAGAGGATAGAAATACCATATGAAAGAACTAGAACTCTAAAAGCAGGGTATGTTCCCAACCTGGCATCTGGACTTGCTCACAGGTTGGAGGGTGTCCTGCAGAATGAGACTGTGGTGCCCTGATCTACCCAGAATAGTATTATTCTATAGAAGTGATGCAGATAATGATTGAGAAACATCAACACTGAGCACTGAGATAAGGTCTCAGCTTACAAAAAACTCCTTTAATGGAGGATATGTGGGAGGCTGTTGCCTCGAATGGCATCAGCTGCTTACAGGGTTATTCTCACAGAAGCCAATCTGTAGTATAATGCACTCTGTCCTAAGGTCTGCATTTTGTAAGCATTCACCCATCTGCCTGACAGTTTCCAGTAACTCAGGGAATAAAATATGATGGAAATAAACAGCTCTTGCTGTCATAGAAAAGTGGATTTATTTTTAATTTCATTTGTAGATAGTACCTCTGGTAGGTTTTGGATTTCATGTAGCTGTGAAATTAAACCTTGTTGCTCATCTCTACACTTTGAAACCCTTTTAGATGCTTTGAAAACTTACAAAAAGTCCTGGGATCCAAAGGGGCCTGTGATTTTTAGCATAAAAAAAGAATAACCTAAGAACATTTATGGCTTGTTTTGGGTCTGATTCAAAGCCTGTTGGAATCACATCAAAGAGATTTTCACTGAGTTTTAAGACTTGAACATAACGTCTAACATAAATGCAATGCTGCTATGCTCCTGAAAAGTACCTGAGCAGATTTGTGATAATGTAAGGGTTAGACGACTGCATTGGGTAACATTTGTAGACAGGTAGAGTCAATTAAGGTAATTGACAGCAGAGAAAAAGCCTTGTAAAGGGGCTGTATTTTCTCTGTTCTCTGCATTACTTTATATAGGCATTTCCTTTGGTTATTTTGGAAGGATATGAGGTCATAGTGATTAGAGACAGGCAGAAACTTTAATGAAGGTGACAAACTGTCATTGCATTGATTGCTGATTTCTCCATCTTTTGTGATGTCTTCCACCTATAAAATGGCAACATTTGTTTAAGGAATGGTCTGGTTTTAGTCAGCAACCTTAACTTCAGATTTTTTTCAAAAGCTTTTGCCAGTTTTTCTACTACTGGAGCTGCAACAGTGGAAATACATTTTAAATAATCAAACAAAAAATTAAATAGTGACTTTGTGAGTAAAGTAAGCCCAGATAATGATTAGCACTAGGTGAAATTTGGCCTTTTTTTTTCTTTGCAGAAGTGAACACAACATTTTTCTTCAGTATTACTTTCCATGAGCTTGGTTTAGCTTGATTAAAAATAAACGAAAAGTCAAGAAGTATATAATTCCGAACAAATAAGATCCATCCATTTATGTGCAGGCCTATGCAACTGCATGTTTTGTGTGATTCTAGTTTGTAAACGTAAGATTGGCTTCAAATTGGGCTTGAACTGATTTTATTCTTGATGTTGTTGACTTAAGCAAAGTAAGTGGAAAATATTTCAACAAAGCAGTCTGGAATTTGATACCAAAATCAGGCACATTTTGCATGGCAAATTATATTGTAATTGCAGACAGTAATTTAATGATTAAAAAAATAATAATTGTGAATATCTGTTGTTCATTGCTGGTGTTTACAGTGAGTAAATTCCTTCGAAGACACCAAACAGACAATTTCCATCCCTTAGTGTGGCATGAAAACAGTAGAGTTTTTACTCCTAGTAAGAATAAAAGCAGCATAAAAAATGTTACAGTTTAGCATTCTTTTCCTGAATCCTAAAATTCAGGCATGTTCCTCGTTTGCATGATATCTTTCAGTATCACTCAGGGATATGTTTGATAGTCCAGTATGCATTCTTATACTTTAAAGCATGATAATATTAAAATACCAAATTCACTGTGCTCCTTAAAGCAAGATTCCAGAATATTTCTGTCTCCAGCTACTAGCTGCAAATGAGAACACCTTTATCTTGTAATCAGGTAGCAAATAAATAATTATTAGTGGCAAACTTTTATATTGTGACAGGATCCCATTGTACTAAAATAGTAAAATAATTGAAAAAGGCAATTGCTGATGCTGCTTTCTGATTAATCCAGTAAATTACAAACATGTATTATATACAATAAAATTTTAGCCTTGCTGTTCCACAATTTGTATTCAGAAAAAGACATAATATTTTCACAAATATTCTAGCATATCTTAGATTTAAATTATATTTTAAAATAATCTAAAGTGTTGATTGTGAAATGTAACTACAGTAGAAGGTAGTGAAATATGTGCCCTACATGTATCAGCCACAAAATATACTGGTAGAGCTTGAAGGTCCATGCAGGTATCATGCATGTAAGGATCGTGCACACAAGTAATTGGCCAGGTTTGTTCAAGAATTGTTTCAGTCAAAAGAGAAACAATCACAGTTCTTTTTTTAGTAATAGAATCTAGATTTTAACGTTGATTTGTATCCGTTTCTTAGACACAGAGAAATGTAATTCCAAGTACAAACTTACACAGGAGGGAGACAGAAATGAATTGTGATGCTTTGGTCCAATTTAGTTTGCTTAAGAAAGAAAAATTGAAAAAACATTTTTGGCAGTTAAAGTGTTATGCGGGTTTACAATCCTTTTTGGAATATGCAAGTATGTCACAATCAATATTGCTCTTGATAAAACTGAACCACAGAGAACCTTTTAAAAAAGGCAGCAGAGCCTGATGCCTGGACCAAGTAACGAAATTTGTGAAGGAAAATTCAGAATATGTGATGGAAAAAAGACACATATACCTGATGTTATTTAGTGAGGAAAATATTGGACAGAAATTGTTAGCATGATGGGAAATTAAATTACTTTAAACAGCATTTCACATGAATGGAACAGAAACTTGATTAGGGAAATAATTTCAGATATTCTTTTAATTCTTTCTAAGTCCAAAAAACAAACCCTAAAATCCCTAGAACCAATCAGCCACAAAATTCTCTATAAGGAGACACTTTGGTTGAAGGACTAGCTCTCAGATGATCTTCTTCCAATTCTTGGCTTTTCCATAGCTTTCAGCACCTCATGCAGGGCCAGTCTCCAAGGCTTTTATTCACACAGAACTGTCTCTTGAGTAATCCAGCTGAATCTGATTGCAGCTTAATGTACTTTTCCACATGACCGATGGCCTCTTGATCAGATTAATACACTTTACATATGATGAACTAAGGATATTTCCACCCCATTCTCCTTTGGTGTCTTGCTTTGTAAATTGTTGGGGATAAATGCAGTTAAGTTGTGTCTGTAGAGCATCTGGGGGCATGGAGTGGAGGGAAGGAGAGAAGGCTGATGGAGTTTCACAGCTTTGTTCAGAGAACATTCAGGTTCTGGTATCAGTAAGTCTGGTTTCTGACATTCTCCCAGTAAAACATTCAGACAGAGAAGAGCTCTGTGGGCAAGAGGCACCTATTCAGCAGGGCCCCCTACGTGGGGGTTCTCAGAGGTATTTAGGTACAGACTACAGTGAGAATGAGGCACTTTAACAACAACAGGACCAGGAGCTTCCCAAAGACATAGAGGAAACTTGTAACCAGCAGGGTCTTCTCTACTCTAAACCTTCCTGTTTTGCTGAATCATCTCTGGGTTTTCATAGGAACTGTCCCTTTTAGTCCAGTCACAGCAGAGGATGCACCCAAGAAAACATTGAGGTGTTTAGGGAGAAAGGGAAGAACTACCTGGGCAGAACTGTGGCCAGCTTGCTGAATTTAGCACCCCGTCTCTTACATCGTGTTAATATGGAGATCAGAGTCAATAAAACACATGGAGGCAAAATGTATTATCCCAATTTACATTAAGAAACTTAAAAGTTGTGAAATATGTGAAGAACAAACTGTTGTGAGAAAGTAAGTGCCAGCCTTCCTGCAAATTTTATGTCGGATTCTGCAGGCATGGGAAGTCTTCAGCACTGTTCCTGACTTGGCTGCCAGTTTATGTGGGAGGGGAAACAGCCATTTTGCTCGAGGGAAACATTTTTTTAAAGTTCCATGATGAGAAGGGGTTTTGTTTGTTTGTTTGTTTTTGTTTTCCTGCATAAAATGAGTTTTGCATTTTAAAATAATGGCCCAAAGGCTAAATTCTGACTCCATCGACTTCAACTGAGATGTTACACATGTGCTTCTGTGTTGAAATTTTGGCGAGTTAACTTTGCCTGTGTGTAGATATGTATATACGCACATTTTGTCTGTGTGTGTATAAATGTATAGAAATTTAAGCTTTCATCTGGACTGCATTCTTGAAGAAAGTGTGTTTCAGACAATGCATTGTTCCAATTTTATTGATTGCAAAGATAAAGCATAAAAAACACAAATTACATTGGAGGAACACAAATCTTCCAGGCCCTCTCCCAGCCCCTGCCTCTAATGAAGTGACATATTTGTTTCTTAAAAAAAAAGGGTAGATTTATTATTTTTTTTTAATAACTGGCCATACAGCATTTGCCATGTGTGGGCTTCAGGAGTGAGTGGATTTCAGGCAGGGTTAGCCTGCATTTAGGGAAAATGATGAAGAAGGAAGTTTTTCAGGTGTGCTTTACTCAGGTCCTGACTACTGGCAACAAGAGGAGTTTGGGACTTTCTTCTTAAAATCTACCTTTTTTTTTTTTTGTAGCTGCTGGTTTGGAAGCTGAAGCTTTGAAAAATTGGCCTAGGAGGCCTATTTTTAAAATATGGTTTCTGCTTTTTCAGACACAATTTTGTGTTTCCAGCTAATTAGCAGAACAGCCATGTGGTTAGACATCTGAGTGCTTGTCTTATTGCTTATAACAATGACCATGCTAGAAAATCTGGTCCGATGTGGTTTTGTTGTTATTTTGGTTTTTTGCTTTCAGAATAGACTGGAATCTAGTTTTCAGGCTGTGTTGGACTCCATTTCTGATGTTGTAACAAATAAAGTTGCTATTCAGTAAGACTGTTGCTGATGGACTCAAATAAAATTTCAATTGAAGTGACATCTTTTATTTTTGAAACGCCAGTTTCTCCCTTCTATATTCTACATGCTTTTTCAGACCACTGGTACAGGAGACTCTTCTTTGTTTTACCATTCAGTCATCCAAGATCAGAAATACAAAAAGCTTTAAGTATCAATTGAACCTAAAATGTAGGTTTCCAGAGGAGTGTTAGTCAACGCTCCAGACTAAGAGTTTACTTGCGATTGAGTATATAATGCTAATAAAATTTTAGGTTTATATTACAAAGTGACTTTAAGAGACCTCATGTAGGAGAGTGGAATTAAGTGTGTTATGAGAAATTGTGTCCTCAGTTGACCTCTTTGGAACAGGAAAAGAGTAATCAAGGGCAAAATTTATTCCATTTTGTAGGATTTTGCTAGCAATTTGAAGGAGAAATTGCTCCATCTAACTAGCTGATGTTGCATCAAGTACTGCAGAGCTTGATTGGCAAACACAGATACATCTGATGCTTGTGTGTAGGTTTTGTGGTGGCTATTCAGGGAATTAGAGCCAGCATCTTTTTCAGGAAAGAGAGTATAGGCATAAAATACCTCAAAATGTAGCTGTGAAACTTGCATGCCAAAATTAATAAGGAAATATTACACCTTTTCTGTGATTCTTGTTTCTCACAGAAAGCTACTGATGAGCAACTATGGGGTTTTTTTACTCAGCTCCTACTAATTGATGATGATCTCCCAGGATATTAGAGCCTGAACCTGTTTATTTCACAAGCCTGCTTGTCCCCTGGGTGCAACCGTAAAAACAAAAAGTAACCCAAGAGGTTTGTATTGGGATTACAGAAAAAGAGAATAACACTCCTTAGCAGAAGGTAGGTCTTCTATTTCAACAGCTGCTTTTATATTACCATGTTATTTCTATACTGCACCCCTAGTAAAAATGTCAAGAGCAGTTCCTCTGTACCGTCACTGTGCTGCAATTTCCTCCCTATCGTAGTTATTACTTGTGATATAACAGCATTCACTTGGGATTAAGACCTCATTGTGCTAGGCACAGTATAAATACATAACAAGATACAGTCTCTGTCACGAAGAGTTTACAGATTGTCACCAGCCCTGAACAGGAGCAGATTCCTCACTCGAGTCAAAGGCATTTTGTGTGGGCATAACAGCCTGTCTTCATTTTAAATAATGCAGGATGGGATAGCAAGAAGTAGAAAGAGAGAGTAACTGATGACTGAAGGCAAAAAGCAGCAATGGGCAGATGTGTTGTGGTTTTAGGAGCCAATCCAGCTGTTACTGAAAATAAAATACCTGGTGATTTCAGTGTAGAAGAAGCTTAGACGGAGTAATCCTGTGTGCAGGTGGTTGGTTCAGGATGTTTAAATGGATGCAGTATAACGTATGACAGCTCCACAAGGCCTGTTGCTGGTTCCTTTTGGGTGGCAATTTCTCCTGCAAATCACCATCAGATGAGGCTAGGAAGGATTATGCGAATGTGTCTGTGGGGAGGATGGAAGAAGGAAAACAAATCCTTGTGGTGGCTGGTGGGATATGGATGTGGAGGCTACTGTTACTGCTGATTTCTATTTCAGGTAAACTCTATTTAGATTATTGCTAATATCCTGTTTAGTGGGAGAAAAAAGTGATTCACTGAAGGTCTGGACTGTGTAGAGCATATAATGCTGAGGGAAATGTATTTTTTCTTGGGTACACAGACTCTTGTTTTGACACACTTAGCAATCTTCCATCTCCACTGAAATCAGTAAAAAAAAATTCTCTTCATTATTCTCTTCATTATATGCCAGAGATCCAAGGGTCTGATTCAGAGCACTTAAAAGTAAATGGGAAACTTTGTTTATATTCTGGGCCTCATTTAAGGTTAATGACAAGTGTAACCCATCTGCATTCAGCCATATTCTTTGTGTCCCCTCACAGTGATAAGGCAAAAGTTGTTCTCACCCTTTCCAGCACATGCTTCTCACTGTGCACTGTTTAATTTCACTGCATTTGGCTTTTATGAAGCACCAAAAAGTGAAACAAGTGGATGTTTTCTGAGTGTTCTATTCATCAGGCTGGACCCATTCATCTCTTTGCCATTCTCACTCCAGCTTTGCAAGCAGCCATGCTGATATCCCGGCTTGAACATCTGTATCAAGAATGTCAGGAAAACAGGTGTCAACGTTTTTTCAAAAAGCAAAGATCTATTCCCCTGTGGCTTCTCCAGACTTCTTGGAGAAGAGTACAGCAACAGTGCTTTGTATCTTTGCTTTCCTTATCCATGGATATTAGCCAGTTAGAGGAAGAGGTGCGACAGGTCACACATTCTTCCTCTGCTTTCCACTGAGGAAAGGTGGGAGTGTGTAAAAGGTGTATTCTTTTTTTCTTACATTTACTTGTGCTGTGATGACATTGACCCATGTTAACTCAAATCGAAGACCTATTGAAGTAGGCACTGAACACACAGGTAATAAACCAGGCACTCCCAATCATAAGAGGTTTAAAAAGACAAAAAAATTATTAAGGATTACACCCATTTTACAGATGGGGAATTAAAGTGGAGACTGAACAAGTTGCTTAAAAGTTTCACAGAGAATAAATATAGCACACCAGGACAGAGATAAGAATTACAGTACTTCTTCCCTCTATTTCATCTCTATTCTGTTTCTCCCCAGTTTGTTGCCTTATACCAAAGCCTCCCTCTTTTCCTAGCACTTGAGTCCTATCTGTGTGCTTGGGATTCCAGCATGTTATAGATGTCTTTTCTCACAATTCAGGATGTCTAAAATAAAAAATGAAGCCTTAAAGATTAAATCCAGCACAGGATTTAGGTACTTAGAGTAGGATTTAGGCAGTATTTTGATACTTAAATGCAAAGTTGAGACAAGTGAGATGCTGCCAAGATACTGCATTATTCCTGAAAGTGCCTATACTCATTTGGTTACTCAGTTTATGATCTGAAAATGTCTCAAGAGGATTAAATTTTTATTTCAATACATTTAGTGAATGTTTTACTTGACGTGATTGGATGTTTCTGTCCTTACTACATTCATAAGCGTGGATGTGATTCACAGTCTGACCCTGTGGGTCTTCATGTGGTGAGCATTCACAGGACATGCGTATATACCCTGACATGACTGGGCTCATTGTAAAATCCTGCAGTATTACCACTTTCCTTTAAAACTTGGCAGCCATGAGAACTCTTTTATCATACAGAATATCAGTGTGCCAGTGTTGCAAACCTGTATCTTCTGCTTTTGAAAGGGCACCCTAACCTGCTGTTGCCAACCTCTTCGAGGCCTGGGAGAAAGTGATCTCCACTAGCTGAAGTTCTGCAAATAGGAAGAAAACATGTAGATTAATTGATACAGCAGAAGGAGGAGGAGTAAAACTGAAATAGGAAGATGCCTTTATCACCTAATGGTGCAATTTACTGCTGAGGATGAATTATAGATGCTGTCCTACCTCCCAGGACTGTTCCTATATTTTATCTTCTGACTTCAAAAAAGGAGCCTGTAGAGTTCTGGGTGCACAGACCAGAAGCAGGATTATTCCCCTTCTGTGTCTCTCAGGTACAATTAATTTTGCTTTTATCTGTATGCAGCAAAACAGCTTTTATGGAAGTAAAAAAAGGTATCCATAGGAGATTAGAGTTTACCTCCCCAAGATAGGGCGAACTGTCTGTCTCCCCTGTCCTGGGTGAACATGCTAATTGCAAGACTGCTACCAGAAAGTGAAGGTTTCTGTCCCACCAGCTGCATTTTTAAGAGGACTAAGACTTCTCTCTGAAAGAGAAGTTACTCCCTTCAGCAGCAGCTTTCAGACTGGGTGCTGGCTGGGGGGCAGACACCACCCTGCGGCCCCAAGTGAGGCGTCTGGAAGACAAGATTAAAGAGTCAGCCCTAGCCTGGAGCCTTTTCGAGGGGTCGTTCTGGCAGCTGCTTGCAGCCCCTTTGGCTCAGCCTGCCTCGGGGCTGGGGGGGCTGTGCTGCTGGGCTCTCCCGGCACCGCGCACGGGCACCCGCAGCTCCACTCGCAGATCTCCAGATCCCACTTCAGGAGCACACTGAGAACTTCACTGCAGCCTTATCTCGCTTCCCCATCCCCTGCCGCCACCGGCCGTGGGCCCGGGAGGCTTGGAGAGTTGTAGTTAAAGGGATGGGAGCAGAGGTATGTCTCTCTTCCTGCCTTGTTTTTAGTACTTTGACGTAATGTGAAGCATTTTGCCAGTTGCGGTTTTCTGAGAACAGTCTGGTAAACTCTGACTTGTTGCATCAGCCTGACAGCTGACTTCCCACACAGTTCAGTGGCTGTAACGTTCCGCTGGGGCCAGAGTTGAGCAGTGATTCATCCACCCAAACAGGTCCAGCACACCAACAGTCTATTAGTTGTTGTAATAATGCTGAGGATGGGTGGGAGGTAGTTTAACGCCCTTTAGACTCACTTTAAAATATCTCTTTGTCCTCTCAGTTGCTGGGAAGTCAAAAGAATATGCTTTGTTTGAAATTTTCCAGGAAAAAAAAAAAAGTTTCAAAATACCAAAGCTTCAAATAGAAGCTGATGGCTCCAGTCTGGGCACAGACAATTGAATTTGAGGGAATTTATAGCAAGTCTATCCTTAATGTGTCCCAGGAATTACTTGATTTGCTTGTTCTATTCCTTTGCAGAAGAAACTGTGGAGATACAAGTTTCATACAGTCTAGGAGCCTGTGTTACTGTTTACTGTGTCCTTGGACAGCTGTAAATCCTCCCCTGATGTATTTGCTTAATATTTAGGCTTAACATGTTTTAACCACAAATCAGGCTACAATAATGAACCTGGAATCCATCCAACCCTTATCCCAGAATCCCCTCAAACAGCTCCAGTCCCAGAAGTGAAATGATGGTGATCTACCTGTGAATATCCTGAATCCTCCCTCATTTTGTGGCATGTGCTGAGAATAACAAGACACAATAAATCAGGAACCTGATCCTCAGCTAAGACAAAGATTTACATTCTCCTGTGCTGATTTACACTAGGAGAGGAGCTGATTCCACCATGAACAAATACAGTGTTTTAATCTATCAATCGATCCAGAGCTCAGCTAATGAAACTTTGCAGCCCTTAAAATGTCCTGGCTCCAACTTGAATATCTTCTGCATCTGGGTTTTCTCTCAGCAGCACTTTAGGGTTGGTACTGCATTAAAAAACTGCACACACGACTACAGTTAAGCTTTTCAATAATGAAGTCACTTTATTTATTGAGAAATTTCATCACAGGTTACATGATTCTTGGCAAGGCAACTCCTGAGCAGGAAGCCTGCAGTTACAAAGGTATGCATAAACGTGTATAAGGGCATATTGTTTGCCTCCTTTTTATTACAGGAAGGATATGGTTTGGTTGTGTTTTTGATGAGTTTTATTTAATTGTACATCGGGATTTTCCTAGACTTTAATTTAAAACTTGACAAATACTTCTCCCCCTCCTGCTACATAGATGTGGGGAGAGGCTTGCTCTGTGTTTTGCACTGGTGCTTTGCAGACCCTGAGTACATCTTCCTGGACTACGGAGTTGACATAGGCATTGGGTAGGCTTGAAGACTTCAGATAGTTGCTGCGGTTAACAGACACTGCTCTGAGATTTGCAAAAGAACAATTCCAGTGAATTGATATTATTCCATTTTATACTTTAGTCTATAAACTCAGGGTTGTATTTAAATTAAAAAAAAAAAAAAAAAGGCAAAACAACCTTAGAAATAAATCCACTGACAAAATGAACTAGCTAAAGACATCGATGATTTCTGCTTCCTATGGCTATTTGATTGCCTAATTACAGTAATTTTGAACTGATTGTATGCTCTTTTAATTTATTTCACAGTATTTGGCTGTAAGGAAGGACCTAATTTGGAGTATTTTTTACAGAGGAGAGTAAATCTTCCTGAGAACAAATGTTCTGTCCTTTCTAATTGAGGACCTCTCTGCTTAGAAAAAAGGGATGGATTTAAAGCAAAAGCCTATTTTATCTGTCAGTTAGAAAACTGAGGATTTTGAGTAAAAGAAGGTTTGGAAGACTCCGGTTGGTTTGAGCACTTATCCAAGCTCTGGGTACGCAGCCTAACGATTGTTATCTCTGGCTAACTCTCAGGATCCCAATTTAGGATCTGCGATGGGCTCTTGCTCTGGAGAGTACCAATCTCCCCATGTCAGCTCTCTACTTCTTCTCCAAACTGTGATGAAGTCAAGATACACAGAAATGTGATTTAAAAGAAGATGTCTAGGTTTGAGTCTCAACAAACATTTACTTCAGGTCCACTCTGAACTGGGGGCCAAGGCTGATGGTAGTTGTTTCAGGCAAGTCAGCTCTTCCCTTGTTCCTTGTACGGTTGTTTCTCTGGGGCACTGTTAAAAGCCAGATTCTTTCTTCTGAAGTGTCATTTGCAAGTATAACTACTGACTTCCTCAGTGGCCTTCTTAATTGCTTTCTACTGAATCATCTTTGTTAATCCACTGTTATATGATACAAAAATGAAACCCAAATGCTTGACATCAATTTTCTTTTAGGACATAGAGTTTCAGATTGTTTTACCATTGACTTTTCTGCAATACAGATCCAGTTATATTATGCCATCAAGGCAAAGCACTTGTACTGTAACAGAGGAACTAAACTATTCTTATAAGCATTGTGTATTCTGAGAAAAATGCTGTTATCAATCCAAACTGCAATTAGAATTACTTTACCAGGTTATGTCAGGTTGTGAAAACAGTATCACTAGAGGAAAAGAAAAATAAATAAGTCTGCTGTGTTGTACTAACTCTTCAGTTCTGGAGATTTAGTCTGGCTGGATTGATGGGGAGGGCTACAGTTTGTTATCAGTGGTGTTTCACTGATGCTTGTGAATGATGCCTCTTATTGCTAGACCGGCCCTTGAGATGATTCAAATGCAGTCTCAGGAGGGTAAAATGTACACAGAGTAACTGCCACAAACAAGTCAGTGTAGCAGGACAGTCAGCCAATACCAAGAATTACAATTCAGAAAGTTGACTCTACATGTATTTTCAAGGTGCTTAAGTCCTTATTTTGACTCCAGTTATCACAAACGTTTCAGACAAACCCCAGAAAAGTCTATCAGATGCACAAGGAAAGCTGTGATATGTATTCATTATTGCAGAATTTGTAGCAGATGTCACTAATGCTTTTTTTAGGGTTACTGAGACTCGTGGGGTTCCAATTCTGCTGAGAGCTGTGCTGGGTTGGGTGTTGTATAAACATGAACAAGTACAGTGCCCATATCTTCTCAAGTTTACAACCAAATAGGCAGTAGTTCTTGAACTCTCCTAATACCAATACAGCATTAATTTCACTTGCAAATGGTCCAGCTGTTAATGTCACACAAATGCTTGCTCAGTCCTTTCTTTTAAGATGAGTTCTGCCTGAAATGGTTTTGCTAAAAAGAGCACAAAAGTATTTTTGTGCCAATAAATTAACTGTAATGGGGGCTGATTCTGAAAAGCCTTGCACAATTAATAGCTTTGCTGGTAAGAATAGCTTCATTAAGGAAACTACTTTTCCTCCAAGAAATGTTTGCAGAATTGGGCCTGAAGATAGCAATAAATTTTTTTTCTGAAAAAATATTTGAAGAGTATTAATATTGTTTACTGTAACAAAGAGACTCTGAAGATAGTGACCTTTGAGCTTTAATTTTAGAAGTTATGTGTTTATTCCATTTTTACAGATGGCTTTTTTTATGTTTATTGAGAACTTTGAAGAAATGCTTGTATGAGACAGGATTTGAGCCTGAGCTTCCCAAAGTTTCAGCTGTGGCCTTTTATCAGTAATTATATAAAGAAAATTTATTTCATAAGCTTAAGCTGTCATGTTAGTGAAAACTTTGTACAAGGAACTCCCAGTCTATTTGGTCTCACAAAAAAATAATGATGCTTGTTCAAAAAGGATTCAATGCTGGAAGTTAATTTTTAAAACCCACAAAAAACAACAACAGCAACTAAATCCTGAAACTTTATTGTCCTGGTAGGGATCTTCTGAAGTGCCAAAGATGAAGTCCTGCTTTGCAACCCATCTGGACCGTGATTAGGGGAACTCCTCTGTAGTGCCATATTTACTAGCCTAAAGCATGTGTTGTTAATTCAGTGTGTCTTAAGTCACAGCCTCACATCTATAAAGTTTAAGCTATTAATCAGCAGTGCCAGAAATAAACCTGGATATCAGGAATTTAAACCTCATTCTGCTCAGATGAATGCTGCAGCCTACAATATACAGCAGGGCTGTATGTTTCCTCTCTGTGAAGAAGGGTGAATGTTTTAAAAAGAGGAAAAGAATGAAGAAATGCTTTTACTTAAAACATTTAGCTTTGTAAGGGCACTACATAAAATGCACATAAAATGGTATTTTTCTCCCACAATTTAGGCAAACAGAATTTTTTAGTCAGATATTATCACCTGGAGAGAGCCCAATAATAAGTAATTTAGTCTGGAGAGGGGTTTTTTTATGTTTCTGATTAATATTTACAAAAGGCTTTGTGTATTTTTGCTCTAACACTAATGAGGCAGCAGATCAAGTTTAACAAAAAGGACACTGTAGATTGAAATATGGTATTGTGCCCATCAAAGTCTGCCCCCTCTCTGCTTGGCTTATGATGAATACTGTTCTTTAATAGCGGGCTGGTGTTTGTGAAAAACTTATTACAGAGACTAAGAGAGAAGCCAAGAATGAAGGAATGCCTGACTGGCAGCAATCAATCACTCCCTTTTAAAGATGAACTGATCCTTCTTTTTTTAAAGTAACACTTCATAAAAAGGTCTCAAACATAAATATGCAAAGCATTAGAGCAATTACTTTCTGCGTGATCCCTGCAGTATTTCTGGTACATGGCTTGACTTTAGTGTGGTGTGTATAATGAATGCAGTAAAATAGCAAATCTCACTCAGAGAAGACTGATATTTAGAGGAAAGTTCTCGCTGAGGAGTGTTAATTATCTGCAGGACTAAAGTGAGATTATTTAGATTATTTTTAACAACATGTATCTGTATAGACTTTATTTCAGTTTGGTTTAAGTTTTTTCTTTTTTGCTTTTTTGCTTTTTTGATACATGAAGTTGATGTATTTAAAAAAAAAAAAAAAAAAGGCAAATACCTATAATCTATACACAGATACCAAAAGTGGACAAGGGACTGACATACTTAATGACCATCACATAGAAATGTGTTAATCTTTATCTGCCTAATTTGCAGATGCATTTTCTACAACCTTGCGCACAGTCACAATAATTTTACATTCAAATTAAACATGCAAACATACACAGCTTTAAAGGGAGTTGATTTCTCTACATGTGATGCAGAAATATGGATCTTCCTTTAAAACACATTTCTTTGATTGTGACTCCCCAACTAGCAAGTTGCAGATCCTTACTCAGTATTTAACAACCAAATCCTTGGAACACAACGTACCATTTTCAATGCAATATGTGAAGGCTGGAAACAGAAAATGGTGTAGAAGAAAATATTTTTTTTTCCAATCACCACAAAAACTTTGCTCTACAGAGCAAAAGCATGGAGTTAATTTAAGAGGAGCAGCCCAGATATTGCATCAAGGTACTAAGAATTTTTAATGACTTGTTGTTTTTACCCTGTTAAGAGAATGCTCTTTCTGTTCATAAGGGTCTGTTACTCTTTTTAAAAATAATACTAAGAATGGCTGGGCAGTTGCTGTCAAATGTAATGGATGGTAAACTATAAAATGTTAATGAACTAGTAACTATAGAATCTAATATTAGATGCAAACAGTGTTGTTGGCAGAGTTGAAAAGCATGAGCATCGAAAGAGCAAAATGTCAGCAGTAAAATACCTGGTGAGTTTTTGAGACCTCTAGTGAGTTTAGACTCTGTGTAAACACTGTCAGGAGAGGAGAATCGGCTTGGGTTTGTGGAGTTCAGTGAAAGTCAGAAATATTTTCTTCCTTTCAGAATAGGAAAATGACATTTGGTGAAAACGGAGGTTCTTTCCCCTAGCAGAGACAGTGTGGGTTACTCATAAAAGCATAATGGCTTTCATTCAGAGGTGCCATATGGCTGCTTATAAGATTTCTGCACAGCACTTGCTGTAGCAGTAACTAAACAAATGGCACTATAGTACAATATAATACCTGTCAAGAACAGTGATAAAGAATGTTTTATTTCTCTGCTCTCTGTCCTTTTTTCTCCCATCTTCCCTGGAAGCAGCTGCCTGTGTGAGGCAGCACCCACTAGATGGTACTGCCAGGCTTCTCCGAGCTGTCGCTTCTTCTCAGCCTCCCTGGCCTGTCAGGCACCGCCGAGCGCCCCAGGCACTGGTCTCCATCGCCCTCCCAAAGCAAAGATTGCAATGGGCAGAGACAACTGGGCAGATGTGGCAGGCATGTTCTTCCCACAGCACTGGCAATGGAGGAGTCTGGGGGACAAAGTGCTCATAATTTACTCTTTTTTAAGTCTTAAAATAAAACCCAGGTCTCCACATGGTGCTCAAAGCCATGATCAACTTAGGGAGAGACAACAACAAAGGTCCTAAGCTCTGTCCATGTGGGAGAAGGGCCTTTCATCCAACTCTAACTGAGCTGCTGGGGCCCATGTCCCCCTGTGGGGAGCAGAGGAGGTTCAGTACCTCTGAAATGCAGCTGAACACCTCAGAGTCTTTAATCTCTTCTCTGGAAAATCTTTATTATTCTTTTTTGGAGCTAAATTAACAAATGTGTGTGTCAGATGCTAAGTTCCTTCAATAAGAAACAGTTATAAAATACGAGCAAGCAAATAAGTTTAACTTGCATTAACCATTGTCTCCTTGAGCTCTCTGAGCTGGTTAGCAATGGGCCTTGTTTGAATGTCTTTCAATTTTGGTGAAAAGGCTCCACCTGCTTCATATGAGCAGGGGATAGAAAATACTGCAATCTCTGATCACCAAATTGCCTTCATATGTTGTTTACAAAATAACACATCTCTCTGCCTGAGTTTTTCCCTGTAGGATCAATGCAGGCTCATACTAGCTCTGAAATATATTGGCTCCCAGATCAGCACCCTAACACATACCCTCCATCATCTTCTCCTTAGGAATCACACTCTAGGGAAATTCAGTTTAAACCTTTCCTGATTAAAAGCCAGCGATGACCACATATGTAGTAAATGTAGGAGGTTTGTGTTTGCTTGTCTCATTTCTTAGAGTACTCCCTTCATGCAGTCTGAATTCAAGATATTGCCTGATGTTCTCCTCAGTCTGTCCGTCCGTCTGTCCGGACAGGCAGCATGCCTGATGAGTTAACCATTCTGAACATTTTAATATTTATGTGACTCTTGTGCAGCTCAGCAGTTGCTTTATGTGGGATTGCATATTTGATAAGATCACAGATTCAGTCTGTGCCAAAGCTGAAGTCCTACCGAGGTCTGACTGTACTTCACATGTCAAAAAAATATGAATAGGTGGTCTTAATGTTCTCCTCTGGTGTTATATCTGTCTATAGAGAATATAGCTTACAACAGATTAGAAGCAATAGAGGACTTGACATATACTGAGAGAGCAGTAAGAATGATGCTTGTTGACATTATCAGCTAAACCTGTAGGGGAATTTTCTTTTTTTTTTCTTTCATTCTTTCTTCCACTCTTTCTTTCTTTCTGTGAAATTTGCTTATTTGTTCCCATATGCCTTGCTCTTTCTACATCAAGTTCCAGTTTCTCTATCTAAAATAGTTTTGTCAATCTAGGCATTTTCAACACACTTAGCTATCTGTACAAATCCTTGCTTGGTGCTCGTTACTGTTGTACCCAAATGGCTCACAGGGCTGCCCATCTCTCTGTTCTTTAAAAAATATTTATTTGCAAACAGGCTGTGTAACTCTAATACGTGCTTATTCTGCCTAGTTAAGAGTTCATTTAACTAGACTGCCTAAATTTTTGTGCACAGATATACTGGGGTCCATCTGCACTTCAGACTTCATGTGTAAAAAGGTTTGCAGCAGATGTTATTATATACTGAATAGATTTGTACTTATGTACACTTCAGACTGCTTGGGGATGCACCCCTATGTGTAAGTAGTCTGTGATCCTATGCAAATGCATTTGACATGAAATGATAAATTCATCTTTTAGGCAAAATTTTAAAATCCTGATTTTCAGTCTTTTATAGTAGTGTCACAAATAAAGCAATCCTCAGGAAAGATGGATTACTGTTGAATGAGTCATGGAAATTCCTACCAAAGTTTTATGAAATCTGAATGTGCAGTGGACTGGGGAGAAAAGAGAGGATATTTCTACTGACTTGATCCTATCTTATTCTTTTTGTTAGGAACAATTTCTGTGGTTATATGTCCAGCACAGAGCTTGCAAACATGTGGATTTCATAACTTCCATTGGGAAATTGCATACTAGTGTCAGACTGTGACTCTCCATAGCACACACTGACCTGGGTTTCCAGAATGTCACCTGGGTCCTGTTAACACCAGTTTGTAAATGTTCAGAGCCTGGCTCCAGAGATTGTATCATGAATGTGCAGTGGATGGAATATTACTTCCTTGTCAGCTTTAGATCTAAAAAATACAGCATGAGATGTACTGAAACCTGGGATGAAACCTGCTGATTGGTGCTGGTGCATCAGTACAATTTACATCAGGGGGTCAACAGCCCATATTGGATCGTAATTCTATGTTGTCCCTAATTCATGGCATGTTTAATACAAAGTCAATTAATTATTTTGGGATCTCAGGCATAGACAAGCCATGTGGTTTCTTCTTTATCTGTGGTATAGTCTGGTTCTTAGCTCTGCCCCTCAGGGTCCCTGTAAGAACTGACTCTAAGCTGGTTATGAAAGAGACTTCAGGCTACACTGTGTTGTCATTGGACTCACACTGAACTGTACCAGTGCTGTATGTCTTGGCTGGAGTTCAACACCATGTGTTGCTGGAATTCATAGGCAACATACCAAAATGATGTGAGGACCCAGAAGATTAATTTGCTAATATGCAATCACAGGACATAGATACTGCTTTGTATTAGTACAGTATGAATCCACATTCAAATATCCCCCAACTGTCACTATGCAAAAAAAGGCTTATTTTCCAGTGTGGAGGCTTGAAATAAATTTGAAAAGGAAGGACCATAGTACAAGGCTACAAAGTTTCTGTTTTCCTGAACTGATACTTTGATGGGTCATTGCAGAAGAAAATTTGGGACAGTTTCAAAGATGGCATTCTGAAGTAGATGGCAGCTTTGGAGTATTGTGCAATTTCAGCTCATGCACAATATGGCACCAGCTGGAAAACAGGAGGTACAAATATGAGGGCAGATTTGATGTGCTATCATCTCAAAGGATTGTTCCTTTACCTGAGGAGGGAACTGTAATCTTGTGGAAGTGCTAAAGGAAATCTAGATTGTGAAGAGTTATTGGCATTTTGTGAAGTAGGAGTATGCCTAACATGCCATAACAAGAAAAGGTAATGCAGAACTGTAATTAACACAATGTTATTTTTAATTCACAAAAATACTGTTTATAGAGCTGTAGTGAAAGAATCTGACTCTTCACAAAGATTGATTGCAAGTCAGATTTTGCCTTTATTTCTGCAGATTTTTGTTCACTACAAGAAGAAAGTGAGCTGGGAGTGAGATCATTTGTTTGTTGGAGAGTCCTTTGAGTGCCCTCTCTTCTTTCATCACAGCCAGGGGGAATTATCACCACGGTGATAACAGGTAGTCTTATGGAGCCACTCCTCATCTGCTCTGGGTCCACTTTGCTTCCTCAGCCTTTTTGACTACAAATTAAGGATGGATCATGCAGTCAGCTCTGGAGAAGCTATTCAGGGGTGCCCTTGCAAGAGCAACTTAGGGAAGAAATGTACTGAGCAGGAAGAAGTCCTGCTCAGTATAGCAGTAAGAGAAAGAACACATTTTACCATAAATGGTATGCAACGCAAAAGTGAAGATACTCTTCATGTGTCAGACAAAGAAACTGAATATATCCATGTCAATTCTTTTTGAAATATTTCCAACAAATTCTATACACCCTTGTACTGCCATAAATAAATGTAGAAATACTATCCATGACATGAAGTACCATGCAAGAGTCCTTTCCCAGGTTTTGTAAAGCCATGTTAAAATCACACCACAACAGTTTTCATTTCACTTTACTGCTAATTAAAAATGTAATATCGTGTAGCAGTAAATTTTACTGATGATCAAAACTGTTTGTGTATCTTGTCACATAACCTATGCATTCCCAGGAAACACTAAAGCTTGATTCTGCCTTCAGAGGAGTCTAAGTTTGAAGGAAACTTGAATACCAAATGACACAAGTTTAAAAATTTGAGACAAGATTCAGAACAAAAGGTTTTCAGATGAGCGGTTGAAAGTAGAGCTGGATGAAACTATTGTATCAAACATTTCTTCAAATCTAGGCAAAGTTTTGACTGAAGCTTGTCTGTACAGAAAGTAAATTGAAGCAGAATTGTAACTTTGTGTGGAAAGTGAAATCTGGGCTGAAGTGATGCTTGAGAACCAGATTCTGCTTCGCACTTCGAAATGGGCCCTATCTGAGCAGTTTGTTCCCAGCCCTACAAAGGGCCACCTTGTAGCTCTGACCTGCTCTGAACTTTCAGGCTGTTTGAAGAGTGGGGCTCTGATCTCAGCATTATATATCTGCTCACCTCTGCTGAAAAACACGTCAAGGGAAATGCAAAAAGGGTGCAGAAAACTAAGTGAATGGAAAAAATCAAACAACAGAACTTTTTTCCCATGAAACCCCATAAACCGAAACTGCTTAAGTCTGCACAGGAGTATTTGAAATGCTGTGTGCTACGTGGTTCACAGACAAACTGTATTTTCCACTCTGCTCTAGTATCTCGTAAATCAACTCCTAAATGCTGACTGCCATTCAGTTTTGAGGCAGAGAAACTTCGAATTCATATCCTGATTTGATTCGGGGGGAGTTAAATCTGGGCCTTTTTCCAATGTGCAGGTCTATTGCTCCTGGTCAGATTATCATTTCTCCCTTTACTTTCTTCAGGGTTTACCCAGTTTACAAGTGTTTGAAAGGTGAATTAATCCCACTTTCAGCAACTCTGTTTTTATCTCCAGAAGTTGTGTGCTCTCATACTGCTTTTATTTTTCACTGTGTATATTAAAAAAAAAAAAAAAAAAAAAAAGGTGCAATTTTGGCAGAATTGTAAGCTATCCTCTTAAAGGAAGAAATCTTGAATTAAGAGTAACTCAGTATGGTGTGATACTGTCCTCAGCTCACCCCATTATTCCTGTGTGTTGTGGCACATATGGCATTAGTACAGTGTGTGAGATTCCCTGCAAAGCTAAAAAAAAAAAAAAAAAAAAGAAGATGCAATTTTGGCAGAATTGTAAGCTATCCTCTTAAAGGAAGAAATCTTGAATTAAGAGTAACTCAGTATGGTGTGATACTGTCCTCAGCTCACCCCATTATTCCTGTGTGTTGTGGCACATATGGCATTAGTACAGTGTGTGAGATTCCCTGCAAAGCTAAGGAGAGGTAGGTTGATTTAAGGACATGGTTTCCAGCCAGTTTTTCAGCTTTAACTTTAAATTTCCTTTGTGTTTGGGGAAGAGGATTTTAGAGTGGATCTTAAATGTTATTTCAAATAGTTTTGTTTTTTTCTAAAACTCCAAGTGACTCTATCTACTAGACTTTTTAGCTTCAATTATTTTAGAAAAGAGGCATGGAATGTAAGTGAAAGTGTGAGATGTTGTGCCCTTTAGGAAACTAAAGATATTTGTTTGTCTTGGTGACAGTGGCAGTCTCCTAAATGCTGTCTCTTCTTGACATGAACGGAAGTGTCTGTGAGCAGAGCACTGTTAGGAGAACAAAGTATGTGGTTTTTAATCTCCTGGTAATACCTACATGTTGAATACAGTTTTGACCAAAAAGATAATCAATTATTTTGATCTTCAGGAGCTTTCCATTGGATTTCCAATAATGTGCTTTTTAAAAATAAATTTTCCAGCATTTTGCTAAAATAAAAATATTTACATACAGAATAATAGGTCCCGACACTTGGAATGTGGTTTGAAAGGTTCCCTTTGTCTGAGAGAAGAGAAAAAAAACCCACCCCAGATCATGAATATCTACATTTGAAATACTTAAGATATACAATAAACTGCTCAAAGTAAACTAAGGTATCCATAGTAATCACCTGGTGAACACTTTCAACAGATTATTTTCTAGATATGAGAATATTTAAGAAAATTAAGTCTTTTCAGACAGAATAAACAAAATCATTTCCAACTAATAAATTTATTCTGAATTATTATCCCAGCTCTAACCCAAAGGGACTCTATATTCTTGCAAGAGTCTTCCATTTCAAATCAATCTTTAAGCAGGTAAGAGTTTTATGCCATGAAATACCACCTAATTATATGTTTAGGATACAAAATCTAATGTAAGAGTACCAATAGCAGCTTTAATTTGTCAAGAGGTTCCCCCATGAGAGTTTCATAGGGGTTGCAAGTACCCTAGTCATTTAAATGCCTTATTTATAGCTGCATTAGGCACTTGCATACATGTTCTCATAAAAATACTGCTGCCTATTTTCATATACAATTGATCATTGGGACCAAAATTTTTTGGAATTTTGATTCCTAGTTCTATGGTGCTTTTGTTAATCTCAGTAATTACCTACCAGCTTTTTAGGCTTCTTAAGTACTGCTTAGTTTTCTGGGATCCTTTGTTATAGGTTTATAGTTACATGAAAAGGAAATGGAATATTAAAAGAGATTGCATAGCTTCCTGCCTTATTTGGCATAGGGCCAGACCCACAAAGGTCCTAGGAAGTTGTAATTTGATGCCAGAAAGATAAGAATAACAGATATGAAAAAAATGAAAGCTCCCATGGACTCCAGGCAGAGTTATGCAAAGCAATAAAAGATGCAGGTGACGGATTTTTAGGATCTGACAATAACATTGTCCATGATTGCTGAAAAGTCATGTGTGGGGTGAAAAAGGCAATTGTTCAACAGAGCAGAGCAATATTATACAAGAGTCAGTGCCAAAAGGAATAAGATGGTGTGTCAAATTGAATTTTTTAAGGGAATGTAGGGAGTTACCCACATTAAAATTTGGCTGTGAACTATGAGACTAACACCTCTTCTTGTATGCAATACGAATTGAGTCTTTTAACAACTGCAGATGGTCAGAACCTGTGTTTCATTTGCATGAGCTTGTATTTCTACTATATATTGCAATTAATTTTATTTTATTTTTAGTATTGTTTTGTTTTTACTGTAGCTTTTTCACGTAAGAGGTACAGAAAGTGCAACATGGCTGTCTGGTTACATTTGCATGTGGATCTGTGTCCAAAAGAAAGCTCATGACCCTGTGACAACATCATGATTTAAACAGCACTTGCAGCTAAAAAACCTCCAAATTATTACATACCAGTAGAAGCCCTGCATGCCCTCTTTGCCTGGTTGCATTATCTGCATCAGCCCAAATCTTCACAGTGGCTCCATCTTCCCCAGTGGGGCAGAAGCCAGGGGCATGGGCAGAGGCTGGGGCTCTCTAGCTCACCCAAATTCAGCTCATCCTGTTTGTCACATGAGGGGATCACATTTGGGGGTTCCTAAGAAGTAAGCAGATAAAAGACATGGCAGAAGATGAGGGATAGAGTTTCTTGTTACGTTGAGATGGAGTGAGGAGGACATAGCAATATAACAAGAATCACTTTACCTGGGTGGTCCCAAGTCCTCCAGCAAGAGCAGAGACCCTGAGGAGGAGGGGATAGAGAGGACCAAGAGGGAGAAACCCTCATCCCCTCTCACAGTTCCTCTGGATCCTTGACCCAAAAGATTTCCTGATAAGAAATCTGCATTTGAGCCCCTTTTTTTGGTGTCATGAAGGACTCAAATGGTATCAGAAATGATTAGGAAGAAATAGAGAGGTCCAGTAAAAAGATCTAGATTTTATGGAGTAATTTCTCATTGGGTGACATATTGTAACATAATTTATTTGAATGAAAGATTTGGTTAGAGAAACATCATTTTGGAAGTTTTAAAGAGGCATCCCATCAAAATAATCTGTTTTCACATTGCTTAAGTAGAAACAGCTCTTGGTTTCAAAATTCAGGCTAATTGGAAGAAAAACTCCTATAAAATAAATAAATTAACATGTAAAAACATCAGCACTAGGAGAAAGTTATTTTAAATGATCAAAACTAAACCCTCTAGTTATTAAGATCTTCTTCTAATTAGCTGATGACCTAAACTTTTCTTCATGACTTGGGAGAAAGAAGATTTTAAAACCTTGAAAGTTCTCATAGGATAGGAAATTCATTTCCCATCCTGTGCTAAGACATAGCTATACAGCACTTTCTTATATTTATCTTCCTATCCTTCTATGCAGGATAAGCAGGAATATAAATCTATAAGTGAAGAGACAGGTTAATATAAATGGTTTGAGTGAATCTCTTCTCTGATCATTTTTTCCTTCCCTTGCTTGATGTCACTGAATGAAAAATCTCACAGCAGCAACAAAATGTATGGTAATAGTTCAAAACAAAATTGAAAAATTTCTAAAAGTTGAACTAGAAGCATTTTTGTCAGAGTTTATTGAGAGTATTTTGTATTTTTAAAAGTTTAGAAAACTTTTATGACAAGTAGATAAATTATGAAACTCTATGAACGTGGAATTAAATGGAATCTGAAAAGTGACAAACAG
Organism: Chaetura pelagica; assembly: GCF_000747805.2. Taxonomy (NCBI): domain Eukaryota; kingdom Metazoa; phylum Chordata; class Aves; order Apodiformes; family Apodidae; genus Chaetura; species Chaetura pelagica. The sequence goes on along the minus strand of NW_009953486.1, from coordinate 5,935,547 downwards.
AGAAAAGAGAGTGTATAATTTTAGAACACAAAAAGGTAACTAAATTTGAAAAATTGCATTAGTATATCATTTTCAGTATGTAAGCCATTAGAGAGAAAGTGTAAATTACACCCTGTAACAAAGTAAAAATGTTTTCAATGTTTAAAGGTAATTTTGTATTACTGCTACTATTACTTAAACTCTTAGCTCTTATAAATATCTAAAGACAGGACCCCTGGTGATATTACCTATGTCTTAGGCAAAGAGCAACAATTTCAATTCCATTCAACTACATTTGTATTTTGCCAAGTGCTATCAAGCACTGAGTTGCATAATTTGCTATCTAAGTGAAATAGATATTTTTCGTGCTGCACATTTATCACTCTCCTGTGGGCCTCGTTACTGACAATCAAATCATAAAAGATGTTCAAAATTGTCATGATGCGCTTATTTTCTCATGATATTTGATACAAATAGTTTCTTCTACAAAAATGGCTTTTTTTTTTTTTTTTACCTATCATTTTAGAGTAGCTCTTAAAGAAACAGGATGCAGTTGGTTTTTAGCAGATTCTATATAAGCATTTGAAAAAAAAAAATAGCTTTTGATAGCTGATCCTATTTCTAAATATATCATTTGAGTCTCATTTCTAGGAAAAGAGGAATTTAGGCTAAGTTTAAGCTGATAACACAGCAAAATAAAATACAGAAGAAATTCTATTTATACTTGTAAGACTTGCATTTACTTCTTTTTTCTTTTCTGTCTTTTAACATGAACTCAGACATTTTAAAAGGTAATTTTTAATTTTTACGACTGTAGCTGTACAGAAATCTGTAATACTGATATCATCTGCACTACCTATCCACAGACTATAAGATTTTGGGGAGAATCATGATAGGATTGTAAATTCTCTGGGCCCATTGGATCCTCCCTGCTGTGACTGATAAGCCAGCACTAAGAATTTCTCCTGACCTGGAGTAAGAAGTAGATTGAGAACATTAAACTCATTTCATACAAAGCCATTTGTATCAGTCATGGAGGGGATATCTGGATGTGTTGTCTACACAGTATCTTAAGATGACCAGTCCCAAAGTTCAGAGCCAGCTGTAGTTTTAAGAGAGCATGTACAGCTCCATCCCAAATCAAGGTAACAATTCAGCACCAGTAGCTGGTGAAGCAGCCTTGAAGTAATTTATCATATTGTGCAGTAGACCCAACAGATCTCTCCTTGAGCAGTCAGTCTCCTTAAAAAAGAAATGAAGGAAGCAGGATGGCAGGAGGATGCCTGCCTGCTCTGTGAGTTTTCACTGCATTTTAAGCAAGAGACATCTTGAGGTTTGTGCTTACCCAAATACTTATGCTTGCAAAAGCAAAGCCCATAAACATTTGTTTAAGGCTGCCCTGACATACAGAGTATTTAAACTTTTCACTGCTGTTGCTTGTGAGACGTATCAAAATGTACATATTTTTTTCCAAGATTTTATTCCCTGCACCCTTCTCTGTGATTTGATGTGCCAGTTAAAAACTGATAGTCTCTAAGGCTATGATGGAGATAGGTGATTCGTGGTAGAAATATGGCACCACTGACCTCATGCAGGAGAACAGCTGATGGTACAGTAAGAAGATGCTGGATATTTATTTGTAGGTATAAGGGAGAAATATATTTGTTAGTGAAATGGAGCTTGCTGCAGAGTGCATAAAGGTGAATTATTTGTCAGAAGACTGAAGGAGGTTTATGCAATATAGTATTATTGAGCTGGGCTATTAGCAGAGTGAATTGCTATTGTGACATGCCATTAAATTGTTTTTAGTGTCCACAAAGGTATCATTCTGGAGCAGGCTTGGTTAGTAACAAAGTTATATATTTACTGGACAGCAGCAGATCTCAGAATAAAAATAGTCTCTCACCATAAAGTAAAATAAGAAAGAGGAGGGTCCTGTGCTGGAAAATGTGACCTTTTGCGCAACTTCCAAGCACTGCTGAAGTAACCATGAGCAATTTTCTTCAACATGTACAACCCCACAAAACCAGGACTTTGGTCCTACTGCCTTATGTGCAGAAAGGATTCCTGGTGAAATAGCCTGTGAGCAGGCAAGGAGGCAGAGCAAGGAGGATTGGCTTTTCTTTGCTGTGAGGATTGGATGCTGTGTCTGTGTGCACGGTGCCTTCCAGCCTTTGCATATGGCATGTAGGCTTCACCACCCTTGCCAGACCACCTTGTGACAAAGACTCCAGTCCCATCTAGTCTTCCCTCTGTTTTAGGCAGGAGAACTATGAGTTCCTGTGCATTTCTCCAAATCTCAGGCAAGGCTTTTTCAAGTCAGGAAGGCTCCATGGTCTCCTCTGACAGCACTGCTGTCTGATTCAGCTTGGAGTCATCCAAGCCTGTTCTTCCCCCAGTCATTTTGGGACCAGATTTCATAAACTGTATCTTTAGTTTGTTGGGAAAGATAATAATCTTCCCCATGTCCTCACACAAAAGCAGGTTACAAGCATATGAAACTCCTAGAAGAGAATAAGGTTAGAGAAACCAAAGGAACAGATAGAAACACCAGGACTGATTACAGTGTTCCCTCTTTAACTTTGAGCAACATGTAGCATTACAGCATTCAATCAAATGCCTTTAATTATATTTATATTCTGATTAGAAAAAGAAGAAAACTTTTCCAGTATTAACATGTTAATTTAACCATGCAAAAACAAAGAAGCAACTATAAACTTGAGATTTCTTACAGAAAAGAAAAGAATTAAATATATGTATATATAGCAATACATATTAGATTAAATATTTTAGAACATAAATCAGGGAAAGAAAAGTAATAAATAATGCATGGTGAAAATGTGATAATGTTTATTAAGAAGCAACAGCCTTGTCATCTTCATTTTCTTCTTCAGTGATTCTCCCCTCAAAGGGTTCACTCATTTGGGACTCCCCGCAATTTAGCCTGAGGCCACTTGCTCTAATTCTTAGTTGGAAATATACCTGCTTTGCAAAAATAAGTTAAAAGCAAAACAATTGTGCACACTGAAGGTCTCCCCATTAAGCTTCTTAAAGGCCAGATAGTGAATGTAATGCTCTTGTTGCTGTGGAAATCTAGAGACAGAAAATAGCAATCCAGAGAGAGAGAGGGAAAGAGAAGAGGAAGGAAATGTGAGAGATGAGACCTTAGCTGGGCTCAAAACCTCTTCCTTCCACTCATTGCTCTTCTGACCTGAGCCATGACATATTCCTCACTACACCTTTCTTTCCTGAGCTGTAGAAATAGCTTTCTCAACCTATAGCAATGAGCACAGCCTGTGCATCTACACACAGATCAAAAAGGCCAAACAGCTCTTCCTGCCTGTGGAGCTTCATTTATCACCACTGAAGAGCCTTGTGTCTCCACAGGTGGAAACTGGCTCTACTGGAGCCAGCTGAAGCCTGAAGATTTGCATTACTTGAGATGTGAAGGTCTGGGAAACAGCACAGAAATGCAGAATATTATTATTCATTAAAGCATTGTTTGTAATCAGACACCTTTGCCCTCCTTCTTTTGTCCCTAGCCAGGATAATGAGGAAATTTAGACTACCAGTTAAAGAACTTTAGTACTGATAATTTGCAGTAGCTAAAACAATATGTTGACGTTAGTATGCAGTGACATATAAGCTGCTTAATTAGAGTTGCCATTTAATCTGTTTCTGTTCATTCATTTGCAGTTGACTAATATAGGAAAGAAAGTATACCCACCTAGGTTTAACAAACATGAGTAAATCTTCATAGTATGGAAACTAGAGTATAATGATGATGTGTGCACAGAGCAGGCTCTAATTTTGTACCTTCAGTCACATGTGTGGATGCAAAGAGAGATCCATGCACAGATGTAAGTTCTCATTTCTAAATGTCTCCCACAGTGGATAACATTAGCTTGGCAGTATATTTATGCTTTTATTATTTACTGTAGCTTTCCATGGGACATAATTCTAAGTTATCCTTCTGGGGTTTATTAGAGTCTATGGGACTTTACTCATCAACCCAACAAGGCATTAGCAAAAATAAAAAATATTCATGGTGTTTGTTGTGGCATAAATAGATCAATAAGATACAATTGGACTTTAAATAGAGGGTAGCTATGTGTTACAGAGCTAAAACACAACCAGTAAAAGCCCTTTATACTATGGAGCAATGTAAAGTGGCCCTGAAAGGGTGAGATTACATTTATACTTCCTCTAAGGCCCTTTTATTGCCATGCAGAATTGACATCACTTTTTCCCAATAAAGGAGATAACATTCATAGTAAAACTTACTTTACTTCCTACTTTACTTGAGATACACGATAAGGGAAATGTTCAAAGCCTGGATGTAATGGAAGAGCTGAGTGAAATGTGTATATACAGCCACCTGTGCACCTGCTCTGCTCCCCAGGTCATTAATGCAACCATTTCTCTGCAAAACAACAGTACTAGTTGTTGGTAAAGAAGGGACAGCCAAAAGTAGGGAAGTTTTTTCTTGAGAATATATCTGAAAGCTAGAGGAGTGTTAACATAGTTGTGTTGCAGAAGAAGGAGGCTGAGGTACATCAGAAAAAGAGAAGTCAGCACAGGAGAAATTTTCAAGACTTAGTTCTGACTGTAGCCTTGGGGTCTGGGGTGGGGAGAATGTCCATGAATATGTCTTGGACACAAACTGTCCTCATTCCCAGTGAGATGACCCAGAGAACGACTCTGCTTCTGAATGTTTTCTCAGGAAAGAGAATATGTATTGGTTTTACTTCTGATTTTCAGTTACTGTCAGGAGCAGAACTACCAAAAGTGATACAGAAAATCATGTTCTTGGCCTAATCAGAAGTGGGAGTCCTTGAAATACCCAACCACTAATTTTAGCCCAACTTGCAAAATCCAGCCCTAGAATTTTTGAAGTTTCACCTGCCATGAAGAACTAAAAGCATCTCAGAACCTCAGGAAAAGCAGAAAGGGATGCTCCGATATTCAACCCCCCACTAAAACCTTTCAGGGCCAAAAAATGTGAATAGCATAAGGGGAGGATTCAGAGTGAGAAATACAAGATAAAGAAAGGTGCAGTGTTCTTCAAATTATAGGTTAATTCTTCAACAAAAGTAAAATAGCTATAACCTCAGTTTCATGAGTCAGCAAGTCTGATAACATGAATATATAGTAAGAAAAGTAAAGTAAGGTAACACCTGGGGTTTTTTATTCAACAAAGCTAAATTTGGATATAAACCCAAACTTGCTTATCATAATTAGAAATTTGGTTTAGCTACCATGAACCGTGTATGTATTTAAATGAAAACATCTGATCCTCATAGGGATTAAGGTCACCTTTACACCACTGTAATAGTTAAAGAGGGTAAAAAGAGGAAAAAAATATTTACTAATTTTTAAATCCCTTAATAATAAAAATATAGTACAAAGTATAAATGCAAATCAATAAAAAACCTTCTTGCTTTCTATACTTGAGATAGTGAATATTACAGCTTGTTTTCCTTCCATATTCATGCAAGAATTCTTGCCTAAAACCGGCATCAATTCTATTCCATTAAAAAGGTCAAGAAAAGAAGGCAATCTTCCTTTTATTTTCAATTCAGAGTCTGTTGTCTGAGACCTTGGTGAAATAAATGAATTTGGTATGTTCAATTATTGATATTTAAATCGTTGAATCAGTATCTAAAACAAAGGATTAAGAACTGCAGTTTATAGAAGATTCTGTAACAGGAAACTTCTCTTCCATTATGTATATTAGCATCCACAGCTGGGTCAGCAGATGGATGTTGTAGGCGTTTTTCCCCATAAAACATTTGTTGAACAAAAAAATGTTTAAAGCAGGGTGGGCCTTACTGGAACAGATCAAAATAGACACTCTTCCTTATTGCTTTTTAAAATATAGCTTTACCTATGCATCCTGCATGCAGCCAACAGCTGCCACATGCAAGTACAGCTCCATTCCATCTTGCCATTCCTAAGCCTAGGACCTTTAAAGATGTTCTTGAAATCCTGTGATTTGCATCACTTATGCAAAGTGATCTCTGCCTGCAGTAGGAGTTTTCCTTGTATCAGGATTTAGGATTGTTACTAAATGTTTAAACTTTTCCTGCTGGAAAAAGATAGTTGTTGGTTTCTAATCTCTCTGATGAAAATCAGTCCATAGGTTCAAACATCTGCATCTGAGGTAAACTAGAGCAGTCAGATTTTACATGGCACTTGGCCACAAGCAAGCCAAAACATGTCTGTCTCTACACACAGTCCCATCAACAAAGTGTGCAGAATTGCATAAAAATACAAGTTCACTCTATTCTGTCAAAAAGCAGTGTCCCCAGACTGACGGAGAGCAGTCCATGCAACTACCATAGCCTCGCTGGTGCTGTCTAGTAGTCCTATGTACCATGCAAGACCAAAATTATTGTTTTCAGAAGAAACCATTAGTCCATAATTGGATAGCTCACTTTCATCCTCATACAGGTCAGGTGGCTTGTTTGATTAAACAGCTGGATGCTCCTTGGAGGTGCTTGGCTTTGGAGAAGTTGACAGCATAATTATCAGGGATGAGCAAACAGGTCTTGCCTAATTTTGAACCCACTCAAATGACCTAATTTTGAAATTTAGCCTTGAATTTTCAACTTACTGAATTTACAGTGCCTGTGTAATTACACTGTAATTATACATTTCTATACTTGCCATAACATCACAAAGACTAATTAGATTGGGTGAAATTTCTCTCCTAGCTTGCACTGACTAGTATTTAAATACATTGATCCTATTGGTTCGTTCGTTGTTAATGAAGGTATTGGAAACCAGCCCATCTGAATACAGCAGTTGCAGAGAACAATATAGATTAAAAATTGCTCACTGGATAAAGCTTATAACATTTGTCCATTATTTATTTCAAGTATTTGTAGCTATTGTTGTTTTAACGAAAAGCCCAGTTCTAAACCCTTTGTACACAGATTATTTACTTCCCTGGTTTGCATTAAATTTCCAGTATTGGGAGGAAATTGGTCCAGAGTGTGAGTATTCATGTAATTGCTGAATGCACTGTAATGTGTTTGTCTGTACCATCTTTTACTGGAAAGCTTAGAGTTCGTCTTTTTATGAGTTTATTTTTTTTTAGAAGAACTGTTGATTAAATACAAGTTATTAACAATTACTGTTTATGGACAAACTCATTTGAAAAGCTGCATGTTTAAAAGTTTCAACTACAATATCCCTTTTGAATTAGTTTTTTAACTGGCTAGTAACTTTTTGATATTTGTTGCTACACGTTAATGTAATGTCTTTCTCCTAATGTGCACTTCGGTTACATTCGTTTGACTTCTTCAGACAAAAGATTAAGAAAGAGACATATATTCACAGCACCAATAGTGTGTAAAATATCTACTTTAGAAAAAATACAGCTACATTATAGTTTAAGTGCAAATGTGCGGTAGAGCCAAAAAAATAATTCTTACTGGTAGAAATAGTTGCTCATGTCCCAGGAATCACTTTGATCCTTGTACTACAAAGGGTCACAACAAGGGGAAGATTCCCACCTTGGTAGAAAACAAAGCAATCTAAAAGGCTTTTTTTCTTTTCCATCAGCAAACAGATTTGTTGACAGTAAAGCTCAAAAATGTGTCACCTCTGACCAAGATGTCATCAGGAAAATTGTGTCACCTTATGGTCACAAGCACATAGAAAGGAAGGGGAGGGGTATAGAGAGCCAGAAATATAATGGAAGTGCAGTCATCAAGAATATGAGAGGATCAACATCAAGTTCATGTTCTGAACTCATCCCTAATGAGTTCCCTAGCTATTGGACTATTGAGCCATCCATGGTCTCAAAAGGTGGAATTTCTGCACTTTGGATACATGATCAGACATTTATCAGCTGAGAGAACATGACAGTAACACCTTGGATTAAAGTCTGTGTACATCATAGGCTGGTCTTATTAGATGAATTGTTGTGCACATGTTTCTGTGTGTAAACAGATAAACAGAGCTCTTACTGAAGGTCACAAACACACCTGGGTTCTCAGCAAGCATAAATCCTCTGTATGAGAAGTTTCCACGTACCATCAGTAAACTCCATCAAACTTACACGGGAGACTAAAACAAAAGCTACACCTTCTACCCAGGAGAGAAGGGGACCACCTGAATGCCTTATTTGCTAGAATGGGCTGAGAGTTGAGAAGAACCACTGCCTCCACTTTTGAAAAGGGAGGAGTTGTGGTGGGAAGTGGGCCATTTCCTTTGCAATGCATGGCCCTCTGTTCAGCTTGCCTCAGAAGCTGTGAGGGAGCCACATGTAATCCTCTAGTGGCTGTCACAGACCTTTGCCTCCCTCCTTGGAAAAGCTGAGAGCTGAGGTCCTGCCCTCAGACTCCATGTCATTGCTCAGGCGGGGGTAGTAAGAGATATCTAGTCCTTCATCCTATTTTTCAAAATAGAAGAATCACTTACTTACAAGTTATTTTCCATAGGACAATTCTTTCACCTGCAGGGCACTGCCAATCCAGCTGGTGTAACCCAGAGAGCTTCTGCTGGCCCTCAGCAGTGTCTGGGACTTGCACAGGACTTGCCCTGTCCGTTTGTTACCCCAAACTTCATACAATTTAGAGGACAGAGCTCATGACAATGTCTTTGCTGGCTCACCAGTGAGCACCCAGGATCAGTGGGCAGCTCGTGGGTTTACAGCAAAGGAAGCTGGGGGGTTCTCTGAAAACCTTTCTGCTGTACCATACACCTCTGGTCGTGGCAAACTGAAACTCTGTTATTGCATGCTCCTCTTTTGCTGCTGAATGAGGGATCATTAGTATCCTTCCATCACTTCCTCATTAGTTCTTAGATAGTGTTTTAATGACAGCTTGAGACGCTCAGCATCCTGCCCTCTTACTATTTATGATCCCCACAGTGCTAATGTGCACTTAATGAGAAATTCTTGTCTTGCTTGTAAATCCTGTAGCCGGCATTCAATTTATTGACAGATGTTTGCTTGGGCCTCTTTAAAATTACTTCATAAATCTTCCAGGATAAAAGGCCTCAAGTTTGGTTATTAAGACAGGCCCTTGTTGACAGTTTCATATTTAACTGTTTGGAACTGGACTGTCAGGGCTGTAATGGAGTGCAGTGCAGAGGGTTTGCATTCTTCGGGCTCATTTACCATGTTTTCTGCACCTATCAGGTTTTTTCTTTTTGAAGTGTGTTGACTGTCCCTTATAATCCCTTTAGTTAACTTCTCTCTGACCTCTTTGTGCACCGCACTTACTCATTTAGCATATCAGCGTGTCAGCTGTGATGAAGTGTTTATGCTGATATGAGCTGAGGGCTGAGCAAGCGCTACATGCCAGAACCTACTGCCTGTAATGCTGATACGAAGTGAGGGCTGAGCTAGCACTTCATGTTGGAGCCTACTGGACATTTCACAGAAAGCCAGAAGTTTGCCGCCTCCTTCTTCCACCCTCACCTTTTATAATTTTCTCCTGCTAGGTCTGGGACCATGTCATGTAAACCCCAGAGGAGGGCTGTTCCCAGCAGGTCAGGGCAACTAGGATTTGGAAAGAAATCTGCACGGCCCTTGAAATGAGTCCTGGGGTGGGTTTTTTTGCTATGTGATCTCCAGCTCTCTGAGTGCTGTAATCCCATCTGTAGGTATCAGTGAATTGGGTCTCTAATTCCTCAAACCTGCTTTTAGCTGAGGAGCTGGTGCTGCATCTGTGTAGTTCTATTTGCCACAGCTTACCCTTAGGAGCAAGGACCAAGTGACAGTTTTCCACTTCTCTTGTGGCTGTTCAAAATCTCACAAAGCTTTTAAAAATGTACCATTGAGTGACACGTATGAAAGAGGTCTGGTCCAAATGCTGTAGCATTTACAGTGTGCAATGACAGCATTTTAGGCCATTATTTTAGAAGAGACCCTTTTTTGTCCTCATAGTGAGCAGAAAATATTAAAAATTTAGTGAGCTGCTAGAAGATTGGGATAATTCAAATAGCTATTAAACCCATGACATCAGCCAAATTCACTCCACTTAAGTCCGTCAAAAAACATTCAGATCAGACATCGGATGGTAATGAGCAACTCAGCTAAAAATAAAATGTTTGGGCTTTTTTTGCTTACTTGGTGGTGCCATGTTATATTACATTGCTTGAGTAGTGTCACATCACATCGTGTTACTTCTGTGGGATCCTCTGCTGACATGACATAAGGCTTTTTATACTGACAAAACATTTTTGATTGGATACTTGCCATCCAATTGCTTTTGTTTAGCCATTAGGTTTAGTAACATTCATAAATAAGTATATTCAACTGAAGAAGGAACTGAGGCCATTAGCTTTCTACAACTGGAACTACTTAATTCCCTGTGTATTTGTGAACATGAGGAGACTGGACTTTATCAAACTTAAAAGTCTACTAAGGTCTAGCTAGTGATCACTTGAAGAACTCACTGCAACGTGATCCACTAGGATCCTTGCTTTGATGAAAAGAACAAATCTGTGTGATTTTTCATGAACAGGAGACAGAAGAGCCTCTCCAACAGATGTCAGACCCCACAGTATGTTTCTGCAAATTCTTCAAATTTAAAATGGCAGTATTTGTGTGAGTTGCTCTGTCCTCCTGTAATTTCTAGGAGGACCAGAAATGTAAGACTCTAATGCCAGCAGTTCTGTGTGGGCATTTATGGATTCTGTGAGTAAAACCAGGATGACACTGATTGGGTTAAGTAGGAGCCTAAAAGCCCATGCAGCCGCCACTGCCATCTTCAGTCTGATGGAACTTGGAATTATCACCAGCAAGTTCCACAGCAGATGAAAGTATTGAGATTGAAGGCAAAGGAAGAGGAGAGAAGCACAATTAGTTGGGATAAAGAGGTCTGGGAACAACAGAAGGAGCAACCAGGCACCCCACGTTCACACCGTTTGTCATCTATTTTGATAGCTAATGTCATGTACTGGCAGGTGTAATGGATGACAGCAAACACATTTCACTAAATGTCTTTGTCCCAACATGCTTCAAGGGACATGTGAAAAAATTACTATTTTGCAAAATTTGATATATGTGAAGTGTCCATATTAACAGCTTGATACTGCTCCCAGCTGGATTTGGTGGTATAATCCCTGTTGAGTTGGAGAGGAACAGGATTGCACCCTGAAGGATTTGTGCTTAGCTGTTACTTCAAGAACAGATTTGCCAAAGAAATGCTCAGAGGAGAGAACAGAGTGTTCCAGCACACACAGGTAGAAGCTGGTATTTCAAACTGAGCACACTGGGCAATCTTTGCTCATGATTCATCAGTCAAAACACGTCAATTTTATCCCAGAACATCTAAAAAAAAATCTGCAACTACTTGACAAGTACATTTTTGGTGCAGGTCCCAGTTCTTTCCCAGTTGGCCCACTGGCTTGTCTGTCAGCATCTCTAGCACATTGCAAAAAATGAACCCTGCAGCATGTTCAGTTTGCCGTTGTCCTGTTTTTCTTGAGTGACTCCATTACTTGAGACTCTTGAAGGTAAAAAGAGCAATCTGGCACCAAGTTCTCAGTAAAAGTTATGGCAAGTGGGCACCTACATTCCCCAAGTGCTTTTAAATCTCTGCTCTTCACAACCAGGATTGCCTTTTGGTTTTGTTTCATATTCTGTTTTAAGGCTCCATCTGATCATCTCTCGCTTGCACGGCTTCGGTTTGGTGAATTTTATCTACTGGCTCACAATAACTGTTTGGTTTTTGGTCTCTCTAGAACATAATATTTTTTAATTGTTATTACAAATTTCAGACTTTTGCTACATGGGGTTATAATTCTGCCTCAGCAGATTCACAGTTTTGATCAAAGCTTAAAATATACTTGGCTAGATCTATCCTGATGCAACAATATTGACATCACAGAATGTTTTTTTCTTGGCATTATCCTGCTTATTCTAATGTGCAGTGCTCTTTTCTGTAGTATGTTTTCAGGATATTCTTCAGTGCTTGCAGAAACCCCTTGTTAAATTTACAGAACTGTTTTGTATTCCCTCCTGAAGGATATTTTAATTTTCTCTCCTAATGGAGAAGGATTGCAGCAGAAATTCTACTTGCAAGTTATCTTTCTTAGTGAAAAACTGCATCTGTTTCAAACTGAGAAGTGACTGTGGAAGCCAGAAAGTCTCACTCAGCTGTATCCTCAGGAAATAGAATAAGAAAAGAAGCTTTGGCCCAGGTGCTCCAGTTCAGCTGAAGTCCAAGTTTTGCTATGAAGTCATGCTTCTTCTCCTGAGCCAGAAGGAGCAGATTCCAAACACAGTGTGACCCAACTGAAGTACAAACAATAGATGGACTCATGTAGAGTGTTGGTTCAGACACTTTGAATTTCTTATATTTTACTGTTGTTCATGTCTGTGGTTCCAGTTCATTGTTGTTATGGTATGAAATAGATTTGCAGTTAATTGGTTGCAGGTTAAGATGGAAGGACACACAAGCTGGCACTAGTGTCTGTCACTGTTGGGCTGCTGAGAGGTTGTATCATTGGTGCTGAAAGTGTTTGAATCCACACTGTACAGGCATAACCAAATGTTATTCTCTCCTCCATGTCACCCTTTATATGGGGGCTTGTGTTGCTGCTCTATTTTTCATAGCAGAGAGATATAAAGATGTACTTTCAAACTAAGACATCTTTGGATGTCTTTGGATGGATCTTTGTTTTAATGTGACAGTGGCCCAATGGAACCCCACCATACTCTTCATTTCCTCTGGTTGGAATAGCACTTGTCTGTTGGCCAAGTAATTTCTCTACACCACATTTTCAATTGCTACTCTTTGGTGTTCTCATTTCTTCTCCTATATCCTTAGAAGAGTTGATTTTTGCAGCTCAAGTTCACCAACATCATAGGTGGACTTGATAGGTTGAGCTGCCTGATGATTACTACCTTTCTGCTTTCCATGAAAATCCTATTCTTAATTTATGGAAAGACAAAAATCTGTCCGTGCAATGAAAATTTTCTGTGATCTATGTGGGCGACCATTGATGGATGATGAAAGACTTGATATTAATGCCTTGAATATGTATAATCCTGAGCTATCCGTGTTCTAGGGTTAGCAATCATTCCGTTCATTTTATACATTTCACCACATTGACTTAATATAGAGCATGAAACCATACTGGAGCATTTATAGTAACCTAGATAGTGTTGGAAAATCTGAAGAATTTGCTTCAAAGTTCTCCCTAGGCTATTGCTGTTGATAATCAGCATCTAAAATGTGATGAAATGTCTTTTGTTAACTTTGCCTGCATACTTAGTTGTATTTCACGTCACTTTGGACTCCTGATTAGTTTTTTCTACGCAGAACTGTACACATCAAATTCAATAAATGTGCAGGAAAGGCAGCATTATCACCCAGCTCCTTTTGAAAATGCAGCCTCAAGGGATATATTTTCATTGCAGCATGTGGAGATTTTGTCACATGACATTCGTTAATCTTTTCAGAAACCCTACAGCTGAATTGTAGGGAACACTCTATAATGTATCCCTGCATTTCCAGCACGGACAGAAGGAAAAAAATTTTCTTTAAGCCTAATTTTGCTACCTTTATTCCATGGAGCTGTGTTTACCCATGAGAGATGGTTTTGTAAATAAGGACAAGTTGTGTGACTAAGGGTGGAAGAATGGTTTGTTGGCTTTATCTTTGTCTCTGGAGACCATGGCATTGTGTTTGCTCTGTAACACAATCCGGAAGAGGCTTTGTAGCAGTCACACAGAAGGGGAGCGTCCAAGAGTCGGCTGTGGAGAGCGGGGATGGATTTTACACTCACAGTAGTGGTAGTAACTTATTTGTAAAAATGTTCCCACTTAGGGAATAGGAAATGCTGTCATTCTCTCTGTGTGTGAAGTCCTGCTTTCTTTACTCCATGTGCAGTCCCAGGCAGATTTGCGTTTCTCATTATTGCTAAATATTCTTTAATTACCTAATGACCAGTTGGGCTCCCTTTTCCTCTCCAGCTGCTCTGTAAGAGGAGAGTGGCAGGACTTAATTCTCTTATGAAGAAGAGCATCACAGGGTAAAAAGTTCTGCACAGTTTTTGTCAGATCTCTGAGCTCATTGTCTGCCTGTTTTGCGTTGAAAAAGTGGCCACGTGTCTCAGGCAGCCTAAGTGATTTTCTTGCAAAAAATTCCTTTTGAAAACATGAGTGATTTTAAAAGAAGGTTAAGAAAGACCTGTCTGATGGAAAATGGGTTCAGAATTAAATTTCCCCATTTCTCAAGAATTCTTAATGCCAGGATTTTGTTTCAGTTCCATCACTGAGAGAAATTAAATCAAATGTAATTGTGGATACGTCTAATTCAAACTCCGACTGCAGCTCATGCAAAGTTGTCCAAGCTGATTTCCCAGGCCAGCCGGGTGCCAGAGCAGCTGCCAGCACAGCCTGAAGCTGGTGCTGCTTGACAGTGGTGCAGGTGTGTTTGGAAGAGTTGCAACTGAACCTTCAGGTTGCCATTTAGACATACTTAGAGTCTTAAATTGCAAAGCCCTTCAGGCAGCTGCAGTTCTTTGTCTTTAAACTGCAGCTTACTACTTAAAAACTACTAGTTCCTATGCGCCTGCCTCCCTTCCTCCTCTGGGCAAGGCCCCCTGGAACAGCTTCATGACAATGTCCTGGTCAGCTCTTTGCAGTTGAAAAAAAAAAAAAAAAACAACCAAAAAACCAACAAACTTGATTTCCTGTTCTGGTGAGCCATATATCACTGACGCTCCCATCTGTGCCGTTTGTCTGTGACAGAATGACAGGTGTCATTTATCATTGGAGCTTGCGGAAGCTGTGAGAAGAGGGATTGAAATTTTTTCTGGAAGCAGTCAGTGTCTACAGACTGCCAGATCATTAAAAAGGGGGCTTTCCAAAGAAAGCTGTGTGTAATGTGATTGCACTTACTGTCAATGACAGGCTGAGAGAAAGAAGAAACATCAAAAAAAGAGAGAGAGAGGGGGAAGGATGGAAAGGGAGAAAGAGAAAGAAGTGAAGTTTCTGCCAGGGGCATTTAAAGCAACAGCACAACAAATGCAGTAATCTTTTTTTGGTTTGGTTTCAATATCTGCATACTAAGTAAGACCTTTGGAGATTTTAGCTCAGCTTGGAGTGCCAATAAGGAAACCAAAACAGGAAACTCCTTTAACAGCACTTATTCGCATCACATATTATTTAGGGCACTGTAACAGAGTTTGTACTTTAAGGAGCGTGTCTTAAAGCACAATGACTTAAGACTGGAATAGGAGCTAGCAGAGACAGGAAAACCTATTTGGTCTGCAGCTGAAGCTCCTAATAAATCAAAGGGCAGAACTAAGACCAGATACAAGGCCCTTTTTCAAAAAAGAGACATTTACAACATCCTGTTTGCATAAGGACATTCAGAAAAAGCAGCATAATATCTTTATTTCAGCACCACCTAGGCAGGCTCTGCTTGGGGATTTGAGCTGAACTTTTTTCTTCTTATGGTAAGGAATGCTTCTCACACTGCCTATTACAGCAATTTTTCCATCTACTTGAGATACATTAAACCAAAAATAAAACTGTGTTTTTTGTGGAAAAAAAATTGCAAGAGATAGAAAATAAATGTTTTAACAACAGAAAGAAATTGAGAGAGCAAATAGTGTTTCTTTGTTGTTTTTTGTGGTCTCCTTATGCTAGCTGTATATTCTTGTACCACATACTACTTATCCTGCTTCCTTCTGCAGGAGCTGTATCCTACAGCCCGATTATAGTTTGTGCAATGCAGAGAAGCTGGGGATTGCAAGAAAATTGCACAGAACTTGGTCACATGTGTTAAAGGGTAATGTGGGTTAGCCTGGAAAAAGTCGTTTAAGTCCTTACTTCTGTGAGAAACTGTGGCTGTATGAAATCCCAGCGTGAGGCTCAGTGAGTTACAAAACTAAGGGACAACTAAGTAGACAAATCTGACTGTATTAATAATCAAGGGATTCAATGTCAAATGTGTGAGAGCAGTGTGAGTCTGGTTTAGAGAGATGATCCAGGGCATGAACTTTCTCCTCTGAGCTCTCTTCAGAGTGATGGCTTTTCCTGCAGGCCTTCAGGAAAAACAATACAGAAAAAGAAACAGATAGAGGAATTTTCACTGTCCCTTTCATGGGGTATTTAAGGAAAAGGAGAAATCATCTCCCAGTCTTCTGCTGCCAAGCATGTTCGTGTAATGACAAGGAGAATCCAGCTCTGCTGCATGGATCTGCATCTTATAACTGAGGTCCTCCTAAGGAAGTCTGTTAGTTCCCAGCTGTGCTGTAGGATCTGTGAGTCACCTTCAGAAAGTCATCTGTTTTCTCCATGTTTCTATTTCTCCTCTTTAATATCTCCTATTCAGATTTTGAGCTCTTTAAGATGCTTGAATGCATCATGTCTTGCATACCATGTCCTGCTCTCAGCTTATGTTTCTTCCTGCAGCTGCAATGCAAAGACTAATTGCTGTGGTTATGAAAAAATGGCCATTGTGCCTTATGCTTAACAGTTTAATTAATTTATAGCAGTTGCATGTATTTACATAGGTATGTATTGGTATACATCAACAATTATCTGTATGGAGAGCTTCCCCTGAAATCAGTGAGATCAGAATAATCAAATAGAGACCTAATGACTTAACATTTGCAAGTGGTAATACTGTTCAACTGGATAATAAAGTTGTTACATGTGTTCCCCTGTTAGTTTCTTTGTATATTCTTACAGTTTTTAAAATGCCATGGTGTCATTCTTATCATCACCAAACTTGGTAACATTCTTTTCTGGCAACGAAATTGCATGTGTGCACATGGATATGCATGTATCCATGTATACACACACACAAACATATTTATATAGGAGATTCTAAAACATTTTACTCGGTTAAGAAAAACAATTTTTGCCTGGCATTTCATTTTTTAGATGTTGGACTGTAGTTATGTATGTTTTCCTATGTGAAGGAGATTGGCTCAAAAATTCTTTAAAGGTCATATCCCTGCTGCAAAACAGGTATCCCAGTTTTCAGCAGCTACATGAAGGAAACAGAATATAAAATCAGGCTTCAAAGTCATGTCTATGGTTCTGTTGAGATTTCTTTCTGTGGGGTGACAGAGGCTGTCCCTGTCATTCTCAGCAGAGTACCCCTGTACTACTTCTGTAACACTCAGGTTTGTCTGTGGTTGAAAGCTTACCTGGAAACATTTCTTGTGGGTCCACTGGCAGATGAGAAAACTGGATGACATCCCAGACACCCATATCTTGGGGGGAAACTACAGGTGGCGGCAGCTTCAAGTTTTAGGATATTTGCAGTAGAGTTTGTATGGAGACTTTCAGTTTGAAAAAAAAAAAAAAAAAAAAAAAAAAAAAAAAAAAAGTTAAATTGTGTGTGGTTTTGCTTTGATAAAGGAATTGCTGTTCACAGAGACAAGATTTTGCCTTCTGGCCAAGTGGTTATAATAGCGAGGTCTGGTTAAATACCTCATTTCAGCACAGCTATTTTTTGAGACTAAATACTGTAGTTTTACTCAGCCAATCCTACTGCCAGTTTTACCTTGAGTGTGTAAGGAAGAGTTCGGGTTCACAAATGCAGACCAACATGCACAGCTAAGGCTTCGTTAGGCTAATGGGGAGTTAAACAGGACCAAGGTATGGTTAACTCTCAGGAGAGGAGATAAAGACTAAAAGAAAAAGGATATTCAGTGCCAGGTTGAAGAAGTCTGTGGGGCTCATGGTCAGTCATCACCAGACCATGTCACAGCCAAAGTCTGGCTCAGCTCAGGCCTCTTTCACAAACCTTCAGGCAGTCCATGCTAGTGTGCAAATGCCTTTTGGAAAGGTGCAGTGAGAAGTGTGGTTATGTGGATACTATTTTTATAGGCTGGCTTGCAAGTCAAAGGTATGTTTCTGAACCACTGTGGCCCCTGTAGCACCTGGATAGGAGATGTTTTTCATGTCTTACCATAACCCGATTTGCCTTCAAAATCCATTGCTTTTATTGGATTTTTTATGTAGAAAAGAATGTTTCTGCAATTGCCCTGTGGGTGGTACCTGAAGGTTTATTTAGACTGCCAGCCCTTACCCCCTAGCTACAGACTTCTTAAATAAAATGTGTGCCCAACATTGCCTGAACAAACCTGAACCTAATATTTATACAACCTTAAAACTAGTTGGAACACAATCCTCCAGGTAAATATCCCATATTTGGAGCTACATATTTTTCTGTTTGGCTAGTAGTATGTTGGTTTTGCAGAGGACGTTTGGTTCATAGATTCCTCATCAATAGCTGAACAGCCAAAAATTACACAAACTGAGGCCACAGAAATCTTTACTTTGTGGTGAGATTCTTGTATTGATAAAAATACCAGTTAAAAAGATCAAGAAAATTTGGGATCTGTAATATTAGTAGTCTCATCCAAATGTGCTACAGAATCTGTCATACATGCTCTGTTTTGATCTGGTACTAATGCAGTTTTCCAAGGCTGACTATCAAATTAGGGAGAATTATACTATAATGTGTGAGAGTCTTCTGGCTTTTGGTCTTTATTTAGTTTCTGTCAACCAGAGAAAATTATTTAAACTGTAGAGGGGAAAAAGAGGAATCCATCAATATGTACATTTTTTTTCTCCAGAGATTAAATAAAAGTTTGTGCATGTATTTACATTTTTTCTTCTGTAGTATATACTGTACGATTATATTTGGAATGAGTCTTCAGAAATGCTGCAGAGGAGTTAATGAGAATAGGATGTTTGTACAATTCTGTAAATATTTTTTTTATATTTCTGGGAGCACCATCATATATCTTGATTCTTTCTTTCTGCACTAGCCGGCTCACTTGGACTTGCATTCAGGTTAAACCTCTGGCAAGAGTTCAAGGAGCAGGGAAACCAGCTGAGGATCTGGTCCAGTGGGTGAGATCCAAGAAAGCTCTTAGATGCTGAATGTGCAGCTGACATGGATTTTAGGATCTTGAGCCTGAGGGTGCGGGAGAAGAGAGGAAGTTGTGCTGCCATGTGTGCCCAGAGCTACCAGCAGCTGAAGCTTTAGCCAGTATGTCTTTCCTAAGCTGACACAGGGTTCATATATGGGCCTGTCTGTGTTCTCCAAGACCACTCAGGGCATTGCTAATGCACAGGGAAATCAGAGCTCAGCATAAAGCTGGTTTGTATCCTGCATGTCTAGGAAACAATCTCTCTAGGACACTCCCCGTCTCTAAGGGAGAGCATCTGAGATTATATTCCTCTCTCGCTTGCTCACTCATTCTCTCTTTTTGCTTAAACTCTGTAGGGCAGATGTAAAGGTCAAGTCAATTGATTTGTCTGGGTGGTAGGGCATTCTCACTGGAGATGTAATTCACAGTTTCATAAAGTCCTCTGGTATTGCCTTGTCTCAAGGTTTTTGAGGAGAATCTACAGTTAGGGAGACTTCCACCATTGTTCAGAGCACCTTTGTTATTTGTATCAAAATTACTCTATTTCAAGTTCCTTGCTAAAACAACTTAGAAATGCTGCGATGTATACTGGGAAAAAGACACTAAATATATAATCCATGTTGCTGCTCTGTTTAACAATGAAATGCGTCTTGTTTACTCTTGTCTTGTCACAGAATGATTGACATATAATATCTCAGCTTTATACCTTGATATTGGTGATCAGAATAATTTGTTTCAACCTGCATGCTCAACCCTCAAGGTCTGATATTCCTAGAATATAAACATAAAGGATTGATTACTACTATAATTTCCTAGTTTATAATCTGTTCTTACCAGCAAAGTGCTAGTATTCCATCATAAAATACCTGATTTTTTCTATAGGTAATTTCAGTGTCCATTTTAACTTGACATTTTCCTTACTCTAATTGTACCATGGAGTTATATTCCTAGATTCTTCATAAATACATTGAGATCATTAAAGTAAACTAGCTGTGTCCGTGAGCTCCTGTGTGCTTCACCATGTACAATGTAGGATGGGGCTTGGCAGAAGACTGATCACATTGTCAAACTTAGGAAAACAGCATCCATGATCCTTTTCTATTTTGTTACAGCATGCTGTTTCTTTATTTTTCATCTTTATACATTGCAAAATAAATTAATCATTTTGATGCTTGGAAAATAATATATAACATCCTCCTTTACTGACTGTGCTTTTGAATGTATTTAGTGACACTTTTGGTCTTCTTCCAGCAGTCATATAAAGCTTTGGAAGGTATCCATGAGGTCAGAGAAGAGTTGATAAAGCTGAAGTCCTGTTGCACACAGGCTCTCTCACACAAACACACCCACACACAGCCTCAGCACCTTGGCACAGAGGTCCAGAGCAGACCTCACCAGCTGTCATGGAGATCAGTCTCACCACAGTCCATCCATGTTCCCTTGAGCTTCTCAGTGGTATTACCTGACACTAACAAACCTTCTGTCTCAGTCTGTAAAAGCTTTTACTATTTTCCTGGTTTACACAGATCCTATTTAATACTGAATTCTGCTTTTAATCAAAGTCACTGAAATGAGATAGGTCAGCTCTGTGGGTGCTGCTGCAGTGCTGCCTGGTAACCATTTCACCAGCGTGATATTATCTGTGTTGGTCAGGATTAGCGGCAAACTGGGAATGCAATGGGGGAACCCAGGGAAGTGCTGCCCTGTGTGTCTGGGACTCTGCAGAGGGTCCTGTTCCTAATTCTGGGATGGACATAATTTATGGCCAGCTTCACCTGTTGTGGTATTTCTCTTTCTCTGCTGTTAAAATCAGAAAACTCCTCTTTGGGAAGGAGGGCTAGACTTGTCAAATAAAAGGTAGCTTGTAATTGTACCAATATTATTTACAAATTTATTTTTAGCATTTTTCTGATGCTTTTTCTGATTTCTATCCAAGAGCTCTTAGAGTTTCTCTTGCTTTCCTGCAGATATCCAAGCACACACTTCCCATACTCCAGGTGAGGAAAGAGATATTTTCTACTGGCATTCTCTGCCAGAATTTCCTTGCTCTCTTACTGCTCTGCAACTTGAGTCCTGATGCAATCCCATGGTGGAGAAAAAAAAAATCATGGGTTTTGGGTTTATTGAGGTTATTTTTTTTAGTAAGGACTGATTCACCTTTGTTGATTTATTATGAATATGAATTATTAATTCCAATAATTGGAACCTGTTTAGGAAACTGTGTATGGATCATATGCACAACTGCAAATACATATAAGCACTCCAAATTTGGGAGCCTGGCCTTAGGCTGATACTGCCATTGGCTATTGCTTTATACAGAATTTATTTATATGCTCCAGCTACTTTCTATTTGTGCCTGTCCTATCTCAAGCCTCTCTGAAGCTTCAACTTCTTGTACCCATGCTGGCTAATATAAATGTAGCACACACAGAGGTAAGAAGCTTCTTTCCCCACACAGCCACTTTACTCAAACTGTGGCGTATAAGCAAAATAGTGCTGCAAACATTTTTTGCACCATCTACCTATCTCAGCACTTCTCTTTTGGTTGGCAAAATGGTCCAAGATCCTCCAGAACTGAAGGTGCTATTTAAATATAAATTATTCTTTACAGTATCTTATGCTTGATATAAGTTCTTTGGAAGTTTCATCTTTACACTTGTTTGCAGCAGCAAATCCTTTCATAGCTATAATTTATATGCAAAGATTTTCCCTGTCCTATCACACATTTTCCAGTATATTTTGATGAAGTTTGAGTAGTTCAAATTGAGCTCTAGCATTGTGCATTTTATTTATTTCATATCTTATTTTTATGAAGTTTTGTCATAGGTTAGGGCTTGCTTTTATATTCCAGCAAGAGAAGATACAGAGTATGTGATTATGCAAGGTCTTTGTTATTTATATATACTGCATCCTGTGTGTGTGCTGCTCTAGTGTTCAAGTGAAAAGCAGGATTCTATTTTAATTCTCCTGACTGTATATGATCATTAACAGCTACTGCACACAGTAAAAAATAAAAATGCAATTCAAAGAAGTGTGCATATAAATAAATATAAGGGAGCACGTAAAAGAATGAATGAGATAAGTTGGTTCTTTTCAAGTATTGAACTTATCTTCAGTTTAAGAGAGG
This sequence comes from Chaetura pelagica, assembly GCF_000747805.2. Lineage (NCBI taxonomy): Eukaryota > Metazoa > Chordata > Aves > Apodiformes > Apodidae > Chaetura > Chaetura pelagica. The sequence goes on along the minus strand of NW_009953486.1, from coordinate 5,913,571 downwards.
CATCCTCTGTGCTGTGTCTGCTCTAAATGGCACTTAAAAAAAATTAAACGTAACAATAAAAAAGAATTCATTGCTTTTAATAACATTTTCAGCCATGTGGCAGGGTGGGCTTCCTTTTTTTTTTTTTTCCCCCCTAAGATTGCAATTTTGAAAATAGCAGGAAAGGTCATAATGTATTGAACATTGCCTTGCCATTTCTTTAGCACTTCTGAATTTCAGTCAGTTTTGGTTTATGTCTTTGCTGAAGCATTGAAACATTCAGCATCTTCCTTATTCCTTTCCCAGTCAGCAGTTGTAAGGATAACCCTCGCCCCCTTCTGTCCAGACTCATGTCTGGGGCTTGTTTTCTATTGCTGTGTTCAGCATCTGCTCACCATCCTGCCTGGGAAGAGAAGCAAGGTCTTATCTCAGAAATTGTATCCATCAGCTCACTGGCACCTGTCACTACGGTACCTAAACACCATACACAAGATGAAAGCTTATGCTTATATTTCCCTGTAAAATAGGAAGCTCATGTTCCTCCCTGTTTTAAACTGATCACTCACAGTAGATCAGCATTGGTCATCTACCAAGGGAAATATTGTTTAACCGTCATTATGCTCCTCTTTATTGACTTACAACCCAAAGCAATAATAGTATCAAAGATATTTTGATGAAAAGCAGATGACTGCCAGTCATGTGCAACTTGGAGAGGCTCGGAACTCTGGAGTCTACTCCAAATTGTCCAAGCAGTTTTCACTCTTCCTTTCCCTCTTCATACCACCACTTCTCTTCTTGTGACCTGGGAAAGCAGTGGGCTCAGCCTTCCTCTGCTCCTCTGGCCCTATCTCCACTTTGCTTTCCCTCAGTCCTGCCTTCAATGATCAGTGGGAGTTCAGTACACTGAGGCAACCTGGTATTCTTCTGTGGTTAAAATAGAATAAAACATATATAAATATATTAGTAAAATAAACCAGTGAAGGCTGCTTGTCTCTGGGGACAACCAAACTCAGATGAATTGCCTTCTTTTATACACACTCAAACTCATTTTCTGTCTCTTTCTGTTGCACATAGACTTCCAAATATCTATGTATATATTTACTCACAGTGAAGTTAGAGAAAAAGTGAGTGGAAGCTCAACGAATTCAATGAAAAGGTGGATAAACATTTGAACTCACTGATGTGCTGTGTCTGGACCAACAGTGAAGTCAAAAGGAGAGCTGTGAAACAGGGAGGAAAGCTCTTAAAAATGCACATATCAGTGAGTGGGTTACAGGACCAGAAGAGCTTTACAGCTTTGTGCAAAGAAAGAAGGAGCCCTGGCTGAGGAGGTGGTAGAAAAATCAGACATATCAATCTGCATTTTGATCATTCAAAATTATTATGTATTAATTCAGATTCAGCCTGAATTTCAAGGTAGCTCTCATATTATTGAAGGTCATGTGCTGTGCTGCTCTAGCCAACTTTAATTCTTCATAACAGCAATTTATCCTTCCTTCATGAAAAACTGGGCTCTTCTACCTTGGGGGATTTCTCTGTTTAGCTTTCATGATATTGTTTCAGTATATACATTTCTTAACATAGAGAGGAAAGCTGGCCTAATGATTAGAATATCTGCATGTATGCAAAATACTGTAGGCTTCTTCTGTGCCAGTGGACATGTAACTCAGCCTTCCTTGTGTCTTTCTTTCCTCTCTGTAAAACAGGAATGATAGGACTTCCATACCTGCCTAGGGTTGTTAGGAGAAATGTGTTGAAACTGAGGGTACCTGGTAGGCCAGTGACAGAACCATGTAAGGAGCAGTGGTGGATATGTTACACCTTTCTTGCCACCATTCCTCCTACCTACCAAAAAGGAATTCTACAGAACCATTTGACAAAATAAAATTCTTATAGCAAAGCAATAAAAACATCTCTTGGGATTCAAATGTTTTTCAAATAACGTAACCACCACCAAAAAAACCCCACAAAACCCAAAACAAACAACAACAAAACCCCACAAAAAAAAGAAAGAAACAAAAAACAAGCCCTGAGCCCAAAAGGTATGCCTCTTCTAGTTTAACCACATTTTTGCTCCACCAAAAGACAATGAACTTCAGTGCCTGTGAGCAGCCAGTCATTTCTGACAGCTTCTGCTGCCCATAGCACAGTGTGTATGATGTTTCTGCAAGTGTCTTTTTGATTGCATTATTCCTTTGTCTGACCTATACTTTCAGATAAAAGTGTTTTGCTTAGAAACTACGTAATAAATCACCTCTAGGAAACAGACACATTCCTTTTCTATCAGGGTCTAAATGTGAAAAATCGTTTAAAAGAAGCTAAGTGTAAATGATGGAGTTCTGTTACCAGTTTTGGCTTTGCTGAAACAAAGTAAAGGTAATATACAGGAGACATATCTCAGGGTCACTGTGGTCATAAGTCAAATGCTAGAATAGTACTTTATTTGGCAAGAAGATCAAAGAAAAGCTTTTTGTTGTTTTTCTTCTGTATGTTGAGAAATGGAATAGGCTTTCTCCCTTTTTATAGTTAATATAACTATGCTATAGTTCCACTGATCCTAGATGAGATCACCCACTCAGAATATGGATACATTTCAGTAGTTTAAAAAAAAATTACCTAAGTACTAAGCATGATTTGACCTACCTTTCCTGTGTCAGACTCCTGAAATTATTTTACATTTATATAAATCCTAGCTTCTTTGCACCTTTCTGTAGCTAAAATAAATGGTATCATGGGAGCCAAGAGTCTCATTGTGAACAACTTATTGCATGTTAAATGTGTCACAGTAAATCTGCAAGAAGTTTTAAGCTGAAAAGAGAAAAAAAAATCCTGTTTTTTTCCTCTTAGAAGGCCAGAGGAAAACATGTAAATTAATTTCCCAAGTAGACAAACAAGAAAAATTCCTTTTTGTATTATTTTCTCATTTTCTGCAAGCACCATGAAAAAAAGAAAAAAAAGAAAAAACATGTTTTAAGTGAAATAGCCAGTTATTGAAATGCAGAGACAAATCCTGAATCTATATATGCTGCAGTGATTATATTTATCAAGCCATGCTTTAGAAGGTGCCATGCTATACTATAGTTGTCTTTAATGCTACAGTTATTAAACAAATGCCAGTGTCTTTTCCTTCTGCATGTGTATGTTATACCTACGGACTTATTCTCCTAGTAGGTACAAGGTTCAGATCTCACCAGTAGCAGATTCATTTTTCAGGAAGAATGGTTATTAAATGATCAGGTCTGTTTCACAGGGAAGGAATAAAAGCTGAAACATTCCTTATGTCCCTTGGAGGACAGGGCCACAGAATATGCCACATCTCCTTTCAGAAAAATACATACAACAGTTGTTTATGAGTTAATTTACCATAGCTTAAGCTAAAGAAAGGAACATCCCATAAAAATTATTCACAATGTTACATATAGTTCCCATCTCACACCTTTAAAAAAAAAAAAAAAAAAAAAGCTGATTAAATTAAGAAGAAGAGACAAAAAAAGGAAATCAACTAAGGATGTGGCTGAGGTCAAGCTTGAGGAGTGAGCACAGTGGGTTAAAACACCAAGACAGTAATGTAGGTGTGAGCAAATGAACCATCTAATAAATAATTAACAATTAATTTTCTTCTGTCTTTTATCTTTACCTCTTTTTTTTTGGTACTTTTCTACTCTCTGCTTCTGTTTTGCATTTTCCATGTTCTTGCAGTTAATTAAAAAACAAAATCAAAGCGAGAGGTTACAAAGTTCCAGTTCTGAAATCCTGCCGGAATGAAAAGTTCTGCTTCTCCGATCCTATTAGTTTGTGCTCATGTTGAGGGCTGGAGGTGCATATTTTATAGAGCGTGTGGAAGGCTCAGCAATGCCTGCTCCTCCTAGGCAGGCAGTTCGCAATACAGCCCTTCTACTTCTGAGCAAAGGAAGCTTTGTTTTATAAATCTCCAATGCAATGTACATGCAGTTTTGTGTCATGTTATATTGTCATATGACGAGACGTGAACCAATGTAAGCCATCGTAATGCAGCACAATGCATTGTGTGAGCTACACCTTGTCAGGTTTTTTTGGCTTCAGAAGGGAGCTTTTCTCCCAAAGGTAGTAAGTGATGCTAGAAAAAAAATCCCTGTGTTACCTAGAAACTGACAGGTGCCCCTATTTTCTGACTATCCAAATTAAATTTAATCTGCATGTGTTTCCACACAGCGAATCTAAATGTTGCTTTACTTTTTGTCACTTGCAAATGTTAATGTTAGTGGTCTGCTAATGTGATTAACTGTTTGCCTCAGGCAGCTAAGAATGTGCTTTGTCCAGCTGGACAACTGATGAGCTCAGCAAAGTTTAAAGCTAAGAAGGGATCAGCATCTGAAACCTATATTCTGGCCTGAGGAAGGCTCTAGCCCTGCAGATAGTCAACATGAGACTTCATTATGCTGTCATTAAGCCAAGGAGATGTGCACACAGATCTCTGCCCTTAGCTTATCACACACTGCCTTATCACAAAGGCAGTAGCACATCATTACCTGCATTGTACACAGGTAAGCTTTGCAAGGCAGAGACCACTGTAAGGGAAATAAATGTTAAATTTTTCTAGGTAACGTGTTGGGCAAATGCTATGTGGATCGAAAGAAAAAAAGTAGTATTTACTTTCTGTATTTCATGCAGTTCTGAATGGTTGTCTGTTGCCAGCGCCCCCTGCTCCTGTATTGTCCAATGCCTTAGACAACAGTTCAAATTCTGACAAAGAATTCTTTATTGCACAGGATACCAAATTACAAAGGCACCCTATGCATACCATTTCAGATAACTCTCCATATAATGTTAGCACTCCTGTTTAGTGGGGCGTATTTAAGAGCTAAGAAGGGATCAGCATCTGAAACCTATATTCTGGCCTGAGGAAGGCTCTAGCCCTGCAGATAGTCAACATGAGACTTCATTATGCTGTCATTAAGCCAAGGAGATGTGCACACAGATCTCTGCCCTTAGCTTATCACACACTGCCTTATCACAAAGGCAGTAGCACATCATTACCTGCATTGTACACAGGTAAGCTTTGCAAGGCAGAGACCACTGTAAGGGAAATAAATGTTAAATTTTTCTAGGTAACGTGTTGGGCAAATGCTATGTGGATCGAAAGAAAAAAAGTAGTATTTACTTTCTGTATTTCATGCAGTTCTGAATGGTTGTCTGTTGCCAGCGCCCCCTGCTCCTGTATTGTCCAATGCCTTAGACAACAGTTCAAATTCTGACAAAGAATTCTTTATTGCACAGGATACCAAATTACAAAGGCACCCTATGCATACCATTTCAGATAACTCTCCATATAATGTTAGCACTCCTGTTTAGTGGGGCGTATTTAAGCACTATAAAAAAAAATATATATATATATATATAGGTTTTTGAGCAATTGCAGAGTAAAATACTGTGCTCAAGTTCAAAATTTACCTCCAAATGAGATACTCAGCTTTCCACATCGTTTCACACTCAGGGTAACTTTTCTAACCCTTAGGAAATTTTGTACCACTATTGCCTTCAAAACAAATCACATTTTTTTGTATTGTATATATGGTGCTGTCCAAGCACTGTAGCAGAGCTAGTGAGAAAGATTACATGGAAGAACTTCAAGGTTTCCCAATAATTTTTAAGGGAAAATACTGGATAACTTAGGGACTCTGCACATGCATTTCCTTCTGACTCTCACTGTGTTTTAATAGACAGCAGTAGTACTAGGTGTATATTCCCATACCAAATAACTTCCTTCCTGGGTCAATTTTCCCCCCCAGGCAGCAGGAGTTGCACGTTACCACTGAAACTCAATTCCTTCCTAGGTCAAGGTCTTAAACTGCGTGAAACTGGAGTGGATAACCTACTGTATCTCATAGTGAATATTACCAACATTTACATCATTATGTTCCCAGCACACTTTTTGTCAAACTGGAACTAGACCAGAACCATTTAGTGACTTGAAAGATTCAGAACTTCTTTCTTTTCAGCTGTTTCCATGTAAATGACCTGTTCTTCCCCATCAGAGTTAAATCCAATTCGCACCCCAAGCACCTGGATTTATCAAAATTTGCTGTAAGACCTTACAGATAGAGCCATATTTTGTATCTAGGTTAGGTGAACGAAGAAATTGCCCTTCGAGATTGAAAGTAAATGGCAAAAAGAAGTATCCATGCAGAAAATTTCTATCATGTTCTGGAACCCTTTTTACATCAGCTCCTAAGCTATTCTCTGGTTTCACTCTGTGTGCTCTCCCCCCTTCACCACACGCTCGTCACAATTAGTATCTGGGCACCTACTAGTAATTCACTTAGCAATGAGACTAATCAATAGTGATTTCTGAAAATCTTTCATTCTTGAATTGGACTCCTGACACATGAACTGTGTGGAAGACATTCAGGTGATGTATGTGGTGGTGATTTACACACACTGAGGATCTGTCCCGCAAAGCAGTAACTAACAGTGCACAGTCCCTGGCTGAACACAACCCGCTGAAGGTGCCATGTCTGAACTTACCATGTGGCATCCCTAGAGCATGGTTCAAACTCCTGGCTGCTTTCCCCCATGAGAAGAGATCTTTCTTGGGTTTAGGAGCCTCTTATTCTCTTTGTGTTGAGACAAAGTAGAAGTTTGTGAAAAATGAAGAACTGCAGGCACTAAAGGCTAAAATCTTCAGTATTTATGAAAAATAGTAGTGTAGTACCAAGGAAGACCAGAATGTAGATATTCTGTTGAGGGTCCACTGGTCTGAGAGGTGAGCACACTTCAAGTAGGGCAGATTTGTATCTGTCCAGTAAATGCCTATTTATCAGATACCTTTTTCTGTTCATCACATGCACTGGAGATGTAGTGCCTCTCCAACTATCCCCTGGCAAATGCAATTTTAAAACAATGGAGAACAAAGAAAAATGTATTCCTGATATAATTATGCCTTCTGCAACTTAAATTTTAGACACTCAGTTTCATCTCTTACTTAAATGTATCTGTGTATTTTAATAGGAACATTCAGCTATGCTTTTATTAATGCAAAAACATTAAAGCACTATCGTGGAATACTAAAGCCTTAAAGGGCCGTTTCAAAGAGAACCTGTCATAAAATGTGCTCTCAAGCATGTCCCCTTTAAGAGATTCAAGAATTAAATGTTCCCGTATGTGAATTTTATTTTGTACAGCACATTTGCTTTATGGCTACAATTAAGTTAGATGTGCCGATAACAATGTCTGCTTTCCATTTTAAATCGCACATTTCAGACAGTGTGCATTGTTTTATTATCTAATCCACATGCTTTTAATTGCAATTATGGTCCCTTATGAGTCCCCTGGGAGGGCATGATTGCAATTAAAAATGTAATTTAAATGTTAATTAATTACATTCATTTTCTAAACTGGGAAAATTTCATTTATTATTTTCATGTGTTGTGCACTTATCCTAAATGTGTTACCTTCTAAATGTTTTTGTTGTGTTTTTGTTTTTTTTTTTCAAATTAAGTGTTATGTTTATAAAACAGGGTGTTTAATACCCTTTAAAATTTTGTTAGGGTGTTTATACAAATTATTACTTTAAATTAATTGTTTCCAAGCTCTATGCACAATTTATATGTGCCATGCAAGCCAGAATAGAGTTGGTTTTGATCTTCTGTTGAAATTATATTAACATGAGAACCAAAAATGTTGCTTAGAAATATAGACTGTTAATGTATGTACTCTTTCTGCTGGCCAGAAGAAGAGGATTTATTTGGGGCCAATTCTCAATGCCTTTGTTGATTTTCTTACTGCTGGTTCCCTTAAGACACGCGCAGCTCAAGGGGATGAGCACCCTCTTTACCCTGAGCAGCCTGACGTCTCTTACCAGGTTTTGCAACAAGTGTAACAGGCAGCAGGCAGAGGAAAAGAGCTTGTTAAAAACAAAGTAATTAACTTGGTTTCTTAGAAATGTTAAAATTAAAAACACGCCATTAAAAAAACCAAACAAACATATATTTCTATTGCTGTCCATTTATAAAATTAACCTGCAATCGTGGTGTCCAGAAAAATTATCTATTACACATCAGAGCTGAGGTTTGTACAGAATCTCATGACCTCAAGAGCCAAGGACTGATGAAAAATTATCAAATATCTTCTGAATGGTGAGCAGGCAGCATTGCTGTGTCAATAAGGCTGCAAAGCCACATGCACCAGTGTGGAAGCCTGTCCAGAACCACTGATAATGTGGGCTGGCAGGAGCCTTTCTGAGCTGCTGCTAAGTCAGGTACTAATGGTTTTCAGTCACTGGCTTCTGTAATTAAAAACTGATTAAAGATATCCTGATCCATCCTATTATCTTTACAAAAGATATTCTCATTACAAATTTGTCCTCAGTTTATTAAAAAACAAAACAAAACCAAACCTGTAATTTATTTTCTCAGAGACCATCACAGAACAAACCAATTAAGTCAGGAAAATTTGGAATTATGATGTTTTGATAATCTAGCAGTTCCTCTGAAGAGTGAGATGAAGCTAAAGGATACAGCTGAAAGGTTTTTATTTTAAACTACTGCTGCCAACTCTAGCTGTACAGACACTCTTCTGAAAGGGTTTAAGCATTAAAAAAATGTGAATCCAGTTTAACTAAACTGAAAAATATCTATTTTTCAGTGAGACAAGTCTGTCCACGCAGCCTTTTTGAGTATTTAACTAACACCCTAAAAAGTAAAAATGAAAAATGGTTTAGGTTGAATCAGTGCTGAGGGCTGCATGGCTTTACAGGGGGATTTCTGGAGAGCAGGTACATCCACAGGCCGCAAAAACAGCAGTGCAAGTGGAGCATGGACCTGACAAGCAAAGGTTTTATTAAGCAGTTACCAGCCAGGTGCTCATAGGAATTTCACCCCAATCTAGGACCACTCTGGTTTCCTGTAGTGTTCAGTCTGTCCCCTCAGCACTTTCATCTGAGCTTCCCCATTTGTGCTGTTTGTGGCCCTCACATTTTCTTTGCTTTCATTGCTCCTTTTGGTGGAAAAAAACTATGAAGTCTCTGGAGGTAGCTCTGCAGTCCAGCTTTTGTGTTCTCAACTGTAGGATTAAAGCAGGAGGAAGAAAAAAAAAAAAAAAATAGGAAGAAAAGAGCAAGAGCTTTGTAGATAAAAAACAAACAAGCAAAAAAACCCCCTGCTTTTTCATTTGTGCAATTAATAAGAAAGAAAAGATCAATTAGTTCAAAACTGGTAGGGAAAGTCCAAGTCTGTTGTGGGTGAATTAGCCTCATTGGATAGAATTTGTTTTCCCCATTTTACCCCCCACCCAAATCCCATGTAGTTCTGAAGTGATAAAATCCTCCAATTTTTTTTTTCTTTCCATTCATCCTCGAAGGCCCCCAAAGCACTGCCCTCCCAGTAGTCCCAGTGACATACATGCTGCCATGAAATGCCACAGGAACCTACACTTTATCACATGTAGCTTCCAGGTGTTGGTCCCCACTTCAGCCAAAGCTTTCCCACTAATCTGAGGGGCCTCATTACAGATGCACAACTCTTGAAGTTCCTCCACCCATTTCAGGATGCTGCAGTTCTTTTTGTGATGAGGAGATCAAAACAATTACATGACTCCTGATAACCCTCATTGACTATCTATTGAAAAAATCAGATTCTAAATAAATTGCCATTGTATTTTTAAAGCTGTGCATGACATATCCTACTTACTGGGTGCCCTAGATAATTTCCCTAAATTAACCTCTTTTACCTTCCATTTCCTCTGCCATCCTGCTGTTACCTTCCCACAACTGCTCCATCACTATGTAACTCATCCAGTGGATGAAGAAGACAGTGATGCTGTGCTGAGTTTTAAAGTGACATTAAGAACTTACCTGCCTAAGTGTTCATTTGCATCTTGCTCTCTAGACTTGTCATATAGCTGGAGAGATAATATATTATGAGATGTGTACTGAATTAGCTGTCAATTGTAGTGAAGCTCTCCCTTAACTATGTGAGGAGAAAGCTCTTGAATGAGCCTCAATCTTGCTTTTTTTTTTTCTGCTGAGATGTTTCATTTTAGTCACCCAACCCCAGCCAATTTTATTAAGTCTGCTGTCAGTTGTGACCCCTGCTGAGGACTGGCAGGGCTGAAATAGTTATGCTGCCTGATGTCATTTGTGGCAGCTACAGATCCCACTCCTGCTCAGGCACGGGAGACTGTTCCTGCAGCAGCGCTGCAGCCGTAGCAGGCAAAACAAAAAGGCTCGGGGTAAAGAGCCATGTTACATTCTCCAGCACCCTGTGCTAGTTGAAGCACCAACAGAGGCTTCATGCAGATGGACATGGTCTTTCATTGGAAAGGTTTGAATAGTATGTGCTGCGCTCTGGGAGCAGCTGGAAACAATGGGGAAAACCTTGTGTCAGGGGAGCCCAGCTGGCATCACACCACCCACCTTGTCTGAGCAACGAGTTGGTGCTTGTGCCAGATGTGGAGTCAGTTCTTCTTCCACACCCACAGTAGCATCACCCTGAGGTGGTTCCAGTATTTAGCTTGGTTTGGGAATTCCTCTGTTGTGCTTGACAAGCAGAAAGAACAGGTCTTGTTGCTGTCCTTGGGTTCAATCCTGTGTGCAAGTGAGAACCACTCTGCTGCTGGAATTGGGCAGAGCACCGAAACGAAGCTGCACCTGCCTAGTTTGCAGCAGATTGCTTTGTTGGGGTGACTGTGGCTTGGGCCACCAAGCAGTAGAAATGCTTTAGACTAACTAATCCTGTACAGATCTGCTTTCCGTAAGTCTGTGGTCAAAGCCAAGGTTAAGGGACCAGGAGAGAACACGATCCTAAACACCAAATTCGTATTCTCTCCATAGAGGCTTCTTTACCTGGAATGAAGGCAACACATTCAAAATTCAGTTCACATTAATCATTGCAACTTAATCATCATTATTCTACTTAATAAGTATATCCTCAAAGCTCAGTGGTGGGAAAGCTGTTCTATCCTCTCCTTTTTTAATGGATATGAGTCCAAGTTACTGCCTCCCTGAGCAGCCTGCCTGGTAGGAGTGATTTTGAACTTGGTAGACCACATACCTTTGCTACATGGGATTCCTTCCCATCCTGCAAGGAAGAGTAATGTAAAAAGAAGTTAGACCTACAACTTAGATGATCCAATTGTAACTGCCTGAGATAACAGCATATGATATTTTTCACACACCAAAGAAAGTTTAAATCCTGGAAGAATGATACTTCATCGTCAAGGTAACCTGAACAGGTTCACCAACAATTTACGTGGCTCTTAAGTCTATTTACATGCTTGTTTACTTGGCTTTTCTCTAAAAGGAAAAGAAAAAAAAAATAGTTACCTTAGCAACTGCCTTATCACGTGGTGCAGAGGCTTCCTTTGCTATCAAATATCTTCTGCATGGAGCTCACAAAACCATTTCATAGGCACATCTGCTTTACCAATGGACTCTGGGGACAGTCTGTGCATTAGTTTGTGATGTGTTGGTTTCAAGGGTTAAATATTTCATCCCAGATGAGAAGTGAGATGCATCCATGTCTCCTTGGCTTAGGGGGAACAGCACAAGGTCAATGTCAAGGTAGAGAAGGGGGAGCAATGCAAGCCAGGAGGTGATAAGGATGTGGCTGCACTGTATTGGAAGGGAGGAGAGGTTAGCTCCACTGCACCACAGAGTGTGTGTTGTCCCACTTTATTTATTAGATATCAACATCAATGATCATTGCTCCAGTAGTCAACCCAGCTCTATACTGAGATCCTTGGTAGGAAAAGATTAAACAAAAAACATGGATCCAAGGGTGGTGGGATGTAGATACATACTGGGGTAAGGAGTCATTAGACTCTGCATGTAAATTATGAGTACAGGAGTTTGTTATTCATGTCTCCTAATCTGTTTCTGAAGGTTTATACTCAATCAGCTTCAGCTCTCAGCAAGATATGCAGGAAATCAGGGGTAAATAAGATGCTGGTCATACTTTTTTCTCCCTTTCTTTTCTTTCTACAGAGGATTTTGATGTGAACTCTGTACAAGCATACTGCTGTCTGGGCAAACTCCCAAAACTTCAGCAAACTAAGTCACCAGCTCAGGCTGTGTTTGTGTCTTTATTGTAACTGTGTTTATGAGAGAGCTGCTTCATCAAATACTCTCATTTTATTTGTTTTTCTTGCTCATTTTCTTTTAATTTGGTGACTGCATTGTGACTTCAAACTGACTGCAAGGAAACTCTTATTCTAGAAAATAATTCCATTTCCTTGAATGATCAGGGCAAGATTTTTTAGGATAGTTAAACATCTTGATATGAAATCCTAGTAGGATTTTCAAAAGAACATTGGTTCTTTTGATTCAACCTTGCTTCCTTTTTAACCTGCTTAAACACTTGAAAAAAAATGCTGTTAAGACTCTCCCTGCTCTTCTTAAATACCTTTGAAAACTTAGCTCTTTTTTGTATCTACATTCTCACGACTACCTCTGTCTTCCATTTCTCAGTTCCATTTCTACGTTGTTTTTTTTCCCAAAATCCTGGTATGATATCCATCTCTACTCTTGCTGTGTTCTTTAGTTTTTTAATAATGTAACTTGCATTATTTTAATCTCTTTTAACATTTGTACATTATGTTACTGCTCTATACTAATCTAATTCAGCTTGCACTTACTTTGTAACACAAACTTAACATGCCCAGTTACTAGAAAACAAGGCTATTGCAGTATGCATATTGCAATCATTGTGCTAGTGAATAATAACAATAATAATTGCTTCATACAGCTTTTTAGCACAGAGATATTTTCCTTCCCTTGAATCCTCAGGGCCTGAGTCTGAGGCAACCTAATGGCCTGATTTCTACAGCGAAAGCCTCATAGTCCTAGAGTTTCCAAACCATTTTTCAGCCTCCTCTGGAGGATGACAGGCATCCTTTACTTTTGGGGAAAGCTTCGTGCCCAGCCTGGCACCATCACAATCCACCATATCTCCATGACCAACTGCTCCTTCCTCTTGCTCCTGACAGAGCTGTGGGACTGCAGAGACAGGAGTTTGCTCCAGCAGTGCCACTGTGCAGGGAGCTAATGGGCTGACGTGCAGCATCCCCTTCACAGACATATCGATTAAGACAGCTGAGGAGCTGGGTGTCCTGACTAGAGAACTACAGCAAATTTGCTGACTCCTCCACATTTTGGGGTTAACGGATTTTTCTGTTTGGGCCCATTCTGTCCAGCAATGCTAAAATCAATATTAAACTTGGCCTGTCACTACACCTTCCTCCTGCTGTGAGCACATTCTCCAGACCACACTAGTGCTTGGAAAGTGCTCAGATTCATAGCACAGCTCTCGCCTCGGATCTGGCACTGGCATCTGGTGTCTTTCCACAAGGAAACACCCGGAGCTGGAGGGACATGTGCAGAGCATCCTGTGCCTCCTACCCCCTTGTCATGTTCTTCATCCAAGGCAACTCATTCACTGAAGCAGAGAGCAGCCTAATCTCAGCACAGACTGAAATCTTTCAGAAATGATCCCTACAAAACAAAGCAGCCACCAGCTCTGCTCCCAAGAGTAAAACGCTGGAGACAGCAGCATTTTTTTTTCCTGAAATCACATAGTAGGTTCTTTCCTGATTCATGCTGCCCCCAAAATGGGAGTGGATGTATTTACTTGTTTACACTCTAATGACAACTACTAATAAATACCATTTCCCACCTCAAAACTTCAAAGGCCTAACCAAAGCAGCCCAACTCTTTGAAAACTTACTCCCCCTTTTTACGATGGCAGAGCGTTGAAGCAAGTAGTCCCAAAGCAGGTCTGTGGATTTGCTCCTGTGTCCTAAATCCTAAACTGCCAAGCCCGAGAACCTAGCTCATTTCCTTCTTCTCTCTTTTTCACATCTTACTATAAAAAAGGGTTTTCCCTGAGTTGTGTCCCACTCACTCAGCAATGCGTGGCACATTTTAGGGTATCTTTCAGGAACACTTGGCTGTTCTCCAGCTGCTCAGTTGCCTTTGTTGCTTTGTTCACACTTTCTCTTCTCTGAGTCATTTTTCTTTGAAGTTTCTAAAGCACTGATGAGCAAAGTATAAGCACTTTGCCAGATTTTTTCCTTTGTAAGGTGTAGCTGGAAGTTTGGCACAAAACAACCCAGCAAACTGCATATGGGCTGGTGAGATGAGTGCAATTCAGCTGCTGGAGCCTCTTTGTGGCTTCATTTGGTCCCCAGCACCACAGCTCTGATTGCCTGGAGCTGCCTGGGTGCTTGGAAGTGCAGAGGTCTTGCGGTCAATGCTGGATATGGCCTGGGCTCTGTTTTGGAGATAGTTTGTTGCACATTTCTTTTGTGGGCAGACTTGCCATGGGGAAGTTGCTCTTGCACCTCAGTTTCACCTGCTTTAATAATTTTCTTTTACAGTCTTTCCCATCTTTCTCCAGGGAAGAGACTATTTCTTATGCTATTTTTGAATTAAATGTCATGGGTCTTTTTACACAGTGCAACAGAAAATGCACCTTCCACTGGAGGCATGCACAGTCCTGAAACATATTTTCTCTGCATTACAAAGGTCTAAAACCTTTTCCTTCTGCTGTGGGACTTGGTTAAGGACCATGCACACCCACAACATTCTTCCACCTTTGTATAGGCTACAACTACGGCTGAGTGAAAAACTTGCCCCACATTTATTCTCTCTTCCCTGCTGTCTTCAGGCAGCCATAACAACTGTAAAGTGTCCTGTTTCCTCACTCCATTGTCACTGGGTCTGTATTTGCCATGGTTACAGACCCAAAGTGTCATGCCTATGCAAGCTGCCTCTCATCCAAAACAGGATGATACACAGACCCTTTCTGATGTACCATCCTTCAGCCATGGCCTTTTATATTCCTATCATGATCTTAAGCCAGTTGGTAACTGCAAAACCTCTCTTGCATACCTATATTTCCTTGTATGTCTGCCTTTCGCTAAGCCTACAAAGAAAGTGCAGGGGTGGCTAGTTGTGTGTCTAGATAAAGTTGAAAAGTCATTATCCTCTTTCTAGAGCTGTGGAGGACTTTGGTGATCAGTTCTTCAGTGCTTCCTTTGTAGCAAAACCAGTCCCTTCTTTAATACTTAGTTGGTTGTACACTTAGTCTGGAGATAGATACCTTTCCTGTGTGACTAACTCCCTTCACAAGTCACCTTTTTCTCATCACTCATTGCTATTTTCTGGCCAAATGATACGGCAAAGGAAGAATGATCTGGGCTTCAAACAATGGCTTAGGAGACCAACTTTCTGTTGCCAGCTGTTTCAGTGCCCTGTGTGACCTTCACCAAGCCATTTGGCTTGGTTCTGTCTCAGTTTTCCCATCTGTAAGGAGATATGAACATTTGCAGAGCACTTTGGATTGCTATTAATTCCTCACAGAGTCTCTGGAATGTGGTGAACACTTTAAGATGCTATAAAAGTACAAAGTATTATTATTAAACTCAGGAGGAGGAAGTAGCTGGCCCATAAGGTGTTTCCCTCATCAATCCTTCAGAGGAAGGTCCTTATCTTTATGACCTTAACACAGAATTTTTATTCTGCTCTTGTAGAGGGTTAATGGGTGTATTTTAAATACAGCTCTTGCGACCCAAGTTGGAGGAGCACCATCAAAATGAATGAAGCTGATGACATCTTAAATTTTTCTTAGGCATCTCAGTCTAAAACAGAAAGCAGAATTGCTTTGCAGGCAGCACAGTGGTGTCTAATCTGCAGCAGAAGGCTCTGCTGAAGTCACTTGCAATCGCCCCTTTCCTCTTCCCCTCCAATAAACAGTAGACACAGGGCGACTATAATGGCTTGACAATAGTTGCACACCCTGGGGTTTTGCTGCTCTCATGAAAAAAAAAAAACAAAGAATGTCATGGACAAATGAATGTTGACAGTGGCCATACCAAACAATTCAAGAAAAAATTGCAGTTTTATCCGTATTCCTACTCCCTTTGTCAATACTTTAAAGATGGTTCTTATTTCAGAGCAGGTATTGATTGTGTATAGGTTAGGCCCCAGGTTCCATTTGTCATTTCTGATATTATAGCATGTTATCGTTTAAAGCTGTAATGGGAGAGGTGGCTGAGCTTAAAGCAAGCTGGTTGTCTGAAGCTTTGATAAATGGCTAGATGGTCTTTGTTTCTGCAGCAGTGAGCAGTTGGCTGCTATTTGCTTTACCTTTTATCCAAGAATAACTGTGTGATGGGTTCTGGAAGTGAACAGTATCATTTTGTCAGATGTGGTTCAGAACTAGCCGGGTGGTCCTAGCAAAGCAGCTGAGGGATTTTTAACACCCGACAGGATGTGAGCAAAAGCCCTGTATAAAACTGAAACAATTCTGGCTCCACATGGCTGCTTTGGTCGAAAAGTTCTCAGAGTTGTTTTTTAAGGTGAGAGGACAGGAAATGCTGGGGGGTGGGGTGGGGAGGGATGGTGCTTTTAAAAGCAATTCTATTCATATGGAAGGATCTTATGAGAAAGATCAGAAGACAATAGGTGGATTAGATTTCTTTGATGAACTAACAAACTTGCAAATTTTTTGCAGATCTAAACAAAAGGTCTGCTTTTCAGATGCAGTGAACAGCCCCACCCCAGCCTCTGAAAATCAGGCCAGTACAATCTTTGTGTCTGGGAGTACACAGGATTGCAGAGGGAGGCAACATTCCTCAAGGTTTTGGTATTGTTTTCATGAAATCACTTCTGTCAAACTCAAAATACAGGGTTGCTTTGTCTCTCCATTCCACTTCATGCCAATCACCTGGAGTCTGGAAATGGTAAGTGGTCCTTTTCCCAGTAACAGACACATCCAATGTCTTGGATTTGCAGAACATCTTCGGGCAAATTTTGAGTTCACTAAATTAAGTTCAGTGGACATTTCATATCCTGATTCCTTTGAGTCAGGCAAGTTTAATTTATAATTTGAGTTTAGCCCAGTGCAATTCCAAGGTGTGCCTTGGTATTGAGTTGAAGCTGTCCCAAGCCAGTGTTTATAAGCAAATGTAGGTGAAGAAATCAATAATACATTGAAATTATATCTCACTGGTTGAACAACTGAGCTCAAATAACTCCATACTCATTCACAGCCTGCATGTATGGGGGGAGTCTTTAGTGCAGTTTTGGAGCACGCCTCTGCATTCCTTCTGAATCAGTAGCAAAGTATCTTAACAGGTTGGCTCTTGAGTCTTCAAGTACCTACCCTTCCTTAACTTGATAATCTATGAGTGAGAGTTCAGATTACTTACTGTTCCTGCCTCTAGTAGATTGAAATGGTAGCTTTTAATCCTATCACTGAAGTTGAGTTGCCCAGACAAGTAGCAGCAGATTGATTCCACCAGTCCTTTTACAGAAATCACAAAAAGGCTGCTCAACAACCAAGATAGCCCAGACTTGAGTGCAGCTCACGGCATGATGGCAAGGGAGCTCTGCTTTTGTGTCTGTAGGAGTAAAGAAGCTACCTTTCCTGGCATGGAAATACAAACAAACAGAAAGGCTAAATTCAATTCAGCAGTTCTTAGTCCTACAAATAAGACTAAGGTTCATCAACTCCTTGTTTTTTTGTGAGATTCCTGTTAGCTTTGAGCTTGTAATAAGCTATATATAGTGCAGAAAAAGTTGATGGCACACGAATGTGTAGTTGTAGGACTGACAAGATGACAAGGATAGCAAGCATATAGAGAATAAACTAATGAGTTGTCAAACCTATGCAGAAGATTCTGGGTCTCTGTATCATAGGAACCACACTGAACCTCTCCCATGCCTGGTGATTCAAACCAAATCCAGACTTCTGTGGCTCTTTGAGATGGTTTAGTCAACTCTTGCACCTCTCTTTGATCATGCCTCTCTGCTGGTCCTGGCTTTGCCCAAAGCTGTAGATGCAAGAGAATTGCAAGAGGGGTATTTCTGGCTGTACAACACAGCCCAACACAAATAGTCCACACAGGTAGTTTATCAGCATACCATCATACCGGGAGACCTGGATACCTATTTTCTTCTCCAAACTGAAAATCAGATAATAAACAGCCACGGTGTTTTGGGTAACACCTCACACCTCCTGTAGGTTTGTGTGTACACTAAGGGTCACTTTGCACTCTTCATAAAAACAGACTGGCCAAAATATCCTTGTACAAGAAGCTGTGCCTCTCTGGGCCCCAAAGATGACTGAATTTCAATGAGGTTTTATTCTTCAAAATGAAAGGTGCTGTCTAACAGTAAAATATTGTTCTATTAAATTCAGCCCATGGCAGATCCACTACTGAGGGCTATTGAGGCAAATAAGAGCAGGGTGATGGCAGTGTGTGGTCATAAAGTTGCAGTATTCAAAAATGTAGAAAAAGCAGGTTGTCAGATTTCAATAAAGCAGTGGAAATGAATAGATACATCTCAGAGCTGGTTGCTTCCTAGTGGGATGGAATTTGAATAATAATATCACACTTGAACCAACATCAGTCTGGATTAATGGCCAGCACAAGCAGAGCACTGGTTTGGTGAGGCTGTGGCAGCAGCAGCACCACTATAGGTGTTACTAATGATACAGAGCAATGCTTCTGCTTGTTTGCACACAGAATGAAAAAAATAGGGAAGGAGGAATCTGGGAATTATTGCTTTAAGCTGCAATTTTCAACAAAGAAATCTTGCCATTTCAAACTGTCTAGACCTTTAAAAATAAAAGATGTGCAGTATTTACAATGCTCTTCAGTATTCATGAGGCTTTGCTGCTTGTTGTAAGGCAAGATGAAAACAATACTCAGTAGATTTTCATAAGTGACACGCAACTGTAAGATTGATAGATGATGTGGATTTAATGTATGTGGAGTTCAGCACCAACATAAAAGCTGTGATGTACCCAAACACGGGGTTTATTAAATCCCTGTTTCCTTAAATGATCATACAAAGCCTTTCACCACTTTCTTCTACCAGAAAATAAAGAAAAGAACCTAGGAAAAACAGAGTGGAGGGAGGGGGAAAAAAGCCCAACCAAGGGATTCCCCTTAGTTTTGGTAGAGAATCACAGTATCGGAACTGAAAGAGACAAATATTTAGGCACTCTCTGCATAGAGATTAATGTGAAAGCCAGAAATACATGGAATTCACTTAAATTGATGTGATTTAGTTATGAATGGTTAAACTTAAGTAGTCTTCTGTCAAATGCCAAAACCTATTGTATTAACTCTTTCCTCTCCCCTACCCTCCCGTGTAGCCTCTACATCTACCAAATTCTTCTAAGAGCCCAGGGATCCTTTCCCTCAGCTCTATCTGCAGCAGGGAGAGAGAACAGAACAAAATCCCTGACTCTGCCCCAGGAGAGGGCTTGACGAATGCATCAGGTGGGTGCACAGCAGCTCCTGCCTCCCACCCCCTGGGCTAGACCTGCTCAAAGTGGGAGGGCAGCTCTGGAGGAGCAAGGGCACAGCAAACTACCCTTCTTCAAAACATCAGCTAGGGATTTGGGGATGGAGTTGCCGCCTCTCCCGCAGAGCCAGGCTTGGCTCTGCACACCCGTCTCGCTGGGACCTGTTAGTCAGCTGCTGGAGCCGTCGGCCTCGGGAGGCATTTCCCGTGCACCTTTGCTAATTTGAAGCAGCATTTCACCCTTAGTCTGACATCAAGTGGATTATTTTCTCTTTCTTTCTGACTTCACCCATCAGGCTGCATTCCTATGAATTAGGATTGACTTATGCAGTGTCCCAAATCCTCTTGGAAACGATTTCTGAGTTGCTTAATTCCCACTGTCTCTGGGGGTGGAACACACACATGCTCCTTGATAACAGCCATGAGTAACATTTTCTGCCATGCATTTGCAGCACTTTTTAACAAAGGTGTATTCTTAGTGGAACATTTCACTTAGTTTCAGGGTCATTTCCTGTGACAGCTGAATGTCTGTCTTCTTTATCACCTCAAGATTTAGAGAAATGATATAATTAGTATAGTTGTGCTCCTTAACCCAGCCAGCTGTGCTGGAAATCAGGCCATTTAAGCTTACTTGAACAGACCAAATAGCATGTAAACTGCAATCAGGCTTTCTGCTCTGGACCAAATTTGACTTTTTTAGGACTAGTAATATTGCCATTGTATTTATCCCTTGGTGTGAACCACTTACTCTGGACTGGTTAGCAAGCAATCATTTAGACACTGATTTGCTGTGGTGCTCAGTGGTAAAGAAAGGTGGGTGGTTCGTGCTGTGTCGTGGGAGATGTGACCAGGAGACCTGGCCTGTGGCAGAGACTGAAGCGAGATACAGCTGAGTGCAATTCCTAGCTGCTCTTCTCCCTGTACTTCTGAATCAGTGATTTCTCAGGTACTCTTCTGTTTCCAGACAAAGTTTTACATTTCAGTTCTTATCTGCCCTGCTTCTTCCCTTCCATTAAAAAAAAAGGGGAGGGACTAATTTTCCCAAGGATAATTTTGACAATTTTGTTTATTTCAGCAATATTTTCTACTAATAAAGCTTTCTCATGAGCTACCCAGGCATTTATTTTTTTTTTTAATACAAAGGAAGAATTTAGAACAAAAATTGAGGGATACAGGGCAAAAATGGAAAGGAAGGAGATAAATGCCTGTTCTCTAGAATTTATAAACAAGTTAAAATAAGTGACTGTGTTCACTCCTCTTTAGCTGCTGGTAAATATCTGAGGAAATTGCTTGTAATAGGAATGTTTATTGGAAAAATAAACTCCAGCAAATACTTATGGAAAACAAATGGGAAATCCAATCAATCCAATATGACAACACATTTGCTTTAGAAATTTGAAACCAAGGTATACATTCATGCAATCAAGAGCAAAGAAACTTCTGTGTGCCTGGTCCAGATGTCTAGAATTGCAAACCTGCATCAAAATGCTCATGACAAAATGATACATTAAAAATTATTTGCATAAAATAGTCCCAGTTATGTATAATATTCAGAAGGAAACTTTTTAATTGCTAGAAAGGAGCTGAAAGTCATAAAATAATTTTTTAAATGTACTGTTGTGGTTTTGCTGCCAGTACCAAAGTTCTCATACTTTGTAAAGTCCTTAAATTTTCTACACAGATTAGGCTGCATATGTACACAAAAATACTTGTAGTTGCCTAAAGAAAGTGGAAAAGAAGTAGAGAAAATTGACAGCTAAGACCCAGCAAAAAGAACATAGGGAAAAATGGGAAATAATATAAGAGAGTGTGTTACTGTTGTGCCTTCTGAAATATGCCTGGTTGTGCCTTCTCAGCTGTTTCACGGAGTTCCCCTCGTAGAAGGTCCTTTTCTTTAACTATGAAAACCTGCTTAGTGTTGCTTCTCCTCTTTTGTTTTGTTTTTTATAATTGAGTTTTTCCATGTGTGAAATCCCAATATTTTCTTTAAACCATGAGGATTAAATGCTTGTGGGACTCAAAGAATTTTGACAAATTGGAAAGATTCAGGAAAGGCAGAAAACTTGGAAAACTTGGGAGTTCATTCCTACTGCTTTCAGGTAACATGAGCACATGAACTTGTCCAATCTGTGGCTTTATTTTTAAAGAATTAAGCACAGTGGGGAAGCATTAACATGAATATCTAGACCTTACTCTCTACTTCTATTCATATATTCTTTCCTTTACTCCTCTTTTCTCTCCTCACTTGTTTGTTTTAAGAATGTTTATCTTCATTATTTTTTTCCCTTTTTCACATAGCCAAGTCACTCCCAACTCAAGCTGTTTGTGTTTTTGCACCGTGCTCATCCACACACCTTTAGATGGGTGCTTAAGGTGCTGTGTGCCTCAGCACAGGCTCACTCAGAAATTTACCCCGTGCATGTACTCCTTTGTTGCATTCACAGACACAAAGTGAGTGCTCACCACAACAACTTTGCATGTATTTGTTTATCAGTCTGCCAGTCTTCCTTATGCAGAAAGATGGGAGCACTCAGTACTACTGCAGGTGGTGCCATCACTTACCCCAGTTCAGTCTGAACCTCTCTGTTAACTTCAGCACTGTGCAGCTGCCCCTTCATCCAGTCTCTGGGAAGCTGATACTTGGATTTTCCTCCCGCTTCTTGTGCAATATTAAATGTATCACAAAAGTGCCCAGTGGCAGTTTTGAAAGGTAAAGGTGAACTATACACTCTTGGGAAGTAAATACTAAAAGTGCTGCTGCAGTGTTTGCAGATAGTAGGTCATCCATCTCTGAGCCATGAGCCTTCATGTGAGTGTGCAAGAGGGGCACCTGAGAGCAAGCAGCAATTTCCTCTTCCTGGCCTGTGACTCAGGGAACTTGAGTGTTCTTCTCATCTCTACCAGAAATTTGGAAACATTAGATGAGCAGACTCCCCTGTCAGCTCCAACACCTTTCTGTCACAGGCATGCCATGATACACAGACATGTGTCTCTCATAAATTCAAGTCCAGATTTCCATATGGCTCCTGGAACAAATCACTGCATGTCTCACTGCCTCAGTGCTCCATGAGGCAGATGATAGAGCTTGCTTTGTTTTACCTCTGAAGTTTGACATTTCTGCATAATACATCCAGTGTCTAAAACAACAAGGCTCTCCCCTTGCCTAAGTGTTCAGCTCTAACTAACAACAATAAGATGAAATGAAGAACATGCACCAAAAAAAAGAAAGCTGGGTGCTAAATTACAAGGAGGGTAAGACCAGTGTTTATCGGGTTTGCTTTCCAGTGCAGAGCTGTGGCAAGTGTACATCAGAGTGCTTTTCCCAGGGAGGTAACCTATTGTGGATGTGGCTTGAACTCTTATTTGTGATTTTCATGAGCCTTCCAGACGCTGCGTTCCCTACACTGAGGTGACTACTTTGAGTTCGCTTTTTTAATTAAGGTTCTGTATTGTAACTAGTCAATGTACATTATTGGGAGAATGAATGTCAATGCCAGTGCTTTTTCTTTCTCTCCTTTATCTTTGTCAATGATTCAAAGACATGATTTATGGTTAGTCTCCGTCTTTCAGGATCATCCATCAAGCGCTGGTTTCACTACAGGGCTCGAAGTTGTAAATCATGCAGAAAGGCTGTCACTCATCTCATTTAACCCCTTAAACACAGGGATGGAAGAGGAGGGCTATTCTTCACAGAGCTGAATGAAATAGCAATAAGATGACCATAAAATTGATGAAGTTAGACTAATCTATACAATTAACTTTTTGCTATAATGCAATAATTATTATGAGGGACAATTAAAGAAACAGGGCATGACTCCACCCTCTGAGTTAATTCTGAGAACCTGGAGGACTTCAGGGCTCCATAAAATATATCATTTTTTGTTTTGTCTTTTGAGCTCCTTTCAGATTTTTTCAAGTCCATTACAGACGTGAAGAGCTGAGCTTCACTTAGAATCAATCAGAGGCTACTTCTGATCGTGACCTTGCAGTGACTAAAGAAAGAGTGCAAAAGCCCATTAGCAGCTGCTATTTTCAGCTTTGTAAATGAACAGTACTTTTTCTTCTCTCTCCTTTTCCCCCCTGCACCCCTCCCTTTTTTTTTTTTTTTTTTCTTTTTTTTTTCACTTTCTTCCCTTTTTTGGACAGGAAGACAGCAAAGAATGAAATGTGTAAGTGGCATGGGAGCTTCCACACTTAGCCTTGTCTTGCAGGCTTGAGGACTGGTGACAGCTTTGGCCAAGTGGCTGATTGCTTCTCCATGTCCTCCCCTGCCAGCCTGGGCCACTGCTCCCAGGTCACATTAACCACTGACTTTTCAGACAATGCCTCCACCTGCTCTGAGCACAAAGCCAGGGAGACTGGCATTAAATAATGAGGTGTCTTTCTTTTTATCTTGCTATTTTATTTATTTATTTTTGGTTCAAAGTGCTGGAACTTGGTAATGGAGGGTTATTAATGAAAAATATATGTTTGGGGTCTATTTGTTAAGATTCTGCAGTGACTCGATGGCAATTTTATCCCTGAATTATGTATGGCTCTGTTTTGCCTAGGCAAGCTGATACAAACAACAAATATAGTTAGAAAAAGATATATCAGTAAATAAACTGAAAGGTTGTAAAATATGAATGTTTATCATCCAGACGGTGCCGCTTCACTTCTTTTTTACATGAACTCTACTTGAGGTGGTATTTAGGAGCTTGAGACTTCCTCTGTTCCAGCAATCTCTGCAGCTTGTCACAAAAATAAATGACACCAGAGGGAACCTTGTCTTACACTGTATTATTTTGCATGAACCTCAGTCTTCTTAAGGTGCTCATAATTTAAGTTTATATCTTGATTTATTGGAAGATAAGCTCCTACCCTTTTTCCCTTACAGACCCATGCTCCTCTTAACCCAGGCTCCTTTCCTTTTCCATTTCAGTAGTTAGCATCTGCTCACCTAACTCCAGGGGAACAAGGAGCTCAGAGCAGCAGAGGAAGGTGTGCATTCAGGATGATGGATCCTGTTTGATTGTGCTGAGGGCAGACACTGATGGGACATAACAAGCTGCAGCCTTCCCCCTTCCCCACATTAGCCCTCTATGTACAGAGCTAATTCTTGCTATAAAGAATAACACCTGCCACTGCTTTGTGAGCCTTGTCAATGATCTGAATTTGTAAACAGGTTTTTTTTTGCATCTCACAGAGTGTTTGGGTTGTGAACTGAAAGTAACTTTGGGGGGAGCAAAGGGTAAGATGTTTAATTGTCTGATGGGATTAAAAGCTTCTTTTAATCCTTCATCTAGCAGATAAATTCTACATTTTAAAATATCATCCACTGCAAGCATCATGATAAATTAACACTTGTTTTATTCTGGACTAAAGTCTCATCCCACAGGGATCTCCAAGAATTTCTGCTGCTAAGATATAGCATAGAGGAAATTATAATTTTAGCATCTCTCTGCAGTCTTAATTAAGACTGTTCTTCTGATATAAAACTGTGGTGTCTAATTACCAGAAAGCTGTCAGAAAGTAACTTTCAAAAAACCTGTGTCAAAAAAAGAGTTGGGAATACTAGAAATATTTATTCTATTACAAATTTGTGGTGCTAGTAGATTTTTATTTTTTTTTAGTCTAGCAGTCAACATTACTACTAACTTCTCTCTCAGTATTCCACTGCACAAGATAAATTCTGGTTCCAGCTCCTCCTTCACAAAAGAGTTGCTTTTTGTCCAGACAATATTTGGTAGGTTTGTTTGAACAAACAAGGGAATGTTTCCTACCATTTTTTATCTTGCACATTCAGAAAGTACTTGAAGTTTTCAATTTCAACATATTCCACATCTCTAAGCCAAAACCTGGTACAAATGCCCGTCCATTTTTGCCTTCAAAAGCTCACAGAAGCTTTGAGACTCAGTCCTAGTTCCTGGTTTTTAACTCCCAAGCATGTGCCATTGCCTCAAAAAGACTGATATTTGAGGCCAAATCTGCTCTTTTTTTGCCAAGAAGTCAGCAGAGCCTGTGTTTGCTCATTACAGGTCTGACTTAGCTCATGAGCCTCAACTGCATTTTGATGACCACCTCCCTAGTCCTGAGACCATGACTGAGCCGAAGGCTTTGATTTTGTTACCAGTTTATTTCATAGCTCTACCTGCTGACAGTCCCTATTCCGAGATTAGCATAAATTAAAAAAAGGAGGGGTAATATGATGAATGCTGACAGGTACATTTGCTACAATTGATTAAACACTTTTGCCATCCTTAGGATTTTCTTTCACCCGCCTCGTGCCTTGCCAGGAAGAGAGGTGTGAGTGACTTTGTCGTTGACATTAAACAGTTGTATATACTTCTAGCTGCAAAATGCTATCCCCAGAGTTTGTTTACTCGATCTGTATTTCCAATCAGTGCAGGAGGTTTACTAAAGCAGTTCATTACTGATTTATTTATGATGTATTTAGATAGCAAATATGGTTCTGTCAGCAGTTGCTGGCTAAACAGTGTTGACAGACATTAATAGCATATGGTATAGGAATGGAATTATGATCTTTAAGAATCTTTGTGTCTCAACATACATTTACAGTTTGCATTTTTCCTAGGTAGACAGACAGAGAACTTCCAAACAAGAAAACAGTGTTTCTTTTTCTTTTTGTAACCTTTGGGGTTTGTTGGTGGTGACATTAAAATCTTCTGTGCCTGTTTAGCTGTTCAATTTAATGGAAGACAAATTCTCCCAAAGGTTTAATTTACTCTCACAAACTGAAATCACTGCATTCTCACCATGGGAAATGGCCTTAATTTTCCCAGCCTTCAGTATACATCAAGCATATAATTCATTTCTCCCCCCTCAATACTTCCCTCATTAGAAAACAAAGTTTTTGATATTTAAATGTTACGTAGTTTAAGTTGAGAAACAGATCTTCTCAGCCCTGTAAAGTGCATTTGCAGGCATGATTGCTTCTCTCTGACAGCAATAGATTTATACAGGGTGGAACAGAAAAACACTTGAATTTTTGACCTTTAATTGTCTGCTTTCTTTAACACCAGCATTTTTACCAGTGTCAAGGAGGAAAAAAAAAATAAAAATGTGGCTGTAGAGGAAGAAAGGACAAGTAGTGGTGAAACCACTTTATGGCAGTTGGTACTGGTTGGAGAGACTGACTTATGTTGTGAAAGGCCTAAGGAGTAAGATGAATTTTCATGGGAGAGATTGCCTCTCAATCATGAGGACAAACAAATTGGGAAATAAAATGGGAAATCATCTCATCCTTCTTTTTCAATTAATGGTAATGGAGGAGGTGAAGTGGAAATATATTGTTTAATTTCCAAAGTAATGGGCAAAATTTTACTTTCCATAAAATAGAATTAAGAAAAAAAAAAAATCTGGAATTAAACTGCATTTTCATAGAATTAGATGGCCCCAGGACTGTGCTTCAAAGCCCAGGCTAACAGATACCCAGAGTTGTCAGGTAAAAGACAAGGAAGTAAGGATCTTCTGAAGAAATGCTGCAGTCATACAGAATCCCACCAATGAGTGTAGGTGTGCTGGTTGCCAGGAGTGTGAGGGCTTTTGGGTGGCAGCTACGGGAATTATTTTATTTTTCTTTAAATTACTGCTTTTCATGATACACTGTTAGAGAGTTTAAGAGGTAGACATTTCCTACTTCTACTGCTATTGGCAGCAAAAAATGAATATATATGCATACATATATATATACCCACCAGACAAAAATAAACAACACTAGCAACAAGAGGAGGTTCTGTAAAGAGAGAGCCAAGAAAAATAAGACATTGAGCCAATTCTTCCTTTGCCTAAATCCATTCACTTCCAAAATAATTACTCCAGTAAGAATCTTAGCCTATTGTACATGGAAAAGTTAATATGCCATTAATATCTGAAAAATTATTAGAAATTGAACCCAAATATGGGCAAAGCACACTCCAGGTTAGAGTCAGGCTTATCTCATCAATGCATGAAGCTTGATAGATCCCAAGAATTGGCTGAAATGAGCTGATCCTATGTGAAACCACTTTGAGAAGTTTGCCCTTCTGCATCTCACAGGTTTGCTAGTCCTGTGGTATCATAGCCCTACTAGACAGTGACCATGGTGACATCTGATAGCATGTGGCTGTTGACAACTCTGGCCCATGCCAGCTGGGGCCTCCTGAAAGGGGTCTTTGGAGGGCTTTTCTATTTGAGCAAACTTGTTGAAGAAGGGCACTTGATGTGGAACACTGTTGCCTTGACTGGGAGTGTTAATATTGCCACTGGGTTATGCTTATGGACCAAAGACATTGGACAGTGAGTTACCAAGAGATCTAGCTTATTTAAACTACATTTTTCTCAGACAGCAGCAAAGATGGCCAGTTTTTTCAGGTTCTTCTCCCAGTGAGTGTTAAAATATTCATGTTTGTAAAGGGCAGAGTATTAAACATAGTGAATTCTTAAATAATGAGTTAAAAGTAGTTTCAGTCTTTCTGATTCTTATTATTTGATACATGTTTGTCTGTCTCTGTACAATAGATTTCCAATCAGTATAAGGGAATTGACTACAGAGAAGGAGCAATGAACTGCCAGGAGGATACATGTTGAAAAAATTCAAATACAAACTAGTCCAGTTCCAGCTGTGCAGTGGTAGATCCATACAGTAATTAGCCATGTAGACTCTGCAAACTGGTATTCAGCCAAGACAAACCTTGTGCAGGTACTAGTTAGACTTGTGATGTGCTTTGTCTTCACTTAAATTTTAATCCAGATTGATAAACACATTAAAAAATTAAATTTTTATGTGTTATTCCTGATAGAAAGAGTAAGAATGCTTTAAAAGGGAGGTAATGTTTGTAATTCAACCTAGTGGATAAACTAATAGTGTTTAGACAATCTATAATGAAGTGTTGTTGGCCTCTGGTCTCTAATAAATGCTTCAGTTTTATAGCTCCAAATCAACTTTACCATTAAAATCTCTAAGGACATTCTCTACTTAGCAACTAAGACTTAGCCTCCACAGCCAGTGTGTCCTCATGTATTATCAAAAAAGCTTATACAACTCCCTCTGATACAAGGGAAAAAAATAAAAAATAAAAAAAAAATTATATATATATATATATAAAGGCAGTTTTACTTTCACATTATGAGTAGTTAGTCCAAAATCTGGGTTAGATAAGATGCACAAGATTTTTTTTGTCATGAGTAATTGGATTATCAATAGCAAAAGGATTTTACCAGTGTGAAGTTCAGTCCTCAATGAAAGTGTTTGGTGGGTTTCCATTCAAGCAGTAGTCAAGTTAATGTGTGTATAATTCCTTTTATTAAACAGTTCTTGTTTAACGTTTCATACCAGTCTTTCTTTCTGTAAGATTTCACTCATTGCTTCAGGGCTCTCAATTGAAATGTACCTGCAGATCCTGTAACAAACTCACACAATATAAACTCAGTTTGAACACGGAGGTAAATGACATATACAAAATGCCTTGTCATGCTTTGTTTTCTAAATGCTCTCTGCATCCATTTCCACCAAAACATTAAGAAAGTGAACTTGTTTTTCTTACCAATTATTTTTGAATACCCTCATAGTATTCCTGCCCTCTTCATCCTTCTCATTCCCAGCAGATTTCAAGGAAAAACATTACATGTGAATTCACCTGTTGTCATAGAGGTTAAAGCTCTATCCACATTTAAGGACACCCTCTTGGACTGATCACTGCTTTGCACTTGTTTCATTTGATTTATCTTCTGTTGCCTGTAGTTTCACTGATCACTTTCTTATTACTTTTACACTTCCATCCATTTCAGTTTTGTCCTCCTTTTCAAGCGATTTCTTACACAGTCCCTGCCACCTGCTCCCACCTGATGAATTGGCTGCTCAAACTGTTGATCTTGACCTGGCATGGTCTCTTCCACAAAAAATTATATATATATATATAAAGGCAGTTTTACTTTCACATTATGAGTAGTTAGTCCAAAATCTGGGTTAGATAAGATGCACAAGATTTTTTTTGTCATGAGTAATTGGATTATCAATAGCAAAAGGATTTTACCAGTGTGAAGTTCAGTCCTCAATGAAAGTGTTTGGTGGGTTTCCATTCAAGCAGTAGTCAAGTTAATGTGTGTATAATTCCTTTTATTAAACAGTTCTTGTTTAACGTTTCATACCAGTCTTTCTTTCTGTAAGATTTCACTCATTGCTTCAGGGCTCTCAATTGAAATGTACCTGCAGATCCTGTAACAAACTCACACAATATAAACTCAGTTTGAACACGGAGGTAAATGACATATACAAAATGCCTTGTCATGCTTTGTTTTCTAAATGCTCTCTGCATCCATTTCCACCAAAACATTAAGAAAGTGAACTTGTTTTTCTTACCAATTATTTTTGAATACCCTCATAGTATTCCTGCCCTCTTCATCCTTCTCATTCCCAGCAGATTTCAAGGAAAAACATTACATGTGAATTCACCTGTTGTCATAGAGGTTAAAGCTCTATCCACATTTAAGGACACCCTCTTGGACTGATCACTGCTTTGCACTTGTTTCATTTGATTTATCTTCTGTTGCCTGTAGTTTCACTGATCACTTTCTTATTACTTTTACACTTCCATCCATTTCAGTTTTGTCCTCCTTTTCAAGCGATTTCTTACACAGTCCCTGCCACCTGCTCCCACCTGATGAATTGGCTGCTCAAACTGTTGATCTTGACCTGGCATGGTCTCTTCCACAGAAAATAAATGATGCCACACAGACATATAATGATGCCTTAATAAACATCCCAGGTGCATTTGCTCCTCTGCAGAAGTGCAGAGCTTGAAAACTGGTGTCCCAATTGCATGCTGATGCATGGGAGAAAGTGAAATGGAAGATGCAGGAATTAAAACAATACCAGAGAAGTTGGCTCATCATGTGTGTTTAACCACAATTGAAAAATCCCTGAACCTTTTTCCAAGCTCTTTTCTGCACTTGTGATTGCTGGAAACATCAATATATTGGTTTAATATTTTTTAAAATTCTTTAAACATTTTAAATAGCTCTTTTTTATTATTATTTTGTTTTATTTTTTAGGATTTGAGCTTTACTGCAACAGCAATTCATTTTTTGGAAGGTCAATATTATGAGTAGTTTGGTAGAGGTCAGATGCCCTCTGTTGCTTTTCCTTCCAAGGCTTAGTGAGGCCACAGAAAAAAATACAGGGAAGTTTATAAAGTTTTTTCATTCTGTTGCAGAGTTGGATAGTAGAGCCTGTTCATTCACACTTTCAGCTCTTTCAGGATTTTAGAGTCTGGATTTTTGATCCACTAGACTGCTTTGTGAATTCCTGTTTTGATGCAAATAGATAAATAGATAGACAGACAGACAGACAGATAGATAGATATGATGGAGCTTTTTTTTTACTCAGTGACATCTCACTTCAGCAGTAGTTGCACCATGATATCTGTGCTGAAGAAGTCATTTCTGTCAGTAAGTGACCTTTCTGATTATTGGACCAGAGAAGCTGATCCTGTGTAGCTGCAGCTTCCTGTTGTTGCTGCCTGGTTTTTATGCTTTGTCCCATATGATGAGTTTCAGTTATCACTTAGGACAGGGCAGTAATGCAATACTGAGATTGTGGTGGTTATTATCTGTAAACGATCTGTGTACTGGTCCTGGATCTAAGCCCTTCCTTACATAATTTCTGACACAATTTAAAAGGACACCAATTAATATTTGTGTTTCAATCATTTTTCTTCTGTTCTTTCCTTTGAAATTGATGTTATCTTAAAAATCTTGATGGATACTTGGAAAGTATATTTATTTTCCATATCAGTTGGAAGCTTTTCCTTTTGACACGGATTGATTTGTTTTGCTCAAGTCTCTTGCCAAATGGAACAAACAGTACTAATTTTATTACTGATAATTATTAGTATTCTTACTGTTAATAGGCCTTCATATCTGCAAGGAAACAGTAGGGCAGCGTTCTGGGTTGTGTGGAAAGTAAAAGGAAAGCACTGGAGGGTATCAAAACCGGGAGCTTTCTGGGGCAGGCAGACTTTTGTTCCTTGTTGGTAGAAAGTTTTTGTGGGACAGTGTCGGTGCTGGGGGCAATGCATTAATAAAACTACAATCATAATACTAACAACATAGTAGACTTGCCTGATCTATTAAGAGAGTGATAAGCTATGACTGTCCCAAAACTTAAGGTAAAAGTGATTGCAAGTTCATGCTACCAAAGCCATCACCAGCACACCCCTGGTCACACCTCTCACAGAGGGAGTTGTTCAGGCAGGACCTTAAAATAAGTTTTTTCCATCTTTGTAACAGATTTCAGAGGATCACAAATTGTTCACAGTTGCTGCAGTTTCTCTGTGTGCCCCCTTCCTTGGGCAGAGAAATGTCCGAAGATTATGTAGGTGGATTCATGCATACTGTATACATTCAATACTCTTCTGGGTGGCTTGTTTAGTTATTGCTTGTCCTGACAACAGGGTAAGGGATAAAAAAGAAGCCTGGGAACTAAAATTATCCCTCTAGGTGATCCCGCTCTGACCTAGACTGTGTCAGTGCCATCAGGAGGAAAACCTGCTCTCTGATGAAATTTTGCTACCTGTGGACTCTGCTCTTTTCCACAGCATGGGTTGAATTTTGGCGGTTGTATGTGCCTCAGGAATGGTGTTGTGCATGTACAGACTGTATGTTTGAAGGAGATGTTTTGACCTTTCTCATCTCTGACTGGTGTTGCAAAGATGGAGTGATGTAGAACACAGATTTTGTGACAGAGTAATAATAAGAAAGAATCTGTCTGCCAGTTGCTCATTACTGGATCTCTTTTAAATGCCATAACTTTCTATGTTTGCCTTCAAACAACACTGAGCACCTAAATCACCATAGTAAACAGATATAGAAAGAGACAGAAAGGTGAAAAGTGTGCTCATAATCTCTTGCTTTTCCTCCTAAACATGTTTGATAGCAATATTGTTTCTTAAAAACAATATGACCTCATTTGTAAAGCAATATTCATGCTAAACTAGTCAGCTGTTAAATATACCCAGCACTGTGCATTATGATGAAGCTAAACCAGAATTTCAATTATTTTCTGGACACATTTAAAATTATAATACTTTACTGGGTTAGTGTTATACTTCATCCAAATTACTCACAAAGTATCATATCAATCTCTTGCAACTGCTTATTGCTCACATATCTGAGAAGTTAGTCCAAGTAAGATGCTGTCTGGGGTAACGACCTTCATGCTGGCTTAGTGCTTAGATGGTTATGTGCCTATAAGTGCAGGGATGTCTAATGGTCAAAAGTCAATGTTTGTTGGCCATAATATTTGTCACAAAAGAAGCAGACTATTCATTTGGACCAACATTTGCAACAGTATGTTCCTGTAAGGAAAATAAAGAGGGAAGTAAAACACTTGATGAGCTGTGTCTTCTTCGCTAGAGTCCGTTTTATACTGAAATCCCAGCAAGTGAAAACTCACACTTCAAAATTATTTGCTGTTTTTTATTGCCTAGAATGCAGGACCAAAACAAAGCATGAAGATGAGGAAGATATATTTCATTATGCTCCCACTTACTTATGTACCTCATCTAAAGAGATGTTAAGAGACAAATGATGTTGCAGTCATGGCTTAACCAGCTATGAGTAACCAGCCCAGATTTATGAGTATTGCTGGCAAGTATGGCTTAAAGCAGAGCTCACTGGAGCTGCAGTATGGCTGTGTATCCAAAGGGGAAATTAAAAGGCCCACTGCTCTTTAGAAAAATGTTATGATAACAGTGTGCTTTTAAAGCCGTGTTCATATTAAAAAAATAAAAAATAGGCTGTAATACTAGGTCCTAGTCATCAAGGTATTGCAAGGAGCTTGAGTTCTGTGCAGCATCTTCAGCTGTGGATGAATTCTGCACTTTTATAAATACATATGAGAAGTGGTGTTTGCTTCATCTCTGCCCATCAGTGGATCACAAAGCTGAATGCTCTAATAGCTGTAGATTTTCAGTTCACCA
The DNA here is from genome assembly GCF_000747805.2 of Chaetura pelagica. Classification (NCBI taxonomy): domain Eukaryota; kingdom Metazoa; phylum Chordata; class Aves; order Apodiformes; family Apodidae; genus Chaetura; species Chaetura pelagica. The sequence goes on along the minus strand of NW_009953486.1, from coordinate 5,880,343 downwards.
TACAAGCCTGGTGCACTTCTCAGTGTGTTCCTGCAGACCATGTGCAGGAAGCAGCATTTTGCAGTTCAACAGGCAGGGAAGCTGGGGCTGTGAAGGCAAAAAGGCTGTTCCTGGAAGTTATCCATAAAAACATCTGAGCTTTGAACTGGCCCTGTGTGGCAAGAGGCCACCTCAGCAATCAGGGGTGGATGCTGGAGTTATGACAGTGGACCCTGTCTCCTAGTCCCATGCTCTGGCAGATTTTCTGTCAAGGGTGGCTCGTTTAATCCTTAGTCACATAACTAAAATCAGGCTGCTATTGTTTGTGTATTAATAATTGATTATTAAGTAATTATGGAATGAAACATCATCATGCCATAGCTTCTCTTTACGACAGATAAGCCTGTATGCTCTTACTCCAGATGAGACAAAATTAACAAGCCCATGAGCTTTCTTGAATTGGCACTTAAATTCTTCTGCATGAGACTGGGTATTCCATTGTATTTAGTGTTTTGAATTGGAGAGGCCAAGAAATAAGCAGCCTTGTAGAAATAATAATCAAATTATTTGTCTTTCAGATTGTGTTACTGAATGCACTGAACAAGCATCAGACATTAACAGAAATAATAATTTCCCACAGTAGCAGACATACCTAAACACTCAAAACCAACTATGTGAAGGGCTAGTACTTCAAGATTTTTACACCTTGAACATAGTAATGAAAAGGAAAATGATTATATGCGTCTATTTTCAGAATAAACATTGTGCTTTCATACAAAGAATCCTTCACTCTGATTAAGAGCCTTTCAGGAAAAGTATTGATCTTTCACTGGTTTATTACATCTAATATGTCCAGCTTCAACTATACCACATGAACCTTTAAAGCCAGGGCCCAACTCTTCTCAAGGGGAACGTGTTGAGAAGAAATGCTGCCCATGAGATAAGCCATGGATTCAATAGAAATTAGTCAAAAAATATTTTTCTAGGATAAAAAGCAAGTGTCCATAAACATAATCCTCATCTTCTTTCTGTTTATAATTGTATGTAATATAAATGTGCTTCATTACTGGAGAGCAGTCTTCGTGGCCATACAATAGAAAACAAATTCTTCAGAAGCATCTTTAATTATTCATTTGACTGTACTATATTTTATGCTACTTTTCATAAATGTTAATCTTTATTATTGCTCTACCAGGAAAAAGAAAAAAAAGGAAAGAAATACCTGTTATTAAATGACCTATCAGGCTGACATGGATAAATGTTGGTAGCTATTTAATTGTTTCCCATCTGCAGTTTTATATAGTTTCTATCAAACTGAAGGGTAATTTTTTTAGTAGCTGCTTATTTTAAATGTACAAAACCCCTGTGTGTAATTCCATTAGCTGCCCTACAGCATTGCAATCTACAGTTTCCCTGAGGCTGTTGTGAAATATTGATGAAATCCTTGCTTTTGTGGCTTCCTCTGATACACTAAACATTTGTCTGATGTTAGTTGAACTTGAATGGATCTGTTCAGAGTTATATCAGTAGTGACTTCAAAGGCTGTAAGGCTGTTACAGTTTTTTTTACAAACTGAAGTTTCAAAGCCTTACCATGTGGTACTTTAAAAAAACAAAGTTCATATCAAATGAACCAAAGTGCAGCAATACACTGGTAAGACTCATTACAATTTCAATTTATATAGGTATATATATTTTTGGATTCTGATTGGTTGCTCATGCCATTTAAAGAAATTTAGATTGGTATTTAGGGGAACCTAGGATAATGAAAGAGGGAAAACATAATTTGAAATTTGGATTTTAAATTAGGTAATCTATACATTTAGAAAGCCACTCTGCTGTTTCCCACAACAATAAATAGGACAAGAGAAAACAGGAAAAAAGACAAAGAGACATAAAAGTTTCAGACTTATGTTTTCATCAGTAAAGTGATTTATACTGGTACAATTAAAATGACTAATGAGGAAAACATTTGCTGCTACTGTGTTCCCTGGAGTGCTCAGGACCAAGCTGCATTTTGGAAAGCACCCTTTGTGTCTGTACTAACAATGCAATGCAACACGTATTGACCTGTCTAAAAATTTCCCCAGTGAGGAGAATGTGAGGACTTGGCCTCCAAGGACATGCAGGTGGGACAGAGCAAAGGGCTGTGAAGGTCGAGCTCTTTGCAGTCAAATAGTGCAGTGATTCACAGCTTTCATTAGAAGCACGTTTGTTGAAAATACAATCTGGAGAATATCAAACACCTTCAGCTGGTTGAAACAATGTAACTGTAAGTTCCAGGGCTCTGTAAAAAATAACAAACAGAAATGTTTTTAACCAAAGGCAAATTTTTCACTTACACCATAAGCCCTCATGTAAGGAACTTGAACTGTTGGCTCTGAACATGGTTAAATCAATTTCTGCAGCAGCCAGCAAGCTGGCACCTGGCACTTCAGCCCCTCAAACTGGCTGAATCCAGAGCAAGGTAAAAATAGTGAAGTTTTGTTGGTTTGTTTGTTTTCACAGTGCAATAACTGACTTTGTAAACATCATCCTCCTTAAGGAAAATTACTAGAGAAAAAAACTCCACAATATTTCTGTTCCTGCTCTGGACTTTCAGCTCAGCAGAGCGCTTCAGCTCACCTCTCTTTTTTCAGTCTTTCTTTTATTTGGGTTTTTTCCCCTGTTTTGCTGTTGGTTTTGTTTCATGTTTGTGGGTAGCTCAAAGACAGTTCCCTGCACATGTGCTTCCAAACACTGATCATTTTTGTTTGACTTGTAGCTGAGTAGGATGCAATGTACAAAAGACGTAATCTGTTCTCCTTTGTGCTGCCAGAAGTCCCACTGAAGCAAGTGGGTATTTTGCCTCTTAACCAGTAGGAAATTGGACATTTAATAGAAAACTTTATAATACTACTCTAATTAGAGTACAACAAAATGAAAGCCCAAAATTGTTTCATTTCAGCATCATCTATAAATAATGGTTATGGCTCCATGGAATTGCCTTTGGATGTTAAAATTCAGTTATGGCAGAAGCCACTCCATGTTTCCTTGCTCCTTAGCTGCAGTGGCTTGCAAGCTTGGCACCACAGAGGTTGTCTCTGTCCCTCAGCCGTGGATGGTAATGGATGTTTCTTTTCCTACTCTGCAATAGGCAGAAATTCATAACCTAGCAGCTGTTGCTGTAACTATTTGAAAAAGAGAGGTCTAGAAAAAAGGCAAAGGAATATTGGGGAATATGTCTCCTTTGAGATGACAAGCTGTTTTGGACAAAAAATTGTATCACTAGTGTGGTGATTGGAACTTCTTTATTGAGCCACTGCAAAATTAATTTGGATGTGATGATAAATAATAGCAGCAAAAGGTGCAAGTACCTTTCCACTATCCAAAATAATTACCTGGCCTTCCAGAAAAGAGACAATTGAGCACAATCAGCCTTTTGCTGAGGTTTTGAGGGCATCTAAAATGTTCCTCAGGAAGCACATGACTTTAGGAGTAACCCTCATGCTACCAAGATGTTTAGACCAGATGACAGAGGTGGCTTTTTCACCTCCAACACCCATGACACAGAGCCAGACACTCTCTGCTCCCTCTGTGGACAGACTGGTAACCTTTCCCTGCATTTTCTCTTGTGGAATTTAATAGGAAGTTGTTTCCCTGGTACAGAAATTGTTACCATAGTTTTAAAAGGTCTGAAATTATGTAATTCACTCTTCTATTATAAATTTCATGTTTTGAGAGTCCTTTCCATGAAACTCCATTGCATTTCCAGACTGCTGCATTGGTTTTAGTCTCATTAAATTCCAAAATGTCTTTGATATAAAAGTTACGCAGCAGAGTAGTTTTGGGTGTTTTTTTCCCCTCAGTTGCCAATTTATCTCTTCAGTTGATTTTCAAACTGGGATGAATCTATAGCTATGAACTTCTACAAAGAGCCAGGTTATGATTTGTCTTTGGGTATCTAATGGAGTTAGACATTTTTGAGAAAAAGAAATGAGAAGTGGTCATCATCCATTATTTGCATGAAACATTTCAGAGAAAGCAACAGCTTCTGCCAAACACAAAAAGATGTTTGAGCTGAAGCCAGACAAGAAGGAAACAAGATCAACTTATAGCACTGTGAGATTGCCCTACTAATGATGTTATTTCAAGTAAAACTGGAATATATGTATGAAGAAGTGCAGATGGTGCATGGATTTTGCATGGATTAGCAGTGTTGTTCTAGACAATGATTCACTGTCCCTTTTCTTGGCAGAAAATAAATTTTCCAGTCTTGGGAAGAAACATACATATATATATATTTTAAGAAATGTTTCTCTATGTGGAAAAAGAGCAAATCTGAGTGAAAATAGGATCCACAGGTGGAAAAGTTAACAGTCAGAATCAACACTAAAAAAAAAAGGTGTATTCACACTCCACATTTCAAGGTCAGAAATGATGTATAATGTGGTGCAAATTACAGGTTAGTTGGGAGTGCAAGGGCCTGAAAGTCAGTGCTGGATTCAACATCACTGGGAACTTGGCTCAGTGCTGTGTGGGAGGGTCAAGGCTTGAAGGAGGATGTGGATGGTTTGAGACCCATACGTTCAAAACATTTTTGCAGGTGTATTAACTGGTCCTGTTTTCTTTTAGTTGCACTGTAAAAAAATGCTAGAAATATCTAAGCAAATGTCATCTTTTGAGAAATAACGAATCAGCTGTTTATTGTTCTAGTGGAGAGGTTTCTTAGTTACTGTGAATCCAATCACAAAGGCACAGAGGGAAATTTTTTAAAAGTTAAAACAATTTACAATTGTGTTTATGATTATCCGTATGGTAATGTTGTCCTTACTGATGTCACGATTTTGAAATATGCTATCTTGGGATCAATCAGCACTAAAACCAAATACTAATTTCCAATTAGGAAGCCAGGAATTGCTTCCATTCACTGCTCTGAAGCTTCTGGGTTTCATCCAGTCTTCAAGATGGTGAACTGTCCCATACTTCTTCAGAACTGTACATTGCCTGTCTTACATCTCTGCCTGGACCTGTTTAATTTTGTTGGGAAAAATTCTGATCTGGTAAAATGAGGAGATATTTATCTGATTACCAAGTTTTTATTTCTTTAATTTATATTTTTTTTCCCTTTTTTCCTGTAAGACAGCTGTATATGAGCATCTCAGAGGTTTGGAATGTCAGAATAAGCCTAGGGGAGAACTGGTGGGAAGAGAACAGGTCACTCAACAATTTATTATATGGACAACAGTATGACCTGCAAAATTTATGCTACTTATTACAGACACTGCATTTAAAGCATGTGGGTGTAGAGGCTTAAGACACCCTTTACTTATAAAATAAATAATGCAAAGTCCACTTAAATCAATGTTATTTCTGTTAAATAGCTACATCAGTTCATATCAAACTTCATGTCCAATGAAATCTTACTAAAAACTACTGTTGGAAGGACACATGCATTTCTTGTACCCTAGGTTGTCTGCACAGATGTCTCCACTGTCCTTAAAATGCCCACAGCAATTTAAATCATTTAAATAAACAGAAATGATTTTATAAGTAGGATACTGAAATGTGTTTTCAAAGCTGCCCAGAACCCTTAACATTAAAATGCACCAGGCTGATGGTTTTGTGAAGTTTTGGCATTGCTTTCTAATAAGTTAGTTTTGCCAGTTAAGATTGTGTCTGTAACTCACACAGGCACAGAAGAAAAAAAAAGAGGATTTCTCAGCACAAGTTAGTCTTCTGTAAAGGTTATAGTAAACATGTCAATGCCTAATTAAGCAGAAAATTTTATCTGCATTGTGGGGGATGTGCAGCTGTCTGGTACTTCTGCTTCTCCTAGTAAATCCTTGTAGATGGACAAAGGATATTGTAAGGAAGAAACTACTGTATGTTTCTTCCAAGGGAAAAAAATTCCCTTCCGGTGAGAAATGGGTTAAGGATATTCAAAGAATGGAAATGAAGAATCAAATTTGCACCAACCCAAAAACTGTGGGAATGCTTTTTGTTGTCTGTTTGGTCTGATTCCTTCAGTGGATTCCCTCTTTATTTTTGTTTTGCTCTGTGTAATATGCTTGGCACTGTGACACAGCCTGGCACAGGGCCAGCCTCGCTACCTACGCAGAGCCGTCTCTCCGACACCGCGAGCACCATGTCAATCCGGCTCGTCAGTTGGTGCTGCTGCTGTAACGAGGTTCCTGCTCCTGACGTGCAGGAGCTTTTACCGCCTCCATGTCCCTGCATTCTCCTTGTCCCTCTCAGAAAGCATACGAGCTAAAAAAAAAGGATACGTGGAAAGTATTATCTGGGTATTAGGGAAGAAGTTTATGGAGGAGAAAAAAATATTTTGTTCTTAGTGTTGTCTTTGCTACCTGCCCCAGTCCTATCACCTGCCCATGAGGATACCCCAAAACACTTGATTTTTAATATTTCACACTTAATATTTAATATTTAGCTTCTTTGCTGAAGGCATCTGCTGAAGAGCACAGTGTTTCTACTCCTATGTGATTACTATTTTATCATGTTAAAATGGTGTCCAAGTAATTTGCTGGTAACCACTGATGTTATCTTTTCCTCTGGTTGTGAGGCTGCCTGTGATCACCCCTGGCCAAGCCCTGCTCTAAACTGATCTGTGCAGGTCCTGAGACCATGGGAAAGTTGTAGGAAAGACAACTCAATTTGGTTTCTCAGCCCATCCACAGAGAAAGGCATCATTTCCTTCTTCTTATACTGTAGCTTCATCCAGGAAACAGTTCCTCTCATTGTTCATCTCTGGTTTTCTGGTAAATGTGTTGGAAGGGGTGAAGTACACATGCAAATAGATTGAAAAGTGAAACACATACCTGAAAATACTGAGGGAGACTTTGTCTTATGTTAATCAAAATGCTTCTGTCTTTTCTGCCCATCCCTTTTGATTTGCTAAAAGGAAATAATTTGTATTTTACCTTGTACTTTCTGAACTTTCTAGGTTACTTAACAATAACTTGTGTTTTATTTTATTTTTGCTTAATTATTTTTGCGGGCAGCTTTGATATGAGGCTTTTGGCATTTATTTATTTTTTACATCCTTGCCTGACACAGAAATCTAAATCTTAAGCAAACACAACAAAGTACCCTTGAGACTGAGGTGCAGTCACTAGGGTTAGCAGCACTGCCTGTGTACCTGACTGGAAGAGCTCATCAACAAATCTCCTCTGAAGACCTGTGCTTCTAAAATCAACATTTAGTTTTGATAAGTGGCTGTCAATAACAGTGACTTACTTCAATGTCACTTTTCATTTGGCATAGTAGCTTTGCATTGGCTGTTAAAAAAATGCCACTGGGGTTTTGTGAAAACATCTGAACTCTTTGTTCTGATCCATCCCTTCTTGTGGGGGTCTGAGAGTGAATCACTGATTGTGTTGAGTCATCCTGAATTTCTCCAATGTCTGCAATGGGAACCAGTTCAACCTTAAAAGACCTCTTCTCTAATTCTGCAGTCTGTTTTTAACCTGGAACTTTTATCTCCTGGAACTTAGGCAGAATTAGTGCCAATGTAAGGGCAGAAAACAAACAAACAAACAAACAAAACCCAACCAAACAAAAAACCAAACAAACCCAAACAAACAAAAAAAAGCTCCAAGCCCTGAATTCCTTAATTAATTTTAAAATTTACACCTCTTCCAATATCAAGTTCTTCTTATTCATTAGATAGCTAATTTGTCAAAGAAAATATTTCTGGATTTGTTCTAGTTTTCCTGTTTCATTGTTAACTTTGGTCTACCTCTGTCACATCCTAATGCTCTTCTGTAACTTCCAAAGATTCTTGCTCTGAAATTTATGGATTTATTTTTATTGATGCACAATTTCTTTTTATAGTACACAGTACATTACTTTTATAAACAAAAGAGTTCCACTTATGCCTAGTAGAGCTTTCAGATGTTGTATTTTGACATATAAATTATTTGTGTACATTCTAAACTGAATTTTTAGGTGATCAAATGGTGAAAGGTTACTGTACCTAGAGGATGCCTTGAACCAGGAAGATTATGGCAGTTATTTTCTTCTGTTCCTTGCCAGTTCTACCCTTTCTTTCACTGAGGCTAAAAACAATTTTATAGAATTGAAACTATTAGTATAAACTTTAAATTCTTACATATGAATTTTCCAACTGTCCCATTACAGGACATTAAGAATTATACTCCTATGACAGGAAAATTATTAACACTGGCAGTTATAAAGAATTATGATCCTCTGCCAATAAAATGCATCAGCCTTCACAAAAAGAGACATCATTTGGCTTTTTTCAATTCCAGAACTAACAGGCAATAAAACTGTAGATTAAAATGAAGTCCAGTAAAGAAAACACATAGTGAAACTAGAGAGCTTGAACTGTAGCATTCTCCTTTAACAAGTTTTTTCATATATTGATATTACATTTCAGGTTATGTCCAAGAGGAAGATTTAAAAGAAGAGGAAGATATAAAGGAGGAGGAAGAAGATGATGATGACAACAACTCAACTGCTCAACTCCAGGGCAGCAATGACACTGGCACAGATGAGGAACACGAAGTGGGTCCTGAGCAGAAAGGGAACTTTAGTTACCAGAATTCCCCTGTCAGTCATATATCTAACCAGGATGCAGAAAATGAATCGCTACTAAGTGACAGTAGTGACCATGTGGCTGATGTTAAAAGCATTTGCTCTAGAGAGCCACAGGACCCAAAAACCAGCGCCCATCCCAAAGGCCAGAATGAAGCACACGATTGCATGGATAAAATGACAGCTGTCTATGCCAACATCCTGTCAGACTCTTATTGGACAGGCTTGGGGTTGGGTTTCAAGTTGTCTAACTCTGAAAAGAGGAGTTGTGACAACAGAAATGGAGGGAACAAAGCTGATTTTGATTGGCACCAAGACGCGCTGTCAAAAAGCTTGCAGCAGAATTTACCTTCCAGACCTGTCTCAAAACCCAACCTGTTCAGCTCGGTCCAGCTCTACAGGCAGAGCAGCAAAATGTGTGGCACCGTGTTCACGGGCGCCAGCCGGTTCCGGTGCCGGCAGTGCAGCGCGGCCTACGACACCCTGGTGGAACTAACGGTCCATATGAACGAGACGGGTCACTACCAAGACGACAACCATAAAAAGGACAAGCACAGACCTACCAGCTACTCAAAGCCCCGAAAAAGGGCTTTCCAGGACATGGACAAAGAAGATGCACAAAAAGTTCTGAAATGTATGTTCTGTGGTGACTCTTTTGATTCCCTTCAAGATCTGAGTGTTCATATGATAAAAACAAAACATTACCAAAAAGTGCCTTTGAAGGAGCCAGTACCAACCATTTCTTCAAAAATGGTCACTCCAGCAAAGAAACGTGTGTTTGATGTTAACAGGCCTTGTTCCCCTGATTCCACGACAGGGTCTTTCTCAGATACTTTTTCTCCTCAAAAGAATGCTAACCTGCAGTTATCTTCTAACAATCGCTATGGTTACCAGAATGGCGCCAGTTACACCTGGCAGTTTGAGGCCTGCAAATCCCAGATTTTGAAGTGTATGGAATGCGGAAGCTCCCATGATACCTTACAGCAGCTCACCACCCACATGATGGTCACTGGCCATTTCTTGAAAGTCACAAGTTCTGCTTCAAAAAAAGGAAAGCAACTTGTTCTGGATCCTTTAGCTGTGGAAAAAATGCAATCACTGTCTGAAGCACCAACCAATGACAACCCGGTTTCAAAATCAAACAGCAAATCATCTGCAGAATGCATAGCTCCCACCTCTGAACTAAAAAAAGACAGTAAAAAGGATAAAGCTGATGATGCAATCAAAGATGAGAAAGCAGTAAAAACTGAAGAGTATGAAGACACTCTTCAGAAACCACTGGATCCCACGATGAAATACCAGTACCTCAGAGAAGAAGATTTAGAAGATGGTTCAAAGGGTGGTGGGGACATTTTAAAGTCCTTGGAGAACACTGTCACCACAGCCATCAATAAAGCTCAAAATGGAGCACCCAGCTGGAGTGCATATCCCAGCATCCATGCAGCTTATCAGCTCTCAGAAGGAGCTAAACCATCTTTGCCTGTGGGTTCCCAAGTGCTGCAAATCAGGCCAACGATCACCAACAAACTGAGGCCGATAGCTCCAAAGTGGAAGGTCATGCCTCTGGTCCCTATCTCAGCAAATGTGGCCCAATGCACTCAAGTGAAGAAGGAAACTGATGACAAGGAAGAGGTACAAAAGGAGTATGTTAAAGAGAGCATCCAAGCTGAGCCTGCTTCACTCAGCCAGAGTGAGAGAGAACCTCTCCTCAAATCTGAAGCCTCTGTGGAGCCAAAAAAGACAGAACCTTGTCCCTTGAAAGAAGAAGACAAAATTAAAGAGGACAGTGGAAAAGAAAAAACAGTCCTCAAGGAACAAACAGCAGCTTCTCTTAGTAATGGTTGTGCTGCTGCCACCCATTCATCTGAACTGCCTTGTGTCAACCCTCTCAGTGCACTGCAGTCGGTACTGAATAATCACTTGGGCAAAGCCACTGAGCCTTTACGGCCTCAATCCAACTCCAGCCCCAGCTCTAGCACAATTTCTATGTTCCACAAACCTAATTTAAACATGATGGAGAAGCCAGTTTTATCTCCTGCTTCAACCCCACCAAAGCCTGCAACTGCATCCAGGCACTATTTGTTTGAAAACAACGATCAGCCTATTGACCTGACCAAATCTAAAGGTAAGAAAGCTGAGTCAGCTCAAGCACAATCTTGTACATCTCCGCCTCAAAAACATGCTCTGTCTGACATTGCTGACATGGTCAAAGTTCTTCCCAAAGCTACTACACCAAAACCTGCTGCATCTTCAAGGATCCCATCTATGAAATTGGAAATAGATGTCCGACGCTTTGAAGATGTCTCCACGGAAGTCTCTACTCTGCATAAAAGGAAGGGCAGACAGTCAAACTGGAACCCTCAGCATCTTCTCATTTTGCAAGCTCAGTTTGCTTCCAGCCTCTTCCAAACATCTGAAGGTAAATATTTATTATCAGATCTAGGCCCACAGGAACGCATGCAGATTTCAAAATTTACTGGACTGTCAATGACCACCATCAGCCATTGGCTGGCAAATGTCAAGTATCAACTTAGGAAAACTGGAGGAACAAAGTTTTTGAAAAACATGGACAAAGGACATCCAGTCTTTTATTGCAGCGACTGTGCATCTCAGTTTCGAACCCCATCTACTTACATTACCCACTTAGAATCTCATCTAGGTTTCCAAATGAAAGACATGAACAGGCTGGCTGTGGAGCAGCAAACCAAGGTAGAGCAAGAAATCTCCAGAGTTTCAGTTCAAAGATCTCCTGAAACAATAGTTGGAGAAGAGGACACAGACTCTAAGTTCAAATGTAAGTTGTGCTGTCGGACATTTGCGAGCAAACATGCAGTAAAACTTCATCTAAGCAAAACACACAGCAAGTCACCAGAGCACCATTCACAATTTGTAGCAGAAGTGGATGAAGAATAACTCTTAAGGTATGCATGCTCTATAGCAAGTTTTAATTTCATTATTTTAAGGAGGCTTCGTAAAACATTCGTATTTTCTTAAATGTAGGAAAACAGTATAAAATCCATAATGTACTCCTGCTTCATCAGTCTCATTGCATGTACATCTGCATTTGATGTTTTCAAGAAGAGAGCTTAGTAAACACATAACCACATTGCCCTATATAGAAAAGTTGCTTCTTATAAATATTTTCAAAATAGCTCTTTTCCCAGTTCTCACTCTTTTTTGTATCCAAGAATTAATCACTTCACATCCTTTGCGCTTCGATGTGGGATGTAACAACTAAATGCTACTCTTTGTGAATGGAAAAAGCATAAAAACAGCACTGAAACCCAAAAGATTATTACCCCTTTCACTGCTAACGCACCAGTACGTATGACTTTGTTGGGAGAAAAGACAATTCAAATGTCAAATTAGCAAAAATCTTAATTATTTGAAGTTTCTCATGATCTCAAACCCAGCCTCAAGCATCTACAAATAACTCTGAAAACTTTCTGTCTAGCAGTTAGCCTACTCTTATGTTGATATTTGGATACTCAGTTTTGTAAAGCATTTTAATATTTTACACATACTGAAACAGTTACTATGTGAGTGGCCTTTTGTGTCACATCATTTTAACCTATCTTTCAATCATCCTTCCTTAATCTTTAAGATGTCTGATTATCTTTCATGTTGGTGGGAGTGCTAGTCAATCTGTAAACATCACTGACTTCAGCACAAGGTTTTTTTATAACCTGGGGGGGAGGGGTTAATGCTTAATTGAGAAAGCAGCTAGATTTTTTATGAGCTTAATATTTCAAAGACCTGTTAGTAGGATACTTCTGCATTAGTGTTGCTATTTTGTGCTGAAAGATACACCGACTGGAGCACTGCCACAACCGATGTTTATAACATGTATTGTAATGTTCAGATGACACACAATTTTTGCATTTTTAATTTCACTTGGTTCACCAACTTGAATATTCTTGTCTGAAATAAATATGCAGAACATCAACTGAAAGTCCAAATAGAAGTTTTTTGTTCTAACGAGGTGTTTTTTTTCTAGGAAGCTTCTGTCAGTCACTCTCAACAATTTTGCTCTGCTTCTATTCACAGAATAATCGTGTGCAGGTTCAGATTTTCTCCAACATATTCATTACTTGAATAACATTGGGAAAATGAATTTGTCAGACAGTCAAAATTAAAGATGTGTTGTGAGTTGTCACTTACGCCACCTGCTATTGTGGCTATTCTCTGGCTAATTGAAGGTGCAGGCACTTGGAGGATGAATACCCGTTTGTGTGAAGATTTCTCATTTGTTTGCTGCAAATATTCATGAAGCTTTAAGAAACACTTTCTGTGTGCAGAGCCAGCACAAGCAACGTGCATCGCTTAAGCCCCATTAAAAAGGCTACTTTTGAATAATTTAAACTGCTAATCAAAGGGTTACTCTGGGATGGTAACAGAAGCTGTTACTATAGAGTATAACGTCAGTATTCAAGTGGAAGAAGATTGAAGTTTTGCATACATCTTGTACACCCCATCTGCATTTGAGTGGATTTATCCTTTCGGCATATTTTAACCAGCAAACTCAAAAGAAGTTTGTTTTCTAAATAGAGCTAATATCCTTAAGTTTCTCTTTTGGCATTTTTGGCTGAACATTAGAACTTGACAAATGTTCCTTGTTTTCTGACCATTCAAAAGCAACACAAGTGATAAAATATCAGAAAAGTGCAAGAGATTGTTTAGGAAAAATATACTACACTTAGTTTCCTTTGCCACCAGTTAATAAGTATTAAGAGTCTGCCATTCATAGTTTTCACACAAGAGATATCAGAGCAAACCAATAATTTGGATACTATCAAACAAAAGCTATCTGCCAAATATATTAATATAACAGCTATTTTGGCACATTCATGGCTTAATACATGACAAATATTTCAGATTTGGTCTTAAAAGCACTATGTTATTACTAAGAGGCAAACCAAACACCCACCTTTATAAACATGTTACTATTCCTGAGGATTTGGAGAACAGATACAAAGAAAAGAAAAAAATCTTCTAGGGGAAAAAAAAATTAAAGTGGTTTCTGCATTGTAATAACCTGCACAGGCACATCGAGGGTATTATTCAGGTGATATGTAACTACATAAATAAGGTACTGTCCTTCCTGCCTTTGGGTACTGAGAAATTGCTGTCCTCTTAATACTCATCCATTTCTAATTTATATCAAGATGCAGGTTGTATCTTACCTTTGAAAAAATATATTTAAATTGCAATGACAGAGTGATAGCACTGTTATCTGGAACTATAATTTTAGTTGGTATGCATGATAGCACAAATTGTATGAAATGATGGGGTATTTTGGATAGCATTTTAAAGATTTTATTACAGTTCTGGAGCTGTAAGCCTGCTGAAGTTCTGGCTATGTTAGAAGTTTATTCATATGGTTTCTTCCTGAGATCTGCAAGGAGACTAAATCAAATAACAGGGATTTTCAGAGTTGACTTATTCTTACCATGTTATTTTTAAGATTCAGTGTACATTTGAATAATAACATAGAGAAGATCACAGTATTTAGAAACAAGAAATGCAGAACATGCTGAGAGTCTTAAAATGCCCACATGCATTTGCATTTACTTCTTCTAGGTAGTATTGTATTGAAATAGAAATAAAAATACAGAAAACGTAGGGAAATAAAAGGAAATGAAACAATGGAGAGAGTACTCAAAAGTATAGAAATACATAAAATACTTTTGATATTTCTGTGAAATTTACTATTAAAGGTTATATTTTAAAATGTCAGTGATCATTAAAAAATATGCTTTGGTTATCTGGGATAGCACTGCAGAAAAATATGTTATGTATATGGATTTATTTTTAAGACCTCTTTGAGGCTGTTTATAAGAAATTTGCTATAAATTCTTCCTAAATGTAAAGACATACCTATCTGTTTTATATTCGTCTTTGGTGTTTTCTTGGATTCTTCTAACTGATATGCATTTAGTAGTATAATGTAAAATGATGTGCAATATACAACAATCAGACATCTCTATTCTCTTTCATTTAACCCACTTTGAACTTGTTTTTATTGCTATTCTTCAAAGAAAACCCAGGAACATTAAGGAACATGGCTTTAATTAGAAGTAATTTGTATGTCGACTTATACCTTTGAAGAATATTTGTTGATTTTTTCAACTAAATTAGAGTTTTTATGTTGTACTGAGGAAAATAGCCAAGGCAGAATTGTATTTCACACTTTAAAGTCAGGTGAGATTGGCGATAAACTTGTTGGTAACTGAGGCTTTCTGTGGTGTTATCTACAACTTTTTATAGAAATAAGTCTCTATAAAGTCAAATTTACCAACTTGATTAGGGAGATTTCTTTTTCAAAAGACCCTGATAAGTAAACAGGCAGCTACCTGAGACGAACTAATTTGAAAGTAAGGCTGCTGCAAAACAAAAAAATGAGTCATAATGATAAACAGTTTTTCTCTCTGTTTCCTCCTTTGTCTTTTTTTAACCATCAAGTTTAAAGCTTCTATAGTGCTTTTTTTTTTTCCTAGTTTATAGGAGACAACTGACATTCTGTGGTAAATGGAAGAAAGAGCAGAGCAGAACTGAAAATCCTCTAATGCACTGACACTAACTTGCCCTCTATTGTTGAAAATGAGCAGGCAATCATGATTGTTCATCAAATGGCTCCTAATGCATTTAAAGCATTCAGCTATAATTTCTCCTTGCATTTATAATTACTGTCATAGACTGCACACCTCAGTGAGCAGATTAAAGCTATAAACTATTTAGCCGTAGCTTTAAGATGGGGAACTTGATTTGTCTGGCAGCAGTTATTTGTTAGAGAGCTTGACACTTCACATAAAAATGACTCAACTTGATGAAGAACAATGCAGTTTAAGCAATGCAGTGATTTTAAATCAGTCATTATACCACGCCCTGTAAGAATTGCAAAGCAATTTGTTAAATGATATATAGAACACGTAGATAACTGTATGTGTTAAGTACACCCAAATAGAAGATTTTCTTCTTCTCTGGATTTTATTTTCTCACCCCTCTGAAACAGTAGGGGCTGCTCCACACATCGAGTTCCACTACTAGCCGATATTACATGGGCAAGGACAATCCCATTAGTTAGTAGTCCAAAACTATATTTTACACCATTTAGCTTGCTCTTCATCTTTCATTTCTTCATAACAACAAACATGAAAAACTCTCTCACAGGAAAGTCAGAGATGTTGGGAAACAGCTGCCTGCAGCTGTGACCACCACAATTTTGTAAGAGGAGGAGACACAGCCCAACCTCAGCAAGGAACTACCTCCAGCCCATCACTCCTCCCTCAAAATAGTCCTTTTTTGGTGAAGCCTCAGTTCCCCTAATCCTCTGAAATTTACCTCTATTTTCTTAAAGTGGTGGATCAGGATTTATTTTTTTTTTTATTTAGCATTTTTAAACCTTCAATTTTTTCCTGGATAGCATTTTTTCAATGTAGAAATGGTCCTTGTAAAACCAATAACAGTGTGTTCCTGGCTTCCCAGAGAGCAGGGTCAGGCCAGATGACGAATTAGAGTGTGTCAGCACAATATATCAGTGCAGATTTACTTGCTTTTCATGAATACTACAGGTTGCTATTAAAATCAGTATTATTTAACATTGTATTAGTGCATCCAGCCCACTAGGTCAACCCATATTGTATCTAGGCTCTGTATAAGCATACTGCATATGACAGTTCCTGCCCCCAAAAGGCAGGAGTTCTGCTCACAAAGAAATAGCAACTTTTAAGTATTTTGACCAGATTTTATCTGACCTTGAATAGCACCTACCTCCTCAAGCATTCAGTATTCATAAGGATATCAAAATCTTGCCTTCTCCTTGCTGTGTCTGATATTATTAAATGCTACAGCCTTCATAATCTATAGCAGAACATTTTTACCCAGTGAGATTTCAAAGGAAGGGTACCCGAGTCTTATTTATACATTTTACACCTCAGCAATCCAATTGCAAAGATCAATAACAAAAGGAAAAGACATGAGCAGTACCCAGCCCTCAAAAGCACCTTTCAATAAAAGTAATGTAATTTAGCAGGATGATCACTCAGTGCAAATATGATGGAGCACAGATGGAAAATGAGGAACATTATAGATATGGCTTTATGGGAAGAGGAAAGGAGGAAGAGATTTTTCACTATTTATTGGGATAATGAACAGATAATTCATGATTATTAAGCTGTAGTCTTCAGGCCTCATTCTGCTATCTTTTCCAGTCTCCTTGATTCCAAACCAGGTCTGTTTGTGCATCTGGGCAGGGTTCATTGGCTGGGGAAGGATCAGGCCTTTAAACTAGTCTTCACACCTCAGCGAGTGTCGCAGGATTTACACAAGTGCAGCTCCAGCTCAGAACCCTGCCTGTGAGAAGAGGAATGAGGTAGAACATGCAATGTGCAGCACAGAGCCTATGTCACAACTGTGGTGGTGATCCTTTTTCAAGAACGTCTCACCTTCAGGAAAGGGTCAGCAGATCCTGGGTTTCCAGCCTGTGACAATATTAAAACACTGCACCAGGTGGCAAGATCACAGCCTCTGAGAGAGCCAAGGGGACTGATACTCATGCTGCTGCCTCTCCATCTCTGGAGAACTATATTTTCCCAAGAGCGTGAATTGGCCAAGCCCATCAAGGTGTGAGGTGTCAGAAAATGTTTCCTACACTCAAGTTGGTGAGAGGGATCCTGCTCCAGGGTGCAGCAGTGCCCCTCCCTGGCAGATGGACAGATGGGGCGGCCATGGGGCATGGCAGAGGCTGGGCAGCCAAGAAGGAACTGGAGACAGAGGAAACAGCAGCAGCTGGAGCAGAGGGAAGGAGGGAGACATGGGGCCAGGAGGGGACTTGTTCATTGTAGTAAATTTGCACAACCCCTTTATTAAAACAAAACAGTTCTTCCTCCCCTCCAAAATCCCTCCCTGCCAGCACTCAGCACCTGCTCCTCTGCCAGGGGTCAGCACGTGCAGGAGTTGGATGGAAGGATGTGGGAGTGGAGGAGGTTGTCATGTCTAATGAATACCCTGAATGTATCAAGATATATATTTTTTTCATTTCAGAAAAGGTTCCATTAAGAGGGAGACAGCCCTAACATGTGCTTTGGCCCCTCATCAGATTTATGAGTATTTGCTCTGCTCTTTAATAGGAAACTCTGCAGCAACTGCCACCTTGCCTGCTCTCCCTGAGATACACAGTGGCTTCTCAGGGAAATGCACTTCATTATTAATGTGAATTTGTACGTTTTTATGACACTGCTTGGGGGAAGGGGCAGGCAGAGATTTCCTGGTGATATATGCTCATTTCTAACCATTTATTGTCCAAGACAATCGAAGAACAATGATAAACATTGTTATAGAAAGTGGAGGGTGCCGTAGTGATATTTTTGAAGGGAAAGGAGAGGTTGCTGGAGTGGCTTTGATGTGGTTGTTTCCATCCACTCCACCTCCTCCAGCAGCTGTGTCAAGTCAAGGGACAGAGTGGCCTGTGGGGTGGCAGTGGCTGCCTCCCCTTGCCTGCCTTTTCTCCAGCCAGTCAAAGCCATTTTCTCAGTGCTTTGCTACAGCACAGGGAGCACAGATAAAGGAGGAGTTCATCCTTTGGGAAGCCTGCATTGCAGAGAACCATAGGTCTCAGAGTGAAGGGATGCTCAGAGTCCTCATGCCCCTGTACCCCATTGGTCTTGTTTTGATATATTACCAAAGGACCAGCATGGAAACTGTGCACACAGCAGCAGCTGTGAGGCAAAGCAGGTCAGGAAGAGAAAGGCAAGGGTAGGGGTACATGGTTTATATATTCTCAGTATCCTCCTGTTTATCTTTCTACTACCACCCTCATCCAGGATTAACACAACTGCTCAAGAGCTCCAGGAGGTGACAAAAACAGTGGGCTGCACTGGAGAACGAAAAATGTTCAGTCTTCGATCTCACCCAAAACAAAGAGATCAGAAAGGCCATGGCCTCCACATGCTCTTTTCTTCCATTCTTCTGCCTTTCCCAGTAGTGCTCTGCACTGTCTGGAGAAGGTCAGGGTCATGTCATGCTGTGCCACACAGTCCCTCGAGCTCCAAAAGCCCCGGTGTTTGACAGAGCTTCCCTGGTCCCCACGGGGACATTCATTCTCTGCAGCACTGCCAGGCTGAGCTTCCTCTGTGCTGTGCAGCCCGTAGCCTCCAGCTATAAGTGAACGATTGCCATGCTTTGTGTTCATATTCTATTCCCTTGCCTTAAATATGCACAATCCTTTGTAACAGGAGATTTGCCCGACAGCTGAACACTGCTAAGACTTTCTTTATGATATTCTTCTTCTCCTCTTATAAAGCTGAATAGTGGTGAGGTAAGATCGTCAGAACAGCCACATAGGGTTAGGTCAAAATTCTGCTCTGTCCATACTATCTCTGACCATGACTACTATGAGAGCATAGTAACAGGATGGACATGTGGTACCATTCCATAGCACTCTCCAAGCCTTCAGATCAACGGTTCAGGGACTTCTTCAGCTGGAGGAGGGTATCTTTTCCTGCTCTCAGAGCTGCAGAGAACATACAAGAGGCCTTCTTGATAGCTGCAGAAACTTGGGCACAATTGTGAGGCCTCTTGGGGTGAGCTCTGGAGGTGCTCCAACCCAAGGTAGTGAGCAGAGGATGTACAAACCAGCCCATGGTAATCAGAACAGTGTTGAGTCTTCATGCTTCCTCTTTGCACATGGCTAAGGAAAGGGTCACACCCAGAGTGCAGGGGTGATATCAAAGGCCCCTGACTTAAGGGCATCATGCTTTATTCCATTCTCTGCCCTATTTTCCCTGTGAATTGCCTATGACATGATAGAAATGCCACTCTCTGAAGTTTTCTATCTCAACTGTATGCAAAGCAGGACTTCCAGTCGTGCTGCAGAGTTTATACTGGCATGGACCAGTAATTTAGAGGAGGCAAAACTGCTTGTTCTGTTGCACATGGGTAATACTAGTTTGATCCCTTCTGGGTTTACTTTCAGCTTTTCTAAACTTCTAAAGTGAAGGCAAAAGTGGTTTCCCCTTCTCTTGTTGGAGAATTGTTGAAATTTCAAATGAGAACCTGATGTTTTCATAGTCATTTAATGAAAACTCACAAGCACTCCCTATTTCTGGACACCCCCAAGTTTATACCATGGGTCACACAATTTGCCTGAAAATATTTATCTCAAAACATGAACCCTGGTGCAGTGCACAGCTGCTGGTACCTATCTCTGTCACCCAGCTCCACCTCTCTGCTTTTCTGCTACTTTAAGCCAAGATTTAGAACCTTTCTGCCCAGTTCCCTGTCTTTGCCCTCTGCTGCTCTTCATTCCAGCTCTGTCCAGTCCCCCTGTAGCCACATGTGCATGAATGCTCCAAGCACAGGAGTGGCTGCACAATACCAGCTACATTTTGGGGGGGCAAGGCAGGCTACTAGCACTGATCGCTGCTGGGACTTTGTCCTCTTGGCTACCAACTTTCTTTACAGGGTCATTAAAAAGACTGACATGGCCTTTTACCCACGTGAATTCCAACCCAAGGGACATCACAGAAGAGTCCCTCTGAGATACAGAAATACTGTGACCTGTTTCTGCCTATGTTCATGCGAAGGGCACTTACCCCTCTTCCACTGGAGAAGTTCAAGCTCAATACTTCTCTCATGCTCTCAGCTCAGGGACAAACAGCTGCAGGTGGACCAGTCTTTGGTGAATCTCACCCTAGACTAGACATACACAGACAGACAGGCTGTGGGTGGGCTTCCCATTCAGCAATTCACTTCCCTCTGTAATCCTATGAAACCCTAATCTGTTGGCCTTGGATTTTTACAGTGCAAGACCCAGGTTTGTCATCCAGGGAAAAGATGATGGGAGAGGTCATTCTGTTTATTTGGTCAGGACTTTTTTAAAACATTGCCTCTGCTCCCAGGAATTATGTGGTGGTCTTCTTCTATAAATTACAAATGCACAAAGAAATAACTCTCAGTACTTTTCCAAAGAGATTGTGGTGCAAGTTCCTACACTCATATTTCATGTCTGAAAAAAAATATCAACAAGAGTGATAAGTATAGCCAAAATGAGTGTTAAAGCACACCCTGTCATTTGTTTTCCATGTGCCATATGTTTTCTGAATCCTGCACCTCCCACATACAAATTGCATGCAATAATGTGGGGTGCACACATTACTCAGGATTATTTAGTTAAGCCCTGCTAATATAAGAGGATTTGACTTAGAGAAAGTCAAGCCACTCTGCTTTGTTTTGGTTTTTGGGGTGGTTTTTTTTTGCTTATTCTGTATTCACAGAGTAGAAAATTAAAGATCCCACTGTGCCAGGCTTTGTGTCATTTGTTTTTTATCTATTTCATCTTTTTGATTCTGCCCATCTCTCCTTCTCTTTGAGTATCATCAATAGGTGGTCCAAGCATCAACCAGAAGATTTACTGGCAAGACCTAATGTATGAATGCTATGAACACATTGTTCTTCCAATATGATTTAATGACCTTCTTGGCATTCCCATGGCTGTTGAAATCTTCTATAATAATTCCCTTTGGCAGCTAAAGCTCCTGTTGATCAGGTGAAAGCTGATGCAAATGTCAAATGTCAATAAATTCGTAATCCATAAATGTAATACTTGGTGCTGGAGTGAGACAGGGTTAACCAGAGTGCAGCAGGAGACACCTAGGATATGAGCTAAATCTTCTTATTATGAATGGAAAACAGACAGGAAAGGAATGCCACCTCCAGAACTTCTCCGGGGCCAAGCTGTTTTCCTTCTCTGTACTCTCTATTCTCCCTGCATGTTTTCTGAATTGCTGAGCTTTGACAAGAGAAGTTTATGGCTTGCATTTGGTGGAGCGAATCTGGTGATGCAGGTCCTGTCCCTTGTTCTGCTTTTGACTCCTTATGTGACACTGGGATTTCAGTTCTCATTTCTGAAGAAGCTCTTTACAGTTCAGAGTTTTCAGAGGCTTCAGAGTTCGATCCTGGAAATGATTAGTTATGCAAGATATTCCAGTAAATTAACAGGACCACTTATATAAGTTAGGTGTTGCAGGAATGAGTCATGACTCATTGTAGTTTTAAGATTCTTGGAAAGGGCGAGCCATGTGTGGATCCTGATTTTATATGCAAGAAGGACATAAGAACAATCACATAATTTCCCAAGAGATTTTCTTAAGGGCCCTCCACTTTGACCTTTGACTCTGAAAAGCTCCAGTTTGTTTGACATTGAAAAAAGGAAATGTGTGAATACAGTGCCATGAGCATTTGCACTTTGAACATGCTGGAGCTGAACACAGCTGAACTGGAAAAGGCTGCAACAGCTAATGTACTGGGAAAATATACCAGAGGCATTTACTTAATAACTCAACTAATTCCTTTATCTCACCTTGTAGAGATTTAACCTTTGAATGAGAGAGTCCCTAGTTCAAAATCCCATGTCTCCTCTGTCCTCATGTTAATTTTTAAATTATATATCATTGTTGAGAGGCCCTTGTGTTGAGCATTACAGGCTATTTTTCATGTCTAAAATGGGGAATTATAACTGAACATTAGCTCCTGGTTATAAATCACATGGAACAAAGTGGCATCTGCATCTGCTCAGTAACAAGAGTGGGAGAATTGTAACTTAGTTAAAATGAGACAGAAAAAAGGACACAAATGCAACAGCAGAGATAATTGTGGCCTGAGAAAACTAACAGTTCTTCTAACTGGGAGATGCATCGGGCTCCTGTTCTCAGGAGCTCTCCGCAACCAGGCTTGTAAGTGCATGGTCACAGCAGGAGCTCAGTCAATCTGGAGGGCAACCACGGAGGTAGAAGCTATTCCCCCACACACAATGCCACCTAGTATCCTGCAGTCCTGCCAGGCTGGGGCTGGGCTAGGGGAGAACCTTTCCACAGCCTGGAAATAGCACTTGTCTCTTGCTCTTCCTGTTTCCACCCTCTGTCAGCAGGTACAAGTGAGCAGTGATCACAATTCCCTCTCCCTGGGATATATTTTTATTTCTAAGGGTAGCTAAAGCCCAGGTAAGAGGAGGCAGCACAAGGCTGTTAATGGAGCAGTTACCAAGGCTGCTGGGGACAGGCTGCCCTGCTCCTGCTCCGCTGCTCAGCTCCCTAGGCAGGAGCTGCCGCTGCTCCTGTGCTGTTCTGAACAGCCCACTGATAATAACTGGATCGTAAAAGACACCAAATTAAGCCTAAATTTTTCAGTAAGCCTGGGCTACTTCTTGCATTTATACCTGCTTGTCTTTTTGTTTGCTTGTTTTAGGGTTGTTTTTTTAGCTCTCACTTTTGAGATATCTTCCAAGATCTCTTGTGTCCTCATTGAGGGAAGATCTACCTGTTGCCTCGTGTCACTGGAAATCATTTGGTCTCCTTCTGAAAGATCATCTTAAACTCTGTACAGCACTTTGCACAGTGTGGTCCTGTATCTGCTCTAGGTTTTGGAAGCTCATGCATCAACAGCTGAAATTTTTAAAAAGCCAACTACACGTGTTTAAGCCTGAGATGCCAAGGATCTCCCAGGATGTTTGTTGCTGCCTCTTGATTCACATATCCCTGGTTTTGGGACTCATACACCTTCATCTGTACAGCACTTGCCACTCAACCTGCTTAACAAAGTACCTGGACAGAATGTAGCCAGGGACTTTGGATTACTTTTCCCTGCAATGCAGATCTTTTCCTAAAAAGAGACAGACCTCCACAAAGAGATTTTACTGAAATTGAAGCTTTAGGTTTCTTTCATAAGCAACGTTAAAGCAAGCAGTTTTTACAGCTAGGCCAGGTCAGTGTGGTGGCAGGAGGCATTTGCTCAGCTGCCACCAGGGAAGGGGTACCAAGAATCTTGCTGCTGCTGTCTGGTGACAGTGATGTGCAGCTTGATACAAGGTCCTTTTCTGCTCCCTTACTTAGTGTCCCAGTCTGACAAGTGACTGCAGTGTTTCCAGGTTTAAATTTAATAGTTGCTACTTCATGTCCCTCACACCTTCCTAACAAACCCTGGCCTGGCTCCAGAGCTCCATCCCTGTGCAGGGAGCTCAAAAGCAGCCATCCCTGAGCAGTGGGGCTTTGATCTGTTTGTGCAGTGCCAGGCACAATGAGTTTCTGGTCCAGGACTAGGCTCTGAGTAGCAGTAATTGTAATAGGTGCTTTGCTGATTAGAGGCAAAGTTAAGAATATTCTTAAAAGCTCTGCAGAAGGGATGCCTGTGTTCTGTGTTTTTATTAGCCTCTTCAGCAGTAATTCAGACATCTGAGAATTGTTGAGGACCTGGTCTATCTAATTATGTGTCTAAATCATAGTTTCACTGTGATTCAGAGGTACTAATGTTATAGTCTACACAGAATGGCTAAGGTTATATGGTCAGATTCCTGCAGATGGTCAGTTTGTATCATAAAATTTAAAATTACAACTTAAACCATAAAGCTACTGCCTCAAATTTATTATATATTGCAGCACAACAAGCAAATTAATACTAGATGCAGTGTATGCCCAGACATTAATGTGAGCAGAGAATGAAATATTCTCCTCTCAGCTCACTGGTGCGTGTTCCTTTCAGAGCAGAACTGAATTGCCCAGAATCACAAAGAAGAGGAAGTCACTAGGAGTAGAGTCCTGCCTGGTGTTGGGCTCCTGGCACCAGGGATACAGGAAGGACATCCCACACCTTGCAGCATGAGGCCCCAGGGCTTCTGAACTTGCCATTCTGCTCTGTGCATCATGCATGCAAGAGCTGAGCTCTCAGCAAAATCTTTTTATTATTTGCCATAAAGAATCCCAGCTCTGAAAAGCGAACTAGGGAAACAGGGTGGGAGGAGGCAGGCACTCTCCCTTGGACAGGTGTAAATCAGGAGTAACTCCAGCACAAGTCTGCTGAATTATGTTACTGTCACTTGGACATCAGACCAGAATCAGCCCCTTTACCTGTAGCAGATGAGTGAAATATCTAACAACTGTGTGTCCAGGAGCCTGCTAAGCTTCATGCAGAGTTGCTGTCAGTATGCCCAGGGCAGAAGCATATTTTTTTCTTACTGTTGTACATAAGGGCTTTGCTGCAGCCGACAACATGAAATGTGTTAGTTCGGTTTGTTCAAAATGGAGTGTGTTTGTTAAGTGTTGCCTCTTTGATGTTGTGCTGCCATCTCCATCTTTGTCATCATTGCCCATCTTTTTCAATCTAATGAACTCAAACCATCAGTGCAACTTAAGTTCGGCTGTCTGTTCTTGCATAGTTAATATTAAAAATGTACTAACAGTGTGGCTGCAAAATCAAATTATGCACATAAATATGCTGGCATAGCAGAGGAGGCGGCAGAAGCTGAAGTTAGCAACATTGATGCCAGTTCACATTTGCAAATCAACCGTCAATCTGTCATTAAACATGTTATCAAATGATGATAAGTGTATGCTTCTTGCTTGCATTGGCGCGCTTATTCCCGATGTTGATGTGCATTAATGGGATAATGTGCATTAACATAGTCTTGCTTGGATGAACACAAAACATTTTTTATCCGTCTCAGTTTGTTTCCCCCTGTGGCCCCCAAGTAAGTGTTTTGTGTTATCAAATTGCCAAAAAATGGGAAAACACATTACTTTTAATTAGCAAAAATTTTGAGTCATAATTTTTTTTTAAATTTTTATCCAGAGTATCTCCTGTGTGTTGGTGGTTGATGGGGGGGGGGGCGCAAAAAAACAGTCCGCTGCCTTCTTTAAGTAAAACGATTAATGTCAGCAACTCAGAGACTGACAATTATGTGCTGTCTTAATGCACTGGCCTTTCATCTGCAGTCCTTGCTTTTGGCACAAGTGATGGTTTCAGTTCAACGATATGAAAGGCAGGAAAGGGAACGATCCCCGGCATTCCCAGCCCATTGTGTGGTGCTGCTCTCAGGCATGGCAAGCAGCCCTTGAGCTGCCTTCACTGAACAGTTTCGCATACGAGCCAGCACTGGCTGCACCTACAGATTAAACAAAAAGCTGAAGAATAGCACGGCTGCTCTAGGAGGGAACTGAGTTTCTGAAGGAACTTCCCACACATTTGCCTGACTCCAGTATCCCCTCCCATGGGATGCTGCACAGTCAGGGCTCCACTGCCAGTACACCCTGACAATCAAGTTCTATGGAAATTAAAAAAAAATCCTCATTGGAAGGAATGAAAAGTGACTGAAGGCATAAAGCCATTAAAAGAACTTGACTGTCACCCCACAACAGACCAAGTGCCTGCCCAATTCACAGGCTCCACCCCAGTAGCACCCAGGAGGGAAAGGCTCAGCTCAGCTTTTTTCTTTGCCCAGGAAAAGCTCTATGCCTGGGAATGATTGGAACAAAAATTAATAATAGTGGTTTTGTTTAATTCCCCTATTTGAACTGACTTGTTTACCCAGGTTTCTGGTTGATGGAAGAAAGATGCTCTATCAAAGCATCTTTCACACTTATGGGACTTTAAAATTTTCAAACTCTTTTTAAAAAGTAAATGAAACAAGGTTCTTCCCACCCCATAGAGAACAGCTGTTTTTTAAAATTCTTTCATATTTTTGCAACAGGGGCAAAATTAGTGTTTAATTAAAGCTGCATAGTTTAGTTTTCAATCCAGTAAAGTGTCTCTCTCATTCTCTCTCTCCTTCCCTACCTGGGTGGGATGGGAAGGGATCAAGAGCATTGTTGAACCTGAGTCAAACGGTGACAACTACCCAGGTTTTTACACTGAAATAGTAATAGTAATGAAAAGCAATATGGATAATGTCTGGTCCTGTTCAAAACACTGGGAATTCTTCCAGGATTTTTACTAGGATTTTACCAGTAGTGTTATCAGATCGGGCTCAAGAGTTTCCTTAAAGGAAAGTCAATCATTTCAAGTGTTTTATTTTTAGTTTATGAGACGGAAAATAAAGCTTCTTCTAAAAGTTTTATGAAAGACATCAGATTATTCATGTGTTTCTAAAACAGCAACTTTGTCTCATATAATAGAAATGTTTATAAATTACTCTTAGTCTCTGCTTATGATTACATCTAAGCTCCAAACATGGCTTGAGATTTATCTTGAGTTTTAAAAAATCAGAACTAATAGAATTGTGAGCTTTTACAAACTATGGGCTTTTTGATAAATGGGTCAATTTTTTGATCACTTTATTTTTCCTCAATCTAATAATGCCATTAACTTTAGGCATACTATTCAGGTCTCTGATTTCTATTATCTGGATGACTTAAAGGAAAAATAAAAGGGAATAATTATTGTTTTTGTTTAATTGTCTTGAGTTTTTAAAATCATCCATTGCCTTTCCTATTGTTTCTAAACCGTGGATACATCAGCACAAGTTTCATAATCATGAAACTCTAACTGCAGTAATTGTATTCCTGTTAACCCTAGCTTCAGCAAGTCCTCATGTTTACTTCTCAACGAAAGAGCTTGTCTTCCAATACAAAGAGGTTGAATATTAAGTATATTTTCTGTGAGACATCCATTACTGGCAGAGTTTATCCAGCAAGATTATTTTTTTTACAGTTGCGTAGCTTTATGTTGCTGCTACTCCATGAGCTACCTTGAAATTAACTTGTCAAATGTTCATCCTACTACTTAGGGAACATTCCTAATCAGATGAATGGACCCATTTGTCATGACTTGGAGGAGAGGTGTTGGAAATCAGATGGCATTAAAAAGGCTCGCTGTGAAGGCTGTGTATGAGAGACTCCTGTACAGCAGCTCAGGCTCCTGTAAGGGACTGTTTGTATCAGAGATGGCATTTAGAAAACTAGAGTAAGAAGCATGTCCTGGTGTCTCACTTTCCATTTTCACTTTGGCCTCTTTAATTTATCTCCCTCAAAGTGCTTCATCACCCGAGCCCAGCTCTCTTTTCTTTTGGGTGCTTGGCAAGCACCAGAACAACTTGCAAAACTGTAGAAAACTAAGCACCACAAATCTGAACCCCAGCCCAAACTGGTGCCCATATCCTGCTACTGTCTGGGAGAAGTCTGGATCTGGATTTTATCTTTGCTACCTCAGCTTGTTTCTACTTTTAACAGATATATTAATGAGGTGTGTTAATTAGCCAATTATTACTAAGCAATTTGAAACAGTGAGATGCTGTTATTCCTCAGGATTCAGATATCAAAGCAAATGTTGATTGAGGGATCAGCAGTAAGACAGTTACGTTATTTCCCCCCCTCTATTCTCCCAGTCCTTATTCTTCACACTGTGTCTTTTTCCATTATCTTAGGCCTGTCTTTGGAGTGTTTTCAGTTTTTGAAAATGGCAAGTAATTAGTCAATATGTTTTCACCATATGTATCAAGCTCAATAAAGAGGCAGCCATTGGCCTTTGCCATGGCACAGTAAGTGCTCATTTTCTCAGCACTTCAAGTTACGCAGCGTGTGGTGAACGCCAGGGAATTTAATGAGGAATTTTACAATGAAACATTTGACATAGCAATTCACAGTTCGATGCAGTTCACAAATTTGGGGTGAGTCCCCTTTTAAGATTGCCTCTGTTTGTACTGTTCACACTAGAGATCTTGCATGAGCTGCTCCTCCCCTGCCTGGTGCCCTGCATGAGCAGAGACTGTGCAAAGGGTGGGTAAATTGTTATGACTCAAAATGGTCCCATTTTACATCTTCTTGGCACAGATGCCATGTGCAACAAGACAGTATTCTTGAAACCCTTTTTCCCTTCCAGTCTGGCTTTTTACTTACCCCAAGATAGTTAATGCATAGTTTCCAGATAGAAATTTCTGCCTTAAGGCTTCCACTATTGCTGACTATTAATAATCTTAAATAAAGGTCAGAATCTGATCTTAACACTGCTGATGTGAAGTGGCATTTGCCCAACTTTTACCATCTCCTGAGCAAAAATACATCCAGTGTTTTCTAGGGAGAGATGGGATAGACAGCAGCCTTGCCTGGAACATTTTGCCCTCCTGGGAATATTGCATTTCAGGTATCTGTGGAACAGGTTTCAGCATTCCCCACTGGGTGTCTTTAGATTTGCAGAAAAAACATTTGATCTCAGACTCAGTTTAGCCAGTTAAAGGTATTTTAACATTTTGGGGCATGTACAACAAATAATGATGAAAAAGAAAGAGGACATGTTGTTTTACTGCTGTCATGATTTAAATTTATGTGGCATTGCTATTGAAGTCAATAGGACTTTTTCCCAAGTATGTTTTGCAGGGTACAGTATCATTAAAATATGACAGTTAATAGTCTTGTTTATGTTATTATATTTAATGAATAAATATATCAGTCTGTACATCAAACTCAGTTTTGTTTATACTCTTTAATTGTAGTCTTATCTCCCCTAGAAGCATGTTATATCTTTTAATTTTATAATTATCCACTTTATTCATGTGTGACACTACAGAGCTGCTGCTTATATCCTATGAGACATCCAAATACAAACAAATGGAAGAGAGGCAATCGCTAGGAAATTCAGATCTGGATCTAAATCTAGCTCCATATTTTAAAACACGCCACAATTTCAGACCCAAGGTCTTGGTTTGGGCTGTTGTATAAGGGTCTGCTCTAGACTTGAGTTAGATGAGGAAATCCATTGGCTGGGGACAATCAGCAAACTCTCATACCTGCTCATGGAGCAAGGCTGTTAGAGGAGAAGGGCATGTCTTCATTCATAAATCAAATCCAATGCCAAACTTCCTCATTTGGGATCTTTTGCCAAAACTGAGTTACAGAAGAAAAAGCCACAATAGTCTAAAGGTATTATACTAGAAAATGTATGTTATCTAATTACTTTTATTATAGTGATGAAAAATTTTGTAAAACAACCTAGGTGTTTTAGGAACCAGGAAGAAGCTGTCTTCAACAGGGAAGACAATTTTCACATGATTCTGCATGTTTTCTTTTAAAATTTCCTTTTTGTCTGTTGATGTAACACTAAAATCATTTTCTGTGTGATGCTGTTTCTGAAGGTAGCACCTTCTTTTGCACCTAGTAGCCAAAGCATGTGCAAGAGCAGGCTGGGAAGGGGGAACACCCATGTATAAAACCATAGCCTAGAATAAATTGCTGAGATTACAAGTGGGCAATTGGCAAGAGGAGACATGTGCAGCCAGGTAATAGCAATAAAAAAAATAAAAGGAAGGTTAAGTTTCTCCAGGTACATAAGTACCTGCTTTTGAAAGCAACATCTTTATGTACATCTTTATGTATTTTTTTTCACTTCTTTTTAATTAGTTTATCTAGTTGCTGGACAATGTTGCAACCCCTTTGATTTTGAAGACCGTCCTCAAGTTATTTTGTGTTTGAACAGAACTTCTAGTAAGTGCCCTCATTAAAGTCACCTCTAAGTCAGTTATCTAAAGAAGGGAAAATCTGCTTAAGAGACTGACACAGCCAAAGTGAATACTTTTCTCAGTTAACACTTGAAGAAGAAAATATCACAATATTTAAACCAGTTTGAAAACTTTGCATGAAAATAGGGAAGGGGGAAAAAAACACACCATAAAACACTAGTTGAATACAGAGAGAGGCCAAAGAGAGTTCAGTTACCATAGAGATTATTACTGGCAATTGGTACTCAACAGCAGATTGGGATCTGTTACAATATTTTTATTAATCTTTTCTCTTAATTGGTTATTTATGTATTTTGGATCCATCTCTGTGCTGGGTCCAGATTTTACTCTTTACCTGCCACTCTTTTTGACATGAAGCAGTAATGACTGTGCCAGATATCAGGCATTTCCTTGATTTATGAGCATTAGCAGGGGTCACGAGGACACAAAATACCACGTGGACAAGTCACTGTGCTTTGGGTTGGCTGGCAAAGGTGGAGGGAGAAGTGTCACAAACACATTCAGTCCCTGTGAGGCTTCATCACAAGCAGTCTTCTGTGCAAACCCTTACTGCCAGAATAACTGGGACCATTTTTTGCAGGTACAGCAGGTACAGATTGCAGGTTCCTTTTCAATTTTCCATCGTATGTATGCAAACCTATTCATTTAACACATGCATGTTCCTGGGCATTAACTGGTAATTTAGAAAATATCCTATTGCAAAGCCTCTCCCTCTCCTCCCTGTCTTCCCTTCCTAAAGATTCATCCTGTTGCCTGTGAATGTGGCAGTGACTGAAAACACCCAGCCTTTTTATAGCCACTTCAATGGAAGTGCTCTTAAGGACCACTGTTAATTTAAGGGACTTCTTTTAATCAATCAGCTTCTAAAAATTCAAGCCTTAATCTATTTAAGAGCACCCAGTACTGTACATATCCGACATTAAATGCATTTTAAAATCCTGCTAGCTTTTTTTTTCCCCCTGCCACACCATTTGCCTGTAGGGAGATATTTTTTCAAGATGCCTCAGATCAGGCAGAGCCAGCTGGATTTTTGTCCCTGTTCCCCCTCTCATCCCCACCCTGTTCCTCCCTGCCCACTTCTTCTGCCTTTTCAGTGCCAGGGCACAGAGCAGAGTCACGGGGAGATGCTGAGTGGGGAATGTGGCTACAGGGAGTGCTCTCAACTGCAGTGTGAACAAAGTATATTAAAAAAAAAAAAAAAAAAAAGGAGAGAGAGTAATGGAGAAACGTTTTTTTCACCTCTAATCTGCTTTAGTTATCATGATCTCAACTTGCAATGATCGTAGGCTCTGCATTTCAGATGGAAATGTGATTTTCCAAGCTGATGGTGTCACTTTAAGTAAGCAAAGTTAATTCTGCTTCCTGCTATGCAAGGCCTAATCTCATTACCCAAACCACAAGTAACAGAACAAAAAATATTCCCATCTGTCAAAAGAACTTAAAATAAAGGTGGAAATCGTTTATATGTTTCATCTCTCTATTTCCCCCCAAATCTCTCAATGGGCATCAATTATCACATCAGATCTTTTCAGACTTGTCCAGATCCCCTGGCCTCTGCCTGTGGTTCCTTTTCCATTTGATGTGTCTATAGAATAAAGATGCTTATGGTGCATCTTGGAGTTCATGCTCAGTTGTGATGAGCTGTAGCTAAAAGCTGTGAGCTGGATGGCTGATCCATTCATCCTGCTCCATTCTGCTCTAAGGAGGCAGAAACCAGGTGACACAGGTGGGCTCAGGGCTCTCCCAGAGCTGAGCTAGGTGATGGTAAGCCCACCCAAAACAAATAGAGGAAACCTCTGAGCTAGAGACAGTCCAGGAGTGAGGGGGTTAAGAATGGATGTGTTGAACCTGTGCTGCATACACCCCTGTAGTCAGGGAGGTCTTGGCCTCTCTCAAGCTGTGTGAAGTGGCAGAGCCAGGCAGACCCCCAGTGCAAGAGCACAGGGCCAGGTGGCAGGCACACTGCTGCATTGAGTTTGTCCAGCCTCAGCACACTCCCAGGTTTCTGCTGGTGTGCAGAGCAGGTGAGGCCAGCACAGAAGGAAGCTGGGTAGCCTGGCTGTCCTGGGCATTGGCAGCATAACAGTGGTGAACAGCAATCCCAGCCAGCAAGGACCAGCCCTGTGGAACTGAAGCACTGGGGAAAGCAAGGGCAGGATCTAGCACTGAGGGAAAGCCCTGTGGCCCTGATAGGCATCTTCTAACACACACAGAGCAGGGCAACTGCACTCAACTGTCACTTCCATGAGTGTAAATCCAGAAATTTCCCTGGATTTAGCACAGTGTAAGTTCAATAT
Source organism: Chaetura pelagica (assembly GCF_000747805.2). Taxonomy (NCBI): domain Eukaryota; kingdom Metazoa; phylum Chordata; class Aves; order Apodiformes; family Apodidae; genus Chaetura; species Chaetura pelagica. Next base: position 5,848,238 of record NW_009953486.1, on the reverse strand, counting down.
GATGTTCATGGGGAGGAGAACCAAGGAATTGGTGTTGCAGGAGCTCTGCCTGCACAGGAGCAGACCCCAAGGTTCCCCGATCTGACTCTAAGCAGAAGAAAATTCAAACATATCAGCTAGTACTTCTTAGCTCATTTCAAACCATCAGCCACAAATCATAACAGGATCATTCATAAAACTCTCCAACAACACTGTTTTTCATCCCCTCCTCGTTTAAAATGACCTTTATATGATGATAACGTCTGCCTTGCTGAGCCTTAATTGCTTAATTAGAGAAGCAGGTTCTCCATTAGGCAAACACTTCTTTTTAAACTGTATTTTTTCTTGCAAGTATGCTGTTTTCTTTCATTTTAAGCTCATCAGCACTATTTTAAAAGCTTTAAAAAGACACTTTCAAGTGGTTATAATTTGTCCATTTCTTTATTTATTTACTGTCTGAATGTTTTGTTTTCCATTCTCTTCCTGAGAGGTATTTATTTACCGCAGGAATCTCTCTCATTAGGAATTTCTTTGCCTTTTACTACCACACTTGCACAGCACTTTGCAAAAATTACTGGGTTTTGCTGAACAGCTGTTACAGGTTCTGGGCGTGCCTGGAAATTTATTTATCATTGACAAGTTGTTAGGGCTGAGCAAAATATCCTGCACCTGTGTCCCACCTGGAGAGCAGAGTTTGTGCCCCTGCTGGGAGCTCAGGTAAGCTCTGCTCTGAGCTCTGACTGTTGGGTTCTTCTCTGGCTGGGCTTTTGCAGCAGGTTCAGTTTTGTTTTCTTTCTTCTGGGTGCATTTTGAACAGTATTAGCCTGTCTTTGTAGTGGTATTTTTAAGATCTAGCAAATCAATCTGTTACTGTAGGGTTGCTTCTGACTGTGTGATTGTTTATAGTTTTAAAGAAATCAATTGGTTCATTTGTTCTGGAAAGCCATATAGGTTTGGCCTTAGGTTGGATTTTTTTGGGAGGGCATTATTATACTAATGTGCTACAGAAGGTTCCAGACGTGATTTGTACTCATGCTGGTCACAGATAAGTTACACCAAAGCAGTGTTTCTGAAGTAAGACTTGGGGCTGGGGTGGCTACATTCATGCAAAAGCCTCTGCCAAAGCTAAGGCATGAAGAACAGCTTTACAGGTGCTGCAGCAGCCGCACAACCCAAACAAGAACCAACACTTCAGGTCCCCCAGCCCTGAGAAGCAGCCACAGATATTTTTCTCCTAGAAATGAGCATCAACTTGCTGTATTATTTCTAAGAGAATATCTTGCTGAAAGTAGAGAACATTGCAGTAAAAAGGTGAGTGATGAATGACTAGTATGGGGAAAATGGACCAGAAGTGGCTTCAGGCAAAATTGGCAATTAAATTACTTGGACCACTTACGGTGGCAAAGTGAGAAAGTTTGGACTAATTTTTGGTGTTTTGGAATCCAAAAGGAATTTCCAAGGCAATTTGGCTTCCTCTTCCTTTTTTGTTACTGCTTCAATAACACAGTGTCCTGAGCCTTCAGTGGTGATTGTGTCCCCATTGCTTTTAGCACAGCACAGACCAGCAATGAGAAACACTCCTCTCCACTAAAACTAGCAGGCTGGGAGGAAGGAAGCACTGTTATGCTCACATGAGGGAGGCACCAGAGAAAGAAAAGTTAGTGGCCATGTTGGGTAGTAAAACCTGCTGAGTAAAAGGATACCTGTAGTTATTTGATGAAAGAGGATATGCAGGAGGTGCAATGGGTTGTGTTCTCTAAATCCAGCAAGTACATTTGTTTTCAGGACTTTGAAAGCATTTAAGAACTTTGCTTACGTTCATTTCAGCCTGGGTGTTTTTCAGGATCTCAGTCATTCTGCCCAGACTATTAATCTATTTGCTAATAGAAATTCAGAGCATGGCAGGAGTTAATTGCAGAAGGTGATTTGGCTTCTCTTTGGATAGTTCTGTGTGGTATTTTGGGCAAGCTTTCTTGGCTCAAGCTCCAAGCCAACAAAAAGCCAGGTGGCTGGGTTGGCATGGTGCTGAGCCCTACGTAATACATCTGATGGAGCAAAGGGTTTATGAGCTTGGCACCACACTCCCTGAATTTCAAGGATTTTGGATAAGTTCTGGCTGGCATCCCACTGGGTCAGACTTACCCCTTTTTATATGTGCCTAAGGTGACAGGGGAGCATGCAATCCTGGTATTGCTGATTTGCAAAATTCATGTGACCCAATAGGTGTGTAGCTTGTAATCTTACACTTGTATTTTTTCAAAAACATGTGTTACTTAAGTACAGGGAAAGAAGTCGAGAGTACATTTTGAGGTGGGGCAGGAGGCTTGTGTGTGTGGCCGGAAAAAGTACTTGCAAAAATTGATGTTTTCCTAGCCAAGGCCAAAAACACTTAGAAATGATCTATGTGTAATATATTTGTTGTACCCTGAGGTCACAGAGGGATGTGACTTTCAGGAAAAAATGGATAAAACTTGCAGTTTTGAAAATATGTATTTTACTTTAGGGCATTTTCAAAGGCTTTTTTTTTATTGTGTTGACATCCACTATTTCACTTATACTTTTCAGTTCCCATATATTATTAATTGTATCTATTTTAATAAGTTTTTTGTCAAGCCAGCTTTCTCTGTTAATAGTTTGTTACAAACAATATTGCTTGGGTGCGGTTTTGGAGCCTCTCTGAAGTGACACCTGGTGATTATTGAGGTGCAATCCAACTAACAGGCAAAATTAAGATATTTTGTGAGCTTCTGAGTTCTTCCTCCATTTCAGAGTTTCTTCTTTTTTATCTAATTCCCCTCAAAGCCTCAGCAACAGTTAGGTCATGTAGCTGTGCCATCACAGCTCCTTGTTAGGAAGGTTCTGAAGTGAGATAAAAGAGTTGCAAAGCAGAGTTAAAGGAGCCAGAATATCTGGATTCAGTTTCTGCCCACGCTATTAAGACAAATAAATATAAATCAGGGAGAGGTGCATCTGCAAACATACACGAAGGCACACAACATGTGTGGGATGGAGAAGAAAATGGTGCTTGCATTGCCAGAAAGAGGTATTATCTGCAACAAGTCTCCATAAAAGCATTTTTTAACAGATCAAGCACAGAAAACCAGGGTCCTGCCTAATGTTCAGCATGTGTCTAGGGTCTATCAAGTTTATTGAAAATGTTCATTTCCTTAAATTGAAGCACAGTCTGGCTTACTTTTCTAATTCTTTACCTTTTTTATGTGATTTAGATGTCAATCACTCTTACTTTTTCCTAACTGCACAAGCTGCTGGCAGGGAGCTGAGGGCACAGTCCCATGGGGCCAGATTCCTCTTCCCTGCAGGACCCTGGCTTGAGCAAGGGGGACAGTAAAGCTCAGTGCCTATAATATGCTTTACTAAGGCAATGTTGCTGGCTTTATTCTCCTCCTTTCTCTCCCTTTGTCTGTAGACCCTGAAACATATGTATAAGTTCATGTTTAATTCAGCCCACCTCCGTAATAAATTAATTTCTGAGAAAAATCTGACCAAGCTGCCTCACAAAGGGACTTGGTCTGTGCAGCATATGAGAGTTATCATGTTACATCACTGTGATCAACAATCATCTTGGTATTTAAACAAAAGAGGAAACATTTTTCTATGTCATAAGGAATGTTTCAGAGACCATAATATCCTATTAAGGCAAAATGGGCCTGGCGACAAAGTCTGTTGGATTGGATCTGTGATCTGCCAATTTCTAGTGAATGGAAAGGGAAAGGCACGAGCAGTAGAGCTGAAAATCAACTAGAATTTCTCCTGTTACTGCTTGTATAAGACTGCTCTCTGTAGCTTCACTGTTGGAATTCATTACTGGGGATAAGAACAGAGATTAGGTTAAAAGAGCTTTTTACTGACAAGACACTATTCAGAACAGAGTGCTTTCAGTCATTCCTTTCAGGTTTGAAGTTTTCTGACTGTACACAGTGATATATTATTATAATAGTTGGTACTAGAGTAGTGGCCAAGGGCAACAGAAGCATCCATTTTACTGGATACTTTACACATTAAAAAATAATCTTTCCACAAAATGTCCATGAGATTTTATTTCTCTATGGTGTGTTGTTTTTTTTTTCTTTTCTTAGAGGAGAATCTGATTTATGGTTGCAGTTTTGAAAACTGTTACCTCGTTGAGAGGTTTAGACTAAGCATGAGTCAAAGACAGCCTCTTTTTTTATAATTCAGTCTTCTCAAGCCTGCTATAAATGCAAATAGCAAAGAGATGCCCCAATGTTAAGATGCTGATACTCACATAGTATAGGAAGTGCCAGGGTAATATGCGTGAAATAACTTCATCACAGGCCATTTTTTAAGTTCCCTTCAGAAGAGAAAGTGTCCCCAAGTAAAAATGTGTAAACTGTATAAAAAATTAAGACAGTTGAAAGAAAAAGAGAAAGGAGCAAAATTAATTACACTTGCAGTTACTGTGCTTTTGCTCCTTTCGAGACTTTTGCCAGACTTTCCTTAGCTGAGCAAAGGAACTGAAGTGTTTGTCTGTTGACTCTGCATTCTGCAAACCAAAACCAGGTGAGCCCCTGTGAAGACTTCCCTGGGCTCTGTTAGGCCTTTTGGCAAATAGTAAACTTAGTTTTAAGCTCTAGTTAAAGGTTTGCTGAGGACTAGGGCCTGATCCGTTTCTCATGTTGTTTTTCCATGAAGGAGCTTCTCTGAACTCAGACAACTCATTGTGAGACCAGAAATGGGACATATGGCACTATATCAAAAGATCTATTAGATCTCTCAATGAAACAAACACATCTTTTGAAGTTGATTAGCTGTTTCTAGAGCAAAGCAAGAACTTCAGAGAGAACACTTTGACTCTTGGGTGAAAAGGAATCCCTTTTTTCACTCTTCTCCCTGCCCTTCTACCCTCTTCCCTTTCCTCTTCTCCCTGTTTGACTTTTCTGTTAAAATTTTCTGAAGGAAACTTTAAAGTCAGTTCTACAGTGAAACCTTCTGCCAGCATAGTAATTTTGGTTAGAGGTGTCATTTTTATTTTTTTTTATAGCACTTCTATATTGGCACAACCTTCAGCATAGCTTCAGCTGTACAAAAGGGAAAAAAAATGATTTTGCTGATACAGCTTATTTCATTGAAGGAGCTAGTAAAACCTTCACTGCTAAAACCACTCATTTGGCAGGACAAGCTGCATCTGTATTACTGGGGTTTGCTGGTGTAGCCATAGCTGTAAAACACAGGTTGGCCAAAAACTCAACCCTCAAAAGTAGTCCTGTAGAAATGTGCTTTCTTTGAACTTATTTGGCCTCCATATGCTGAAAAAAATATGGTTGTAGCACACTAAATTCACAAGACTAAAACAAGCCCTACAGTGATTAAATTCAACTCCCTAAACATAACTTAAGCAAGTCCTCAGCTGGACATATGTAACTGAATCTCATCTGGTAAAAAGTATAGCTGTGCTAAATGGAAACCCCATGGCTGTGGCTCTGGCTCTCTTCCCTTTCTTTGATGATAATATTAGCATGAAGATGTTATTCTACTATGCCTCAATTTCCCCATATGTGAAACAAATATCATACCATCTGTCTCAGTGCTGTAGAGATTCAGGAACTTGACTAGGAGGCATTTTGACATTTTGGTACATAAGGGGTATGAACAGTGTTGTTAATACCAGTTTCAGAGGGCTCACTGGCAGTTTGTACTTGTGAAACTGTAAGTACCACTTTCTGGTTTTGCTGGAGAATTTCCAGCCAGCAAACCCAGGCAACATTGTTTATCTTCTGCTGTCATCATGACTATTTCCTGATAGCTGGAAAGATGTACTTCTTCCTTACCCTGCTTACTGTAGCCCAAAGGATCAAAGATAAGGATTATAATGGTTATGTTCAAGCAGAGGAGTTGTTGATTGGGATTTATCCTTTTAAATATGTGTAAGTCATAGAAAGCTTTGCAGTCAGAAGTATTGACTTCATTGATCCATGCCAAGAGCAGAAGAAACCCATGCAGGCTGAAGTGGAAAGGCTGTTTAAGATGCTTATTATAAAGATGTTACCTGATAATTAAGATATTGCTTTATTCCTGACCATGGAAAATTAGAAATCCAGACTTTAAGTACATTGGTCAGTTGATGCCAAGTTAGCTGTGACAGCATTACTCTTCCGTGATCAATATTCAGTATTGGAACCTTGTGTTCCTCTTTCTGGTCAACTGAGATAGTTACAAAGGTCCTGGTTCTGCATTGTTTATGGGTTTTACAAGGAGAACCTCTGCATGAATCAACTTCAGAAGCATAATAAACTATAAATGCAGAGGACATCATCACCATCACTCAGGATGAAGTGCATGTAGTGTGGGTCACAATATTGCCTTTGGAAACAGCTAGAACCCTCTGTCTGGTCAGCTGAGGCTGCAGAGGCTGATGAGGGGGGCAAGTGGGGTTAAAGGTGTTCAATATAAATAGAGTGAATTGTAATAGGTGGGCCCATCCCATAAGATTGGTTGGAGAGTCTGAAAGTCTCAGGTCACATGCACAAACAAACAAGAAATCCCAAAGGAACACGAGTGTGGCTGTGGGGCTCCTGAAGAGTGTGCTACCCTGTGGAGGGCAGGGGTTGGATTCTTGGATCTGGGTCTTTTGTCCCATCTGGAGCAACTTCAGCTTATCAGTCTGCAAATACAAAGCAGAGGAAGAAGGGAACTACCTCTAAAAGCCCTCCTGGTATTGTAGAGACTATGGCCAGTATCCAATTTCTTCTTCACTGGCAACAAGGCTCCTCTGCCCAGCCTGTGTAGGAAAAAACCCACCATGTATCTGCATTTATCTCGTTTAAAAACACAAACTTCTGTGTTTTCCACAGTACACCCTTGGTCAGCCCCCTGCCTTAAACTTTTGAACCCTGTTAGCAAATGCACCATGGGCAGAGAAAGGGGGGAGGCCTCATCCCCATGGAAAAAAACCCGATCTGAAGAATTCTCAAGGGGACAATTGAGCACTATCAAACACAACTGCAGTAATACTTTACTGTCTGCTGCAGATATTGAGCCCTCATTGCAGTAATTGTCACGGTGACAGAGCTGGGAACACTTGCTGTAATTAGGACAGTTGTTTTGTCATGTGTAACGATCTGAAGAGAAGCAAGGAAAAGAGGGGAGTGAGCACTAATCTGCTATAGTGTGGTGAAGGAGAACCATGCACGCACACACACAAAATACAGCACGGCTGCTAATACATTGTAAATTCGGATGAGCAGGCATTTTGAGAAGGTGAAGAAATAAATGTTAAAACAATACATCTATGCAGGGGAATTCATGCTCTCTCAGGTGTCTGACTGTATCTGGAATAGCAAGTGCAGGTGTTTCTCTGTAGAGATTTTTTTTGAAGGCGATCCCAGTGATATCTAACAAATCCTTAACCAAAGCCATGTGTGCAAGTGTATAGATATATACATGTGTGTAGATACGCTTATATGAATATATTTAAGCAAACTTCTGTAGCTGATATGTATTTTCCTCCAGTTTGCTGTTCAGCAGTTCAAGAATATGCAGTGCAAAATTAAGAAATCCAGACACTCAAGTGTGCAACATGTTTAAAACCATCCTTTAAACTATTTTAATTTCTCTTAAGTAACCACTTCAGCCTCCTACCTTTTTCACTTCTTATATGCAGACTAGTGTTAAAAATAAGTACTATCCTTTTTTGTTGTGCTCCAAAATACTTTCTGTTCTGGTTCAGTGAGTCTGTAATGGCTGTTGTGGTTGAGCTTTATGTGATGACAAGCTCTACCCATGTATCAAAAACTCTTGGGAAACAGGACTGCAACTCTGGATTTGTAAGACCCAGAACTATAGGGTATCAAATACCTCTTGGGTATTATGGAGCTGAGCATCAAGCTCACACAAAACAGCTATAGTTTGGACTTCTGCAAAATTAAGGTCATTTTGAAGCCAATCTCTTAGTCAGGTAAACTGCCTCTCCCTCAATGCCCAATGTTCCTGTATCACTATTTGTTTACCTTGAAAATCACCTGTAGGTAACTCAAAATGCTGCTGAGAAGTTCAAGGGAGAATCAATTAATTTGGTAATTATGTTTCCCCCCCCCCTTGGGTATAATCTCTACAGATTGCTATTGCTGTATGGAGTACATTGGATAATTGCAAGACTATTCAAATAAGAATTGTACTAAAAGTGACTGGAGACAGTAGATTAAATTTTCTTGATTGAAAATTTGCCATGTAAAGCATTTTTCTATGATAAATTCAATTTTTTTTCCACTTTCTGCACAAATTTTGACATTTTATTTTACAGCTGGAAAGATCTTGAGGCAAATCACACTTGCCATCTACTGTTCTTTTTTAGTTTGAAGCTAAATATAGTGTTCATATTTTTGGGAGGTTTTTTTAGCTTTCCAGTTTTCACTTTTCAATGAAATCTTTCCTTTGCTACTGAAGCCAGAGTTTTACCTCAGTAGAATCAAGATTACACTTTTAATGTTTTACTACATGAAATCATTCTTGTAGGGATCATAAATGTCTCTTAGAGATTATCAACCTGTAACCTGTATTTTAAAGGGGTTACAGGGATGACTCAGGGAACACCAGACCACTTGTTCTGATCTTGATTCCAAGTAAAACATAGTGATTAATCCAAAACTCTATTAACAAAGAATTAGAGGCTAAAATACGATTGATGACAGTCAGCAGGGTTTCAAGAAACATAAATCTTGCCAAATAAGCATACTGTCTTTTCTGCAGCATTACATATCTACTTGAGGAGGGTAACTGGGAAGATATAATATACCTGGATTTCTCCAGGGCATTTGACTTAGTCTGCCTGATGCTTTGCCTCATTAAAACATTTAAACATGTGTTAGTTGTAAGTACTGGCTCAGCAGTGGATCTCTCAGTATATTTTTTTGTTAACAGGAGATGCCAATGAAATGCTTCCTCTTTCTAAATTGTATTAGCTACGTAATATTTATACCAATGATCCAAGCAATGATGTAAAATATATTTGGTGAAGGCTGCAAGGTGACATGGGGCTTGATGGAGCAGTGAATAGTGAGGAAAAATGTTGCTGTGTAGGGGCAAAATGAATCTGCAGGTTAAGGGGTTTCAGTCCAAAATAATTCATTTTAATACAGTCAGATATTAAAAAAAACCCCAACCCTGCAGGAACAAAGTATATAGATTATAGCTATGGTTATGTCTTCTTGTGTCTTGGAGTTGATATACAGATAGGCAGTCACCTCAATTAAGTTCATAGTGCAGTGCTATGAGGAAAAAAAACACATGGTGTGAACAAAATTAACAAATTAACTAAACAAACAAGAAAACCAGATTAAGCTAAATAAAGCAAGGAAAAGGAGTGGATTTTATTCCTATATGCAGCTTTATTTTGGTCACCGCACGAAATGTACATGTTTCAAGAATATGTGGAAATATTCTGAAGAAAAGTTAGAGGAGGTCAGTAGAAATGTCCTGAAGGCTGGAAATCCACCCTTCTGCTGTGAAGTTTAAAGAACTTGACATATTCAGCTTATCAAAAATACTGCAAGATGCTTTGATTGCTGTATGTAGGCATCCTGCATGACAGCCAGCTTCTTAGTCTAGCTGAGAAAGCATATTTAGCTCATATTTATGTTGACAAAATTTAGCAGTAAAATAATAACATTATATTAAAATAAGACGCAGTTCCTAGTTGTGAAGGTGATGGAAGCTCACAACAGTTTCTCAAGTGCACTCCTGAGTGCTGTCGTTTCTTCAAAACAGGATTAACGACTCTTTTGAAGCAGATATATAAAATCAAGCTAGGTTATAGGGAAATTTTATTGAAAAGACACAGTTTAGAACTAGTATTTTTTGAGGACTTACTTATGTGTGCATGTCTGAAGACATGGTTGCATGTTTGTGTGGCAAAGCAATGCAGCTTGTGAACATTAATTACCGTGTTTTGTTCGTAGAAGGATATTAATGGGCGAGATTAGGTGGCTTGTTCAACTAGAAAACCAAATAATCCTGCATATTTTCAACATGTATAAAATCCTTTTCTTAGCTTTAAACTAACTCAGTAAGTGAATATATTGATATTTACTCTCTTGTCATGTAGTTAGTTTTTCTACTCTGGGTTAAGTGTTTGTTTCATTAACTTGAGAAGCATTTGAATTTCTGTGATCAAATGAAAGAAAAAAATATTTCATTAGAATTTCCAGTGCAAACATTTTCTTTCTTAGATAATAGTTATTTTTCTCAACACCAGACTTTTGAGATGTTAACGTTTGGAGTATTTTGTTGAAAAGTTAAAACTTCTAGAGCAAGCAGATACCTTTCTACTGAAAAATAGCTTTAGTTAAAAATCTAATTTCCACTGCAAAAGGAGGAACAAAGTTTTCAAACAAGAAAAAGAAAAAACCAGACATCTCCAGTGTCCTCTATCAGTATCTGAACCTTGCCAGCACTTCTTTAAGAGAGGAGACTGACAAAATAATTCATTAACAGGAATGTTCCCCTCACAGAGGGGATTGAATAGCTGCATGAGAAACTTTAAAGCCTCCTTTGTGTATCCAAACAGAAACATGGCTCAAAGAAACAAGCATCTCCAGTGCCTCAGAGTGCTGTGAACTCTGGGCTATTTGTGCATTGGCTTTGAGAGAAGTTGCTCTTGATTTAAGAGTACATCCTAGTACACCAGCAGACTGGAGACTGAGGAGACTGGCAAGGGAGAAAACAGTGAGGAGAGTTTGCCTGGCAACAAAGGCATAGCAATTTGTTCCAGCCTTGTTGTGAAAAGAAGATGCTTTTGTGAGTAGAGAGACATGTGATAAATGTAGCATGAAAGCGCCGCGGAAGTAATTGTTCTGAACTCAGCTCTGGGCTGCTCTGACTCACAGTGGTCAAGGTCTGAAATGAGGAGATCTGTTCCAAGCCTTGCATTTAACAAAGCCAATTCACAGGCTTCCTCCCCTACAACATATCCCGTGCCTGCATCTCTGGTTACTCCAATTGCACTGAGGCCTTTGGGGTTTTGCATTGATAGGGAAAACGCAGCAGAGAGTAGAGCTTTGAGCAAGGGTCTGGTTTATAAACTTTAAGGCAACAACTTTGGTGAACCCTGTTGAGTGCAACAAATAAATGTCATCCATGGCTCTGCCAACTGGGATCAACATCAACACTTGTCCTCAGTATCATTATGGGACATTGTTGGTCATGGTGCCTGTGCCATACTAGAAACCTGTCAGTCATTTCTGATGTTATTTTATCAGCTTCCTCTGTGCTTTTGAAAGTGACAGTGGGTCCACAGCATTTATCAGTCACCCATGGCTGCTCTGATCCTTGCCCAGAAAGTATTTATATCAACATCAGCACTCAGACCATCACCACGCCCCCCCTTGATATTTGTCCACTGTACAGTTTGTCATTACACTAAATTATGAACTCTTTGGGATAAGAACTGTCTTCAGGTCACTCACTCAACCCCAATTTGCAGTTCCCAGGGTGTTTTTGCTGCTGAGGGTGGTAGCAGTTGTTTTGTGGTGTGTGCTGTTCCTGCAGGTGCATTTCTAACCCACCCTCCACAGCAGCATGCAGTCTGCAGCAATCAGCAGCCCTGCTCATGTTAAGAAGCAGTGGGTTTTCCTTAAACTCTGATTAACCAATTATGTTTGTTCTGATGTAAATTCTTCTGACATATCTCACCATAGGACAGAGCAGTTTGCTGAATTTAAAGAGGACTGCCACAGTTGTGTAAATGAATGAGATGTTTTCTTAAAATAACTATTTATGCATGTAAATCTCTCTCTGGATCTTCTAAACACTTCACATCTCTCCCTCTAACTCATGCAGTGGCATCTCTCTCTGTCATGCATGTCACATATAACCAGATTGTAAAATCCAAAGAGCAGAGGGCATGTCTCTCTTCCTTTTGTACAATGCCATGTAGTGGCTGGAAGGCTGAGGAGGAGATAATATATTTCTGCTAGGGACACAACAAATAAAAGAGGCTTCTCTCTAACAGAAGTGAAATTTGAGGCACTATGTTCATTTTGAAACAGCCAAATTAGTATTTATCTGAAATTGGTTTAGAAAATTGGTTAATTTTTTCTGTTTGAAAGTACAGTTTCAGTTCAAAGAAATACTATAATGTAATAACATTACTGGAAATTTCTGCTATTCAGTTTCTGTTTGGCAGTATGGGTTCAATGTAGTTTTGGAGGAAAAAGCCTGTAGTTAAAATCACAATGAAATGAGAACTTGTGATATGAAACAAAATATTAAATTCATGTGGCATTTCCCATTCTCTTCTAAATGACAAATACAAATTTTTATATATATTTTCCAGAGGTTAAAAAATGGAAGAAGAAACCCTTATGTCGAGTAGCAAAACTGAAATCTTCCAAGTTCCTTCCTAAGCTAACTGTAAGTGTAAGCTGGTGAACTGCTCAAGCAACAAAACAAAACAGCTACTAAGAGCAGCTACTCTTCATACCTTTCACTTATCTCCTTTTAGTATAAAAACTGTTTTCCGTATAGTCTGTCTTTCAAACTTATTTTAGCAGGTTGAGAATAAAGTACATTAAGGTGTACAAAGCAAATGTTCTGATGCAGTTTACTACTACCTACTTAAAGCCTCCAAGTGAGGCACCTGTGGATATGTATTTAGATTTTTGCCTTTCAATGGAAAGCGTTAAATGGACAAAATGACCCATCTCTCACTTACAAAAACTATCCATTATCATACCATCCTTCCTCAGAATAAGTGCTAGATTTGGGTTTAATTCTATATTTTCCTCAGGAGGGAACTCAGATTCCAGTGTGCATTAAAGGTGGAAAGCTAATTTTTGAGGGATCATGGCTGAAACTTATTTTAGCTTTATAGTTTTCCTCCTATCAGGAAGGAAAGTAGAAATAAATGAGCTTGATTCACCATTCAATTATGTTAATTTCTAGCCCTATAACCCCAGCAGTCATACTGACAGATAAATGATGAAACAGAGCATATGATCAGATCCCTATTACTACAAAAGAAGCTTTAAGCCAAGGGTGAGTGAAAATTTTGGAGGCCAGTAGTGTACAGGTGTACACTATGCAGTTTGCCCACAGAACCGAGGAAGTTTTCTGTTGAGGTACTTCATGATGTCATTTTATGGAATGTCACTAAATTCTTATTTTGAAGATAAGTTTCAACATTTCTTGTAGCTATTAAAAAAAGCCAAACCACACCAAAAAATTCGAAGAAACCTTAACCCCACTCTAAACCAAACCTGTACATTTCATTTTAGAGCAAACAGGACAAAATTAATAAAAGTCCAAGTGGATAGTGTTTCTTCTCAATTTTCATGAGCTTAACTTTTTCTTTTACAGCCTAAAATGGATGATAGTGATAATTTGGATGCTGAATGAAACCGGTACACAGCTCTTCTTTGATCATATTTATTCCAGAACTCATATGACTGCCTTCCATGAAACTGTATTATTACTAGATTTGGCCTGTAATTATTAAGCTGTTAAGCCCAGCTGCATAAAGGAAATTGGGAGATGCTATTACCAGGTAGCTGTCATTAGGGAAGAGCCAGTTTTTTGTCTTCTGTCATGCATTTTCTTTAGGTTCTTGATAAATAGAGAAGTGCTTGAGCAAGGGGGATGTGGTGAGGTCAAGGGAGAACAAGGTGCGTTATGGTTCAGAGAGCTCAGCCAGCAGAGGCATCGCCTCCACATATAGTAGCTTTGTGTGTCTTGGGTCACTGATGATGTAGCAAATTGATGTGGAAGTAATTAGCCATTACAGTCCCAAACTGGGCACGGGTGCCCCTGCTCAGGAGCAGAGGCAGGGCTGTCCCAGGCAGGCTCTGCACACACGTGCTGCCGCCTTCGCCAGGACTCAACCCGCTGTCAGTTCATCTTTAGTCCTCTTGTCTCTGAGCTAAGGAGCAGAACTAACGTAATCTTAGAGCTTGTTTGCTCTGGGACTTGAGTATTTCTTTCAAATGATAAAAATCTCTCTTTTCTAGCTCCAGTGAAAGCAGAGATTTCAGATAGTTGTAAGGCCAGCCAAGTGTGCTGAAGTAGACTCTGGCTCCTACTCACTTGCTGGCATTTTTCTACTATATTGGAACCTGTTATATTAAAATGGAGTCCTGAGGGCATTGGAAGCTGCAGTATGTATCTGCAGGGAGGAGATTTGGCAACTTCAAATTCTCAGGCAGGATTTTACAAAAGCTACAATAAACCAAATAAAAGCTCATTAAAAATATGCTGAAATTTTTCTTACTCACAGTAACCCCATTCTCAGTCCTCTGGTGTCTTAAATACCATCAGTAAACTGAAGTTTGTAGCCAGCGAAAGAAACAAATAGCCAAGGGAGAGGTTAGACATGAAATTGCTCATGTACAATGTGTGATTGTTTCTACAAATACTCAACTATGCACACAACTGCCTGGTTTGCATCTATATCAATAAATGTAGGTGTTTGTACATCCATTTACAGCCTGTACCATGTGTTGTGTGCACTGCATCTTTGTATAGATACAATTTATTTCACACACCACACATTTCTGTTGAACAGTATTTTGGGCTGCACATTGCAAGAGACTCAGTTCTGTAACTAGAAAACATCACAACATGGTGATTTCTACCACATCCCTGTAAGTAACCAAGAAAACTGAGAGGTGCCAGAAAGTAAAATTGCACTTTCAAAGTGATCTTTCATGAATTTCCAAAGTGGCTTAAAACTGAAGCTTGGGTATTGATACACAGCTTGCAGACTTGTGCTGTGCTGGCCAGTCCCTGTGCTGTCCCTCTTGCTGCCTGTGGCAGTAGGACAGCACAAACTTGCTGGGTTGTGGAGCTGAAGTGCATCAAAGGACAGTAACTTCTCCGTACCATGTGGCTGATCTTAGACAACTGCTTGAGTGCTGAACAGCTCTGCAAGCCACTGCCTCTTCCTTTCAGAGCAAGTAGGTACAATTTCAAAGCTGCTGGCTTTGATATCCTCATTTAGGGCAAGGAAATACAAGTGAGGTGATCATTAGAAAGTCTGGCTGTCTGTGACTTTATCCCCCACTCATGGGCCCCAAAAGAGCTTAGAAGGCTCAAACCAAGGGACCAGAATTTGGCAGGTTTTCTCATGCTTCTAGAAAGTATGTAATTTTTTTCTTGATCCTCCCTGAACCTAATATCTGATAGTGCATCTAGTAAAGCCTACAAGTAGCTTTTTATGAAGCTACAGTTCCCTTCCAAGCTCGCCAGGGATCATTTTTCTCTTTGAAAAACAGCTCATCATTAGGAATCAAAGATGTTTGATATACAAAATAATTTCTCAAATTAGGGTTTGTCAAATGTAGGTTTGCAAATCTCTGCCTTCCCCCCCCCCCCTCCTCTCTTGCTCTCCCCTTTTTGGTTGATTATATCTTGCAACCAGAGGCAAAATAAAATTGTTCCACCCTTTCCCCTCCTTCCATCCCTCCCTCTGTCTTACCCCCTCTTCCAGACAGTAGCTCAGCCACGTGGCACCCCCACCAGGCCTGTATCCCTGGGCCAGCTGCATTATCCTCAGCACCTCCAGCAAAGGCTTCATTAAATCACAACTTAACTTTACAGTGCCTACTGGACAGCTCTGGCAGTCCCCAGGGCTCCTGCCAGGACAAGAAAGCTGGTGGTGGAGCCAGGGAGAGGGGATGTGGATGGTTCTCCCTCCTCCCAGTGCCAGCAAACAGTTAACGGTTTAATACTTTACAAAAAAAGTCAAGACAGACTTGTGATTCTTGATGTTAATGAAGGTGTCACACATTGTCTAGAGAAAGTTGTGCCTGGCAATCTTCCTTTTTTCGGATGCCTACACCACTGACATTTCATCTCGCATTCAAAGAGCACTACCTTAATGAAATGCATAATTAACATATTCTAATTGTGCTGAGCGCTGTGATGATTTTGACAGAACTCACTTTCCATGTCTAATTTGATGCTAATTTAATCTGTTCCTCTCCCGCTGACATGACCTTTCTTGATTGAGTTTCACTGAGGAAATTTTTTGATGGATTGATTTATCAGCATTGCAGAGACAACAAAGGCTCAGGGTGCATGACAGAGACGGGAGCGGGAACGGCCCCTCCAACGCCTGCACGCTCTGAACTTTCTGGCTGCAATGTCCTCTTTCCAGAGACTGCTTGTCTGATCTACTGATGGAATTCAAGAAATGTGACATCTGTGTGTGGGTTTGATCTCTGCGATAAATACAGTAAATATCTTATTGTGCTTGTGAATCCCTTGGAAGGAAAACTTTTCCCTTTCCTGCTGCTGCTCTGTAGGAAGCAGCGTGGGGCACCGAGCAGCAGAGCAGGGCCAGCAAGGGCAGGTTCTCACTGTGCTGCTGCCCTCCAGCAAGCACCTGGGGTTTTTGGACCCGTTTTAATTAACCTGGTCATTACTGGCTATCAGCAAAATGAAAAGTGCAGTGAAGTGGGGATGCAGGACAAATCATAAACTGTAACCTACTTATTAGGTTGTTTCGTCAAACTTTCTCTAATGCTTACTTATAGATGTGTCTGTTTAATAGCCAGGACATGCATTTTATAATATACAATCACATTATCTGTACAGATAGATATAAATAATTTATTGTTATGTATATATTATTATAGCTGCATTCAAACATTGTAGGGAAGGTTTAATAATCCTCCTAATGTTGGGAAGTATATTAGCTATATCTCACAAGGCAGAAGGTAGTGAATGTGTGCCTGTGGGAACACATAGGTGTGCAGTAAATCTCAGAGGGAAATATTGAATTTTGCAATTGCTCCACAAAACTTCTCTGCTGTATCATGCAGCCTACATCTATTGCTTTGTAACATGGCAGCTTCTTCCCACCCTTATAATATATCTGGCTTATTATACAGGTACCTGTATCAGAAAAGAAGTCCTTCCCATCCCTCACAGTGGTCTCTCTTATACCCTGAAGCGTGAGATTCGAGCATCTTTGCATGTTACACTGCAGCTGCTGCTGGTCATAGAACTTAGAGCTCCTTGTACTGCTTTAGCATTTTTGCTGCTTTGGAAAAAGCAGAGATAGCATCTCAATTTATGGGTCATAATAATATTTCATTGACAACGTTGTTGAAATTAATATTATAAACACCAGTCACATAAATTTGTAACTTTTTTTTTGTTTTATTGTTTTGTCTTGCTGCAGATTTCTTCTAAGGAGCTAAGACATGCATGTTCACTTTCTTTAGGAGTTGATGGAATAGTTTAGTTTTAAAAAGGACTTGTTGATAAAAGTCCCAGACTGTTTCTTATCAGTGTTTTAGCTACACTGAGATGCTCAAGTGGAGGAGAAAGCAAGCCCAGAAGCAAAGGGAGCTGGGGATTCTCCCAGCTAGGGCTAAGCTGTCTTTATACTGCACTTGCAGGGAAACATGTAGCCCTGTGGATGTTGTGTAGCCTGTGAGTCCAGAAGGGCTCTGATTCAATGAGCCCTGCAGAAAGGCACCAAGGCAGTCCTGAGAATTCCTGCAGCCGCCAGTGTGGGGTGGTGGCTGAATATCTGAACCAACAGCAGTGGCTCACTCTGGAAGTGGGGCCCTGTCCCCCCAGACCTCAGCACTTGGATTTCCAGCCCTCAGCCCCACATTGTGCTCCCTGGGGAAGGACGGAGCATGGAAGGACGAGTGTTCCTGACCCTTCTTCTGAGGAACAAGCTGAACACTGAACCCTGACCTGCTCAAAGTATACCTGGGTTTACTGATGCTGGGGAGTCACACCTATCTACCCTGGGCCTGAATTTAGTTCTCAAGGGAATTAATATTTATTTATTTATTTATTTATTTCCAAGGGAACTCATCTTGCAATAGTGTTTTTCCTTTCTCAGTTTCAGTCCTCTGCCAGAGGAAGGGCCAGTGCTGATTAGCTCACAGATCCCCTGGTCTGAAAAAAGAAAAAAGCAGCCCTGAAAGGTCTGGCACTTGTGTATACATTCTGGTTACGTCTGCTGGGCAGCTGCTTACCAAAATGTGTAAACCACGTTATAACTGTGAAACTATGAGTCATTCAGTGTTATTTACCATTGATACTGGCAGGCAGCCTGATCTGTTACTGTAATTATGTCTCTGTCTCTACCAGTGAGATCAAAAGTACAGAAATTCCAAGTAATAGGACTACAACTATATTAGTAGGGTGAAACTCTGAGCATCTGGATTGGAGAAAAAGATATTGAGTGCACAGTGCTACAGGAGATCAAAGAGACAACTAAATCTAATAAAACAGTAATAATTGGTAAGCTCCACTTCCAACATATGGAACATCAGAATTTGTTATGAAAATGTTATTTCTTGAGAACATTAAAAATTGGAGCAGATAGTTTGAGGACATACAAGACTTGTATGAGTTTTACTCTAGGCTCAGTATTTCTGAAAAGAAATCAGATGCCTTCATCCATATTTAGGAAACTAATTTAAGAACAATTTAAAAGAAAAAAGCCTTTGTAATCCTAAAGAAATCTTAGATATTTTCATCTGTGGTCACCTGGGTGCTTATGGCTGTTTTACTGATGAAACCAATTTGAAAGAAGGGGAGTAGGATTGAGTTTGCAGCCATGCCTGTTCATCAAATGCTCTTTTTCATTAGAACAGTTCACTTCAATAAAATCCTGGGCACTTTTGATAAGACAGTATTCAAGGAACAAAGCTGTTAGGAAATGACTTGCTCATAAGTTCTAGCAATAATTTTTGGCCTTAGAATATTACTTGGTGTTTTTCATTGTCAGTCGAAAATGAAAATGTAGCGTTTCAATTGTAACCCATTAGAAATGTAGCAAGACATACTGTTCTGTGCAGTTGATCTACAAATTGCACCAGAACACTTCTGTGAACTTCTGATCAGCCAGTACTCATGGGGGAAAAAGCCAACAACATTCCAAGAAAGTGCCCATTAATTTGAATGATTAAATATTGAAGGAGAAGGTTTTTCCTTATCAAGGTTTTTACAGAGGGAAAGTGAAAATTAGTAAAATGTGTTTAATATAAACAGAACTTGACTACTGTGTGAAGGAAAGTTTTCAGCACTGGATATTTTGCATATGTGGGTGCATCCTCTTGCAAAATAGCTGAGGGCAGAAATATTTGGAACATGGAAAGGAAAAATTTAAGGTACAAATATAGACAGATGCAGTGAGTCTTTCTGTCATAATTACATCCATATTTTGGTATCTCCATTGTTCAGATTTGTTTCTGATGGAACTATAAAAGCTACAATTTATATCTGTAGAAATGTTCTTTAGTATATAGGCCTTCCACAATATGTTTTTTGAGAAAATTCATTTGGAAAGGCACTGGTAGCTAGATAAAATGCTGGTTAAAACAGAGACAGAAACATGGCATCTTTTGCAATGGACAATGGTGCTCTGCATTTGTAGTTAGTATTGTCTATTTTTTTTATCAGCTCTTTGACATCTTAGGAATGATATTGATGACTCATATAACTTCATTTCTTGTTTTAAGAGAACATCATAGAAAATATTTCTACAGTAGCCTTAAGGTATATGGTAAAGCATAGTTTGTGGATTCATTATAGGAGAGTGGCTTCCCATCAGGTGCTGGGTTTATCAAATATTAAAGCACTTTGTATTCTTCTCTCTTCCAAAATTGAAAAGGCATCCAGGAAAACCATTTCAGCCTTGAATCTGTTCAGATCTGCCTTTTTAGTTTTATTTTTAATATTTTGAGTGATTAACTCATAGCTTTTTATTCATGTCAAAGAACACTAGTAGGATTGCATGAGCTGTGAATTTGGGCTTAAATTAGGAATTCAACCCCACATCTATAAAAATGAGCTGTGCATTCTCCAAAGCCCCTGAACTTCAAAAGCAAAGGGAGGAGCTGTCCCTATCTGTGATTGTTGTCACTACCCCCGAAGAACTGCCACTTGTGAGAAACCACTGACCAGATATCTATACCTAAGGTGTTATATACATGAAATTCCACTCTGGCTATAGAATCAACAACCAAACAAACAAAAACCTGCAACGCCGAAATATCTCAAGCGTCTTTTTTCTGAGGAAATATTATTGAGGTGCTGAACAACATTTGATCACTTGCAACCCTTTCAACTGACGTTCTATTATTCACATGTCTCTTTCATTATGCAACAGATGGTGAGTCCTGTCGCTGATTTTTTTCTTCAGATTCACAAAACTTCAATGGATTGTAATATGACCCTAAAAATGAGTAGAAAAAGAAAATGCTTTTTAAGGTTTTTATCTTTGATAATAATCCATTGACAGAGAAGAACGGCTGACCTCCTATAAACCAAAAAAAAAAAAGACACATTTGCCTTATTTTATGAAGAGCATTTGTCTAAAACATGACTGAGCTGCAGAATGTGGCCTTCAGCTGAAATGAAAGATGGTCCTTCTGTTGCTACACAAAGCCATATTTGCTGCTGCAAAGTGCAAAAGGATAGGCTGACAAATTGATAGTATGTCAGGAGTGTAACAAACTTGTATTCGTCTTCACAAACATCTGCATATTTGTGAAGATTCTGAACAATAAATATTTCATTTAGAGGCTTCATTTGGCAAATTTAAGATAGCAGTCATGCTCAGAGCTAAAAATTGTTAGAAATATTTTTAAATGCAATCCCTCTGTCTGCTTTCTGGTCACTTATTAATAGATAGTTCACAGTGCTAAAAGTCTGCGGGGGGAGTCTTAGAGCAATTAAAGCTATGCTCCATATGCTTTTGATGTTTTTTATCTCATTCTAGCCTAACTAGATCCTGAATTATTATGCCATGAGTTATTAGATCAGTTAGTTTGTGATAGTAAGTAAAATAATAATAACACTTCTGTGTTACCCATCCTACTGATAGATTTTAAAGTAGTTGTCAAACACAGGGTTCGGTCTGGCAGACTATTTCATATCTGATGAACTCCAAGCACACACACATTCATCCTACAGCTGGGAAAGTGGGTCTTCACCTAGTCATGTCATGAGATGTGCTGCTGAAACCTGACCAACTTTGAGGTGAAAACACCATGGAATTTCTTTGGGGCTGGATGGGAGTCATCTGTGCCTTCTGACCTCTAGGAACTTTCTTTAGGTCCTTGAATTAGAGTTTATGCTCTCTCCAACCAGGAGAACAAGGTATAATCCTCTGGTGGGATATTCAGAGAACTTCAGTTAAGTAATAACTTTTCTTCTTTAGCCCTAGAGGAAAACTGAACTGCTAAATTAAGTATTTTTTGAGTAGTACTAGTAATTAGATTCAGTCTGTAGAAAAAATTATAACTTTTTTTAGTTGGATGTTGACATTAATAACTACATAATATTTTATCTGTAAATAATTTCTTGGTTTACGCCTTGTTTTCTATGATAAGAGTTGCAGTAGTTCAATAACTGTTCAAGTTTAGGTGCTTGCCCTGTAAAAAAAATGCATACACACTCAGATTGAGCTGTTTGTCTTTTGAATCAAATTCCTGGATGGATCAAGTCAAACCAAGATATGAGAGTGTTTTTTTGTTGGTGGATTTTCTTTTTAAACTATGCATGCTTTCTTTAAGGCATAAGCTAGTTGATAGCACAATATCTTTCTTCTGTAGTAAAGAAAAGTTGATAGATCAGATACTCCACTGCTATAAGCCAACCTAAAGCTTTTCAATTTTAACCAGCTAAAAATCTCATTGAATACACATTTTTGGCAGGACTGGCTCTCTAGACACTATTATAAGTTGGTCTTTCACATTTTTGCAAAAAATCTTTCAGGCTCTGCCTCTTTGAGTTAGGGAAGCACAAAGGCATCGACATGAGTCTAACTAAACAAAAAATATCAGCCCCAGTGCCTGCTTCTTGCCAAGAACAGTGCCCCAGAACTAGAGCACTGCTGTGTTTACTGGCCCTTTCATAACACTGTCAGTATTGAAGAGTTGGTAAATAGAGAACTCATCCAGGAGGCTGTCAAATTCTTCTGCACTGCTGCACACCCCAAGATGATATGCTAACTCCTCTACCATTTTGCCAGTAAGCCTGAGTTTAGAGGCTGGGTCAAGAACGAATGACACTTTTCCAGTAGGCTGTCCTTCAGGGGAAATGATTTTATCTACTTATTTTTTCTCAGCACCGACATGAAAAGGGAGCTTTTAGATGTTCTGAACAGAGAACAGCTATGTACTTATTAAGTACCCCAGGGTTTCTTCATATCATCACCTCCAACCTATTGCTAATTCTCAATCACACTTTAGTATTTCATGCATCCTAAGCAGTTTGCACATGTTCTTGAACTAAGCCAATATTATTTGTATTGGCGTAGCCTTCTAGAAAGCTTGGAAAACAAAACAGCCCTTGCCTTAATGAGCTTTGAGTCCAAACAGCCAGGCAGGCAGAGTGGGCAGCAGCACAGGAGAATGGGTGACTTACCAGGGACATGCTAGAAATCAGTCCTGGGATGAAGAACAGACCCTGAATCTTCTTTGTTGCAGGCAGACCCTTAGGGCTTCCTTAGCAGCTGGTCCTCCTTGTTTTCAAGATAGCTGTGAGACTGCAACTACAATTTCATCTCAGAGATCAAATACACAAGAGATGTTTCAACTTTGTCCTGGAACAACTGGCAAATTAGATCCAAATGATAAGTCAGGTTTTGTCCTCTTGGTCTCTGGTTCTAATGGTATATAATAAATAGATATTTTTGTCAGACTTCAAGAAAATCCTTCATATCCTTTAATAGAAGAATATTAGAAACCTGGTAGATGTTCTGTCAACTTGGTGGACAGTTTGACAAACTTTGAAGTGGATTGTATGGCAAGAAGTGCATAAAGCATTGTTTCTGTTCCCTGCTCTAAGTCTGCTTGTTGATTCTCTCACCCTACATGTTAGGGAAAGTAGTGATGTACAGTGTGAGTGACTGAAAAATTTCCACCCATTCTGAAACAAAACAAAAAAAAGAGGGACGTGTTGCAGCAGCCCAGGTGAATTTGACATTCCTGCAGATGTGCAATAATGTAATCTGCTTCTTTTCCCAAATTCCTCTACTACAGTAGGCTTTGTTGGCATTATTACCCTCCCTGGTAGCATCTTCCAGAGGGAATTCTACAGAGATGAAATACAAAAACTGCTTTAAAATGATAAGTCACAAATAGGATCTGCCACAAGGCATTATAAACAAAATGAGACACAAGAGACTCATAAAAAAATTAAAGTATAAAGTAACAGAGAAAAACCCAAATCTTCCGGACTACAATCTCATTTGCACACCTTCCAGGATACAACAAGCACAAGAGCAGTAAAAAAAAAATAAAAGCAGTCAAATGACCAACACAATGGTCATCAATTCAGGCATTTATTTATCCCAATTTTCATACCTATTAATGGGAAGGGTGTATGTAGCTCTGTTTTGCATGGTTGGTAATTTTTCTCTGTGTATGCTGCTGAAAATTTAGTCTTAATCTTGTAACAAAAAGGAAGACACTGGAGGGGGGAGAAAAATTGAGGAATGCACTTTCATATATTATAAGGATTACAGTTGTCTGACTGCTACTATCGTCTGGATAAAACTAATCAATATATTGAATATATTACCAATAACTGTAAGATATGAGATTGATGTATTTCTCCCAACACATTCATTTCATAATACTGCAAACATAAACTTCTGGCCTACAAATGTAAAATGATATTTCAGAGTATGTGGACTCTTTTCGGACATTTTTTTTAAATCATATTCTTGGTCTTCTTTTTGGAACTCTTAGTCTACTCTTGTTTGACCTCAAAATTGCTAATTGCAATGAAAATGTCATCAAGGTGCAATCAAAGCATTTCCAACTATTGTTTTTTTCTCTAGAGAAACACAACAGTAGTGGACAGTATCATATATCAAAAATTAAGTTCCTAACATTGCAATTGAGAGAGAGACTCGTTATGTTGCTAACAAACACTTAAGGGAAGTGTTGTCAGTAAGAAAGTCCGTAAGAGATTTTGAGCCCATTGAGAAAGAACTGCTACATAAGTATAAATTAAAAAAATATTACTTGATATTTTAATGAAATTATGCATTGGATACATCAGACTAGTTCAGGGACCTACTGTAAAATTTAAGCTTGTATAAGTAAATTTGAGATCTTTGTTTTTTGAAATTATTCTGGAAAGATTGAGGCATTGATTGTCATCTTACATGAACCAGAAGCAACAGAAAAATTCTCTCACCCCCTTCCTTAAGGGAAAAGCAGTTATTTCTCCATAGGCAGTGAAATCAGTTCATGTAAGATACATCAGTTAGGAGTGGACAGCATCACGGAATATTAGTTTCAAGAAAACCCCTAAATTAGCAAAATTAATTAGGCTTATGATATTAAAGTACCAAAAGAACTGATAATGTCATCTTGAAACTCTCCTTTAGGATATCAGGAAAAATAGAAGCACAGAAGAACATATTAGTGTGCCAACTGTGGTTTTATTTTAGGATAACCTGAGAATTTCCTTATCAAGAATTCATGTAAGGTTTGTTAAAGATGTGTCTGATTAAATTTACCACATTGATTTCTGCTTTTCTTTCCCTCCCCCCAAACACACTAACAGTATGGTTATGCAAATTATGATGCTAAGACAAGCTATTGAGCTGTACACTACCAGTCCATGCCACAGCAGGGAGGCAGCAGGGAATATTCTGCAGAAACCTCTGGTCTGTTCCAGGACAATGTAAACCTCATAACACAACTTGCTGTGTCGGGCTGTGAAATGCACACATGGGATCACAGCGACCACACAGTTCCCAACCTGCATCCCACTATGGTTCCCTGAAGTGACCTTTGGAGACTGAAACTAAGAATATTATTTCAGGGCTGAGTATAAATTGCTTTTTCTTCCTGCAATTCAACTCCCAGGTCCTTCTGAGATGCTTTGCAAGGGGAAGGAAGTGCTTCCACTGCAGTTCTAGAGAGAACAGTGGCTCAGTGTGCACATTATCAGGTATTTGTGGTACAAATAATGGGTTGGGTAGGTCCAACCCAGCACTTCAGTCTCAACAGCAAAGAATTATATGGAGGAACTCCAGCAAAGCAGAGGTATATCTCAAACATTGCTCACACATGAGCACTTTAGACTTGTTTCTGTCATTTGGCCACTGTTAGTTGGAAGCAGTTGCACAAACAATATTCACAAATGCAGAATCAGGCTCCCCATTCATGTGATTTCTGGAGTGTTTTGGTATCATGCCTTGCTGTGGAGGATTGAAATCTGGTTACAGAAAATGGAGCATTCCACTTTATTACTCAGCATTGAGAAAAACAAGTCTAATTGGCTTCTGCTGTGCTTTAATAACTAAAGAACAACAAAAGCATTTAGTCACTCACTTCATTTCCTGTTTTTAAAAGATTTTGAATGCAACTCAGTGATTAACATTAAAAAGTAGCTACTATGCAGATATAAGAACTACTTCATTTTTTAATTATATTTTAACAGGTATGGATTCAATGCTCTTGACATTTATAAGAGGTCCCTCATTTCCAGCAAAGTAGTGTAATGAAATATTCAGTCCCACAGCCTGATCACCTTCCTGTGCATTCCTGGAGCTGCAGTGGCAGACCAGGCATATATTTGTGTGGCCCATAATATTACAGTAGCCTAGTGCTATGCAGTGGTAGCCATTGAAATAGAATTAAAGGGAAATAAAATCTACTTTCTCACACATGGGGAAAAAAAAGTTTTGTTTTGGGTTTTTGGTGGTGGTGCTGGTGTTTCATTTTGACTGGAAACCTCCTGTGGGCTCAGGAACTCCTTCCTCAGTGAAAATTTCCTTTGTCAAACTATATGTTTCTGCAAAATAAGTTTTTTAGTTGATTAACTGCTATTTTCTGAACCCAAAAAACATACTAACAAAACTACCTTGTGCTAGTTTGAGTGTCTATAACTGACATTGTTAGAAAGCTTCTGCATTGCTGGCTGCAGGCTGGGCTGGGAGGCTGCAGCTCCCGTGTTTCCATTCCCTCTCCCTGGAGCTGCCCAGAGCTGGAAAGTTCTGTCCTTCTCCAGCCTCCCCACGGTTCAAAGACCACAATGACCTGGGTTTGGTCCTGTCTTCTCTTGTCTGTATTTTAAATACTCAGAGCTGTTAAAGGAAGGAAAGATGTGCAGGGCCCCAGGGTGCTCAGAGGCTGCGGGACGGGGGCGAGGAGGCAGTGGGGCCCGGGGCAGCCCCCAGGCAGGAGCTGCTGCTGGGGACCCAGAGGGACCTTGTGAGCAGAGACCAGGAAGTTTCAGAGAAGAGTGAGTAATAAATCCTGGAGGTATATGGGTCTGAGCTACCTGTCAGTGGACTCAGGACATGTTTCTTGCTGCCTTCTCTCCCTGTGTGTCACTCTAGCGTGACCTTAGCAGTGACCATCTGACACAGAGCGAGTGGTTGGCTGTTTATGTGCCACTTCTGCTAAGAAAAGGCCCCCTATACAGTGTGTGATGGGGGTACTACATGTGAGTGTGTCCTCAGGGACTAAGTCACAGAGGAATGTTTATCAGCAGCTGGTGAAAGCAAAGCAGGTTTATTTTGCAAGTGTCACACGAGCACAGCTTGTATGGGAATTTTTGTTCCCAAATACCAGAAGCTTCTCTTCAAGATTTTGGTGTGACTGATGCTAAAGTAAAGCCCATTTGAAATTGCTGAGTATCATCTTCTGCTCCTTGAACTTAACTATCAGGGAGGGGGGGGAAAGAAAGAAAGCCATTCCCTTCTGCCATACTTTGTCAGATGTTTGATTCAGTTTGTCTGGCATGATACATGCCTGCAGAACCCACCACTGCAAGTCTGCAGGCTGCTGTAATGCCCACAGTAATGTATAAATACATTAATCAGAAGTCCTGTTTTTTTAGGATTGCTGTTGTTTTTCATTCTCTGCAACTGACCCCCGCAGATTTGAGCCTCAAAGAGGTATTTCATGACAGAAGGAGCTCACAAATGGTGTAAGATGTGTGTCATGGAAATGTTGGCATCATATTTCTTCTGTGTGAAAAGGACAGTAAAAATCACCGAAATGGACTATAATAACTGATTCCATAGGGCTTAAAACTCCCTCAAGGCTGAAACATCTTGGGCCTTTCTGAAAAGAGAGATATATTTTGAAGAGAAGGGGGGGAGGAAATAAAAAAAATGTATAAAGAAAGCCTAATCTTCTGCTGATGTGGCCTTGGCAATCGACTGAACTGACAAGGTTGTGTATTTGTAAAACAAGCTGTGCTAAGTATTTTTTTGGCCTCAAGTTTAGAAACACACAGAGGGGGGGAAGAAAAAAAAAAAAAGAATAAATATGGAAATCAAATGTAAAAACTTCTTGCACTCACAACTGGCTTCCCGGAGGGAATTCCTGCCTCTGTTCTCTGCTCTTCCTCCACTCAGCAAAACGACTGCCAGTCATTAAGCGGAGCTGTACGGCGCTCGCTGTACAGTAATTGAACACCAATGGGCCCACCCTCATTTGCATCCCCCATCTCTTGATTGGCAGCTGTACATGAAATGCCACATCAGTTGAAAGTATGTTGTGAGCTGGCACTAATGATCCAGTGGCTCCGGGGAAACCTGCCATATTGTAATTCGGCTATCAGGCATGAAAGAAATAATTCTAAGTGCCAGCAATGTGAAGCCGAATAAATGTTTCAGTGCTGCAGGTTGCCAAGGGTGACACTTCTGATTTAGTATAAACGAATGCCCCGTTGCCTTTGGGGTTGGGGGAGTTCACATTGTATCTGAGATGTGTGTATAAAACATTAGTATTAGAAAATGGCTTCAGCACGGGATGGGAAACACAGGCCTGGTCCCAGGCGGCGCGAGAATGTTTACAACTAATGACTGGATGAAAGGATTTTTCTACCTACTGTAATGACAGGCAAAATAGGATTTGCTTTCCCTGAGATGGAGAATAATGGCTATGTTAACTCTGCCTTTCCTTTTTCTTTCTCTCCCTAAATGAAATGCTCTTTTGTAAAGAAAATCACATCTATTTTCTTCAGTGTGGTGGAGGGAGGTGGTGGATTTAACTCCTTGGGAGCATTGAGGTTTTGGAGGGAGGAAGGTGGCAAGGGGGTTAATGAGCGGCCTCTCTGGCCAACCCCTCATCACCTATCATAGGCTTTGTGCTGGGGAAAGATTTTTCAGTAGCTTTTATACTCATGTTTATTGTTAAAAATCTGGTGATAGTTGAAAGAAAAGACTCCCGATACCTTAAAAACGTAATGCAGACAGTTTTCATTTTAATATTTCAGCTCCTGCACATTAGTATGTCACAAAAGGTGAGACTGGAGGAACAGGTATCTGCAGACACTTGAGAAAGGGAAGACAACACGTATGAGGAAGCTGGTGCTCTCCTGTTGTGACTGTACACTCACAGCTGCAGTAATTTTAAATGTAGCTAATGAATTGCACCTGAACATGGGATGATGGTAGCTCTGCAGTAACTGCAGACACAGGCACAAAAACCTACTGGTATTTTTTTTTCTCTTTAAGTACAAAATTCTCTGATGTTCTGGAGCAAGGTGCATGAAGGTGTGTGGACGGTTTGCTCTTCTTTCTTTCCATGTCAATTCACAGATAACAAAATTAAGAATTTGCTTTATCCACACCCAATCTGTGTTACAAAATGACAATATCTGTGAATCTGGATCTCTTGTATTAACCCCATCTGTAACTTCAGCAGAGTTATCCGAAAAACTGGTTGACAGAGGAAAAATAGCACAATTGTGCAGAAAATCAATTCATTTCTTAATGTTGCAGTTAAATAGCAAGTGAAAAAGAAAAATCTGAATATAGCTAGTTCAGCTTGTTAATGGTTAAGCTGCTGCTTTGCTGAGGCCTCAACCTTTTCTGCTGTCTGTGGTATTTCGTTGTTTTCATCTATTCGTATCGTGTCCCTTTGATGTCTCTTGTTTTACACTTTTCCTGTAAGATCTTTAGGAGCTGAAGCCACCTCTCTGCAGCACCCAGTGTGGTGGCATCTTTCCCATTGCTGCATGTTTCAAAGCAGTAGAGTAACACAGGTGATAACAACATAGAATAGCAGTTCACACATACATCAGTTCTCAAGGATTAAATGGAAGCTGGACCCACAACAGGGATCCTCTGGAACCATTTGAGGTGCTGCCTGTGTCACGTTGGGTCTCCTCTGCTCCCATATGCATCAGTGAAAATTGAAGGCATTCAGTATCACTCCAGATGAGATCCTGACTATTTTGTTGAGGCTTTTATTGTTGTTATGGTGCCCTATGATGAGATACCATCTGCAATTTATGGTCAGTGGGGATGCAGGAAGAAAAATGACAAATTAGAAGCACGAAACGCTTTAAGATGAATGAACTACCTGAGAAAGAATGTGTGTCAGCCTGTAATTTATGAAGATAAAACATCAGAACTGACAATCTATTATCAGAGATCAGATGAAGCCTAAAATTTTGGATATAGATTTGAATAGCCCCAAACAGAGGCAGCAGATGGATTGGTAGGATGATATTCAGGGATTTCATCTGGCCCGTCTTGAAAAAAAAAAAAGAATTTCTTTCAAACCATGGCTCTTGATTTAGTTTCAGATGTCAATCACTGGGAATCTTCAAAACTGTTTGGAAAAAGTGTTTTGGTTCAGCCTCATCTCAGCATAATAAGCCTTTCAGAAGTGTCTGTTCAGACACTGAATATTATTCCTGTTATTTCTATGCTGTCCTGCATCATCTGTATCCACACAGATGAGGCTGGGGAAGGTCTGTGGTTACATATGAACTTCATATAGCCCTGGCACAATGATATCCAGCACAGGTTGTCTCCAGAGTTTTTAAGACAACCTAAGGGTGGCTGTCCTGGGCCAGCTCACAGGTTCCCTTAGCCTGTCACATTGTCCCTGCCAGCAGCTGGAGGAGGACAGTGGGACCAGTCATGGCCTCTCCAGCACATCACCCCAGGCTGTGGTTCAGGGGCTGGCCGAATTTCTGCTGAAATTCCCAGCATGTTCCACCATAGCTGCAAACCCTGGAGAGTTTACTGGAAAGGACTGTCAGGAACATTTTCCCCTTTCAGTTGTGGTCTCACCAGTTGCTGTATCTGAGGTGCAATTGGATCACCCATTTACCATTCTTTTTTAAAGGAATAGCCAGTCTTTGGGAAGCAGAAGGAAATACTGATGTTGTCTTTTATAAGTTCTCCTTCAATTTAAAAAAAACAAAACACTAACCAACTTGTTCAGTTTTCACTAAGAAGGGCTGGTTCCAGGCAGCTTTCATTTATGCTATCCATATTCTAACTCTGCATCCCCTGATCATTCATCCATGACTCAAAGATTTGCAAAATAACCAATACATAAAAGGTGAATTATTGTTTTCTCTTTTAAATATAATGAATTATATATTTGTCTTTGTAGCACACAAGCTAGGTTCTTGATTTTTGTAGCAAGTCTCTTTCCTGATATAAATATCCCCAAAGCAAACAAGATGATTTCAGTAATTTGAGAACAGAATGTGTTCCATGAAAGTTAATAATATGGTGCATCCCAGAAGTAAGACAAATATAAAGACCTACAAACCAGATGATATAATTTTTATTTTTATTGATGAAAATCCTAGGAAAAGCTTCTTTACATTACCTAAGAGTAAAACCCTATCCTTTGTAATAAACACAATAATTTATAGCATAATGAATTTTGTCACATGGTTTATTTTGAGTTATTTAAAATGATTGATTTTATAGGGACAGGCTGATAGATCCAGAGTGCCTTTCTGCAGGAATTGCAGAAGTTTTTTTCCAGAAGTGGATCAAATCCACAGTGAAAGTGTGAGCAAAGAGCCAGTCATCTCTCCAACTGTCTAATTTGTGTTTCACTATCCGTGTTTGTAGTTGCAATCACACACAAGTCGTGCAAAGTAGGTGGTCAAATGCATGTGAAATTCTGCTCGGCCAGTATCAGAAGTAACAAATGTGGTAAGGCAGAATAAATATGCAAAATATAATACTTTAGCCTAATAACATGACCACTTGCAAGCTTTAGCATAACACTGAAAATCATTAATGGAGCACTGTGCAGATTTTCATGTTACAAGCAGTCAAGAATCATGCATAATGGAACAGTGCAACAGCTAACAGCAGATTCACACAAGATAATTTAAACTTGTTTGTATGGAAATGAAGAACTGATCTTTGAAGTGGTCCTTAATGAGATTCTGCTTGATCCTCTCTGTATCCGGAGAAAGGCTTCCGTTCTCCTTTTGCATCCGGCTCATGTTGCTGGGGTGCAGAAAAAGGACTTGTTTTTAAATTATGAATGCCAATTTGCATCTACATGGTACTAGGTAAGAACTAAGTGCTGCCAGTGGCTTCACGTGTGCTTGCAAAATTGTTATTGGAAGTTATATATGTATGTAGTCCACTCCTATAAGTTAGTCAGCTTAGCATTCCTTGCCAGTGTGGCAGAGTCTTGACCCAGCTTAATTCAAATTACTCCAAAGAAATTGTAATACAATTTTAACATGGGTAAAATACAGAAAAGGTATTGCCATCTCACATGTATGCTATAAAACTGACCAAGTTTGTTTGTTTGTTTGTTTTTTTAATGGAGTTGTTCATTCCCACTCGTGTGCCTGAGCACTGCAACGTGGTGAGAACAGTTCTTCAGTTTGTTGTCGATGCTATAAAACTCTACTAGAAAAGGGCTGGAAGGCTGATGCTGTGCTATTTCATCCTCGAATATCTTAGACTACCATGAAGCTTCTGAGCAAACTCCCCCATACACCGTAGGAAATATTGCTGAGTGATCAGCCTCTTCTAAACCTTAGCTCTGTCTCTGAAAGCGTCCATCTGGCAAATGAGGCTTTGTTTGTGCTTTTGAAAGGCAGAGGGAAAACATTTGGTTGTTTTTTTCTATCTGTTTGTTTGTTTGCACAGCTCAGGAGATTAAGGAGGACTTATTTAAAGCTAATGATTATGTTCCCATGAGGGGAAAACACCTTTATGTGAGCTGAAGGTTCCCTCATCTATTTTTCTCTTCTGAGGGGACATTTCTGCCTTCAAAGAAAGCAACCACAATAAATATCTTCAGATGACATTAGGCTCCTAACCTGCTTGCATGCTTATTTTTCAGACTTCAGTTTAAGAAGACAGATAGTTCTCTGTAATGAGACAGGGAGGAGGACCAGAGTTTATTGTGGTTTATTTGTTGGGGTTCACATAAGGCCACAGTAAACTAGTATGTCTGAGTTAACTGAATCTATGAAGAGCTCTTTGGAAATCTTCCTGCTTTTAAGAACTGAACGAAACAGTAGGTAGTGCTTGCTCAGGGGCACAGGAATAGCTCCTGAAAACATTTTCTGCTGGTGAGTGTGTTCTTTAGCAAGAGTCATCCTGAAAGGCATCTAGCTGCTCAGACATGACACCCAAACTTCTCAACTCTTTCTTCTGACCCTGGTTATGGACTGGTGTGGGGTGAATGTGCCTCATATCAATCAACTTCAAAGAGATATTTGATGGCTAACCATAGAGCTCATTGAAAGAAACTACTAGAAAGAATATTTGGCTTTCAAAGGAAGGCATATTATGAGACCTAAAGCCCCTTTGGTTTGTGCTGGGCTCAGCAGGAGTGGCTGGATCCTTCTCTGGGTTCACTGGGCTTTGGATTAGCCCTTTCCTCCTGTGGGTTCCACTCCTGATCTCTTCACCAGGTTTGTCATCACTGGTGCTTTCTCATCTGGTTAAGCTGCCATTGTAAAGCTGTTGAGGATTTCTGAAACTTTTGTCACTTGTACAAACAATAGGAACCAATGTTTGGTGTTGCACGTTTGCGTCATGTGTTTGCGTAGCAGTGAGACACTGCCTCTGATATTAACCTAGTCCCATTTCCCAAGATCATGAAAACAACCTTTTTCTAATACTATGTAGGCAAAAGGAATTTAGTTTTGTCATTTTTTGCAAGAAAAAATGGAAAAAAAATCATGCAGAAATTTTACTTATTATACACACTTAAAGTGTTTATCTAAAGTGTCTTCACAGAATCAGTCAAAGCAACAGAAAATGTTCAATCTGTTTATTTAAGTTCCTGTCCCTTCAATCCACCCTTTTCTAACACCAATAGCAGATTAGAAGGCTATGCTTTTGGTGAGCTACTTTTCTGGGGAAGTTCTATTTGGACCTGCCAGCTTTGCACCCAGTAGATGCAGAAGAGAAGTTACCTGAGACTGCAGCACTTCCAGTCATGTTCATCAAACATCAGGTGACTGGTGCAAAGCACCCATGGTCAGGGAGTTCAGGGCTTTCAGCCCTTTGGTGGAAGAACCCAGAGCCTTCTCAAGCAGTTTAATGAGCTTTCAGAGGTGAGCAGAAATATTAGAAGACTGAGACAAAATTTCAGTGTATTTGTACACAAACTCTTTTTTGCTTTACATGCCACATATGTTTTCTTTGCTTTTGCTGAAGCCCATTAGGATCTATTCTGCTTTGCTATGTACAGCATTTACACACACAGCTATTATTATTGCCTGAGGGGATCCTTATAAGTTTTATAGCATCCATACACATTTGACAACCTGCTGCATCTGATTAGTTATTGTGTTTACTCAATGCCCTGAGCATTGAATGAATACCCAGGGTGGGCCAAAGCCTTAGAGAGAGATTCAGTGGCAGATTTGGTTTTTGGCTTCTGTCCTGAGCTAAATCA
The DNA here is from genome assembly GCF_000747805.2 of Chaetura pelagica. NCBI lineage: Eukaryota > Metazoa > Chordata > Aves > Apodiformes > Apodidae > Chaetura > Chaetura pelagica. The sequence goes on along the minus strand of NW_009953486.1, from coordinate 5,814,645 downwards.
TTCCATTGCCACTCCATTCCCCAGACACCCATGGTAAGAAATGATGGCTGCCCAGCCCAGCCTCTCCAGTGGTTCTTCACCAGCAGTGCCTCTAGCCCTGTTTTCAAAATAAATCCAAGTCATAAAACTTTCTCTTTGTCATATACCCACAGGTAAATTAATGGTGTGTTCAATAGAAATAATTACCCATTAATTTTTCTTCTGGATTGCTATCTAAGCAGGAGGTCTGAAAAGAAAATTGAGATGTCTCCTCTTCTATTTTCTCATGTAGAAGACTTTCATAAGTCTGTCTCATTAAGGCTTGTAGGTGTTAAGAGTAAGTGTTAATATGTAAATCTGGTCCTAGAGAGGATGAGGAACAGTCTGTATTTCTACATGTTGGCCATGTAATTACAACCTGATTACATGCTTACACACGTGCCATTTCTGGTGGGACAAATGAGAGATGAAGAGGCTGGTAAGGTCACACATCCACTCCTGAGGTTACAAAGCCCGTTCTGTGGAAAGGGCCAAATTACGTTTTTAATTATGAGCCAGGGACTTGTCCTACAGCATGAAGGTCACGCACTCCCCGTGATCCCCAGCGGGGTCCTGCCCAGGGCCCGGGGGGTTTGCATAAAGATCAAGGCTAGAACGAGACTCTTCAGAAATGAAGGTTTTCCCCATTAATAAAGGCTCCCAGTGCATTTGACATCACTCAGTGGGGAAAAAAAAAACATTATATATGGTATGTTTTAGACTACAGCTTACCTTGCCTTGTTTGCATATATTCTGGCACCAACTGGACACATGCAAAGAGAGTAACTGCAAGTGCAAGGTTTTCTGGAAAGTCTTCAGAGCTCCTTGAGTCAGACTTGTTATATATAAATCCTTGTGGCTCGTGCTCTTGCCATTGTGGTCACTATTTTCTTTTTCTTATGAAGAAAAACCTGATTTTTAAACAGAGCTGTTTGTCCATCCTCCAAATTTCTTCCAAGCTCATTAAGCTTTCTTCCTTCTACTGAAACATCCAAAATAATTTTCCATACCTGGTAACATAGGACTAGTGTATTCAGTGATTTTTAAAATGTGTTTAAAATAACCTTTTGAATAAAACCTGCACAGAAAAGCCTCGTAAAATTGAGGCTGGAAAAAAGAAAACATTGGGGTCTCCTCTACATTGTAACCACAAATTAATGTGTCAGAGAGGGAGCTGTAACAAAATCTGTTGGACCAAACAAGCACTGATTGGAGCTTATGTCTGTGTTAACTGAGCAGTCGGATTGCTCCTGACAAGAAGCCGTGGAAAGCTGATGTTGCATGAACTTTTTGTTTTGTTTCCAACTGAGAGAGCAGCTCTGCACCCCCTGTGTGTGTGTGTGTGTGTGTGCACGTGAGTGTGTGCACATTTGTGTGTCCATGTGTGTTGCAGAGACAGCCACTAGCTCACTCCTACCAAATTAGCCTGCAAAACAGTTGGGGTAATTTAGGACTTGCACTGCCTGATCATTGGTACAGTTACAACAAATAAAACATTTTAATATGAGCAGTCACTGAATGTTTACTGTATCATATTGCTGGGAGCTGAATGTGTGCCAAATGCTATAACAGAAGGGAGCATATGAACTCCAGAATGATGACACTAATAAGGAAATTACAAAAGGCCCAACAAATGGCATTTGTGTTAAATCAATAATGCTCTGTTTGTTGTGTGTTTTTTTAATTCTAATCTTTCTTCTAAAAAAAAAAAAAAATTATCTTTCCAAACAGTTGGCAATTCCCATTCTTGTTCTTCTTCCTGAACATAATTAAAAACATGTTGTGGCGTCTACTTAAGACATCAACTTTCCCAAGCCTGTCTTGTCCACTGCGTTTTAAACAAAGACACTTGTTTTGGCATTGTGCCCTTAATTAATCATTTGAGGCTTTATTGCTGTACAAAAAAAATGTCTTTGTTTAATGATTCATCACAAGCCCAATTTCTGCAGAACTTAATCAACTACAGAACTAACTTTCTAATCAGCTTAAAATAAAAGTAAAAAGAGAGAACAAGATTGTGTTTGGTGTATTGTTTTGATAAATAGGCATTTGTTCCAGGCACACTAGTATTCTGGGCTAGTTAGGATTTAAAACTACAGAGGTAAGATTGGCCAGTTAAATGGGGATTTCAGGAGAAGGGAACCTGTTGCTTATTGAAAAGTAGTATGATCCTTGAAGTCCTCTCCAGCATCACTGGCCACCACTCTATGTGCAGTGCAACAGAATGGCTCTGAGCAAGCGTCTTGTGGAAAGGGGCTCCAGACTTCAGTTTGTGACATAAAGCTTGGTATGACAGGTTGGCAGTAATGAACATGGGTGGGTTTATTAAGTGCAGAGATTGCTTTTTACCATGTTTCCCTGGCTTGTTTGTTTGTTTTATTTTATAAAGTAATATTCTTCCATTTTACTTTTACTTTAACCTCCTATGGATGCTACTTTTGTTCTAGTTAATTTTTACAGTACATTAGTTTGCCATTGGGCAATGTAGAAGAGTCTTAGATTTTCTGATAAATTTTTGTTCTTACATTTTATTTGAAATAATAAGTTCAAGAAAAAGGAGTTCAGGTCCCTAAATGACACAAAAGAACAGTTGGGCTTTAGTGACTATGAATGGGCAGGACCTAGCCCTTGCTGCACTACAAGCTACAAAACAATTTGCAGGATACACTCCCTGCTCTGATACAGATTACACAAATAAAACACACAGATTGTGAGATGATAGTCTTTGGCTCATTGTGCAATTTATCACATACAGCCGAGGTGCAAGTTAAATGACTGACATCTGACAGAGATATGATAGTTCAATTATTCCAGACGAGAGAGCAAAAGCTCCTCTGAATTTTACTGGGAGTTGTCAGAAATCCACCAAAGTACCCCCCAAACCAACTTTCTTCCAAAAATTAATTTTTTGTTTGTAATAATATAAAAATTCCTAACTTTCCAAGCACTATACACAGCTTGCACTATGTCAAAACATGCCTACATGGAGTAAATATATTACTACACTATGTTGATATATGTTATGTAACCGTTGTCCATGTAAGACACCCATGTTCATTTACTTAACTTTAGAGATTATGCTGCTGTCTACATTTGGATTTTTACTGCAGAATTTCCTTTTTGCAGGTCAGATAAGAAAGTATTTGATTTAATAAGCAGTACCACACTCCCTGCAATGTAATGAGTCGTGCCAGTCTTTATTTTACTGCCTTCAGACAAGTTGTTTTGTTGGGCTGAAAACAACAAAGGAAGTTTTTCTGCTCATCGTCATGTCTGTGTCCAGAAGGTGTTCTCATTATAAATAAGCTCTGCAGGGTCCCCAGCACAAGCTGCCAAAGCAAGACAAGAGAACAGCAAGACCCTTTGCTTTCTGATCACCTCTTTGAGTCTGAAAGGCGGGAGCCCCAGCCGTTCCCCCAGGCACCCATGGGTGCACTGCTGGCAAGGAGCGAGAACTGAACCTTTCTCCCATTAGTATCAACTATGACGAGAGAGAATTTCAAAGCTAAATGCTGCTTGTTAACATTTGTTGGTTTCGATGGTGGTTGAAGTGACATAGGCAGGCAGGTGTGGGGTGCAGGGGAACCAGCTTAGCATCACCAACAAAAGAGTTTGCAGAGTGAACCCTACCAGAGATCATCTTTGACCCAGCAGCAGCACAGGGTCTGAGCCCTGCCCTGAAGGAGCTCTTGCAGTCCTTACCGTGCCAACATCTCCTTCACCTTTGCAACATTTCCTTAGGTTTTTGGCTAAGCTCAACAAAGAGCCGAAACTCCATTCCTACCCGCCCTGTGCCGAACCCTGGAGCGCTGGTGCCGGCAGCGGCTCGGTGCGGTGGCAGCTCAGCACTGCCATGCTCTATTGTCTCTCCTCCCAGGAAGCCCTTGAACATACCACATGTCCTCTGGCCTGATCACCAGGGCTACTTTTCTTTGCTACTTGGCAGCTGCAAAAACGAAACCCAGATGTAAAAAATAAGTCTCTTCTCTATTTGGCAAGATCTCTTTGGAGTTGGCCTCTGTGTGTGTGTGTGTGTGTGTGTATGTCTAGGCAGGACCAAAGCAGACTTGATTAGCAGTTCAGTCTGAACATGTGTTTGCCACCAATTATATTCTTACATACTCACAAGTGCTGAACACCTGGTTAAAGTTAGGGTATAACATGCATGTGTCTGCCATGGTTTTTAATTGGCTCCTGGAAATCAGACTGTCTCTCCAAAACCCAAAGTAAGGCATATGAGCACAATACTGCAGGTGCTTTCAGCTGAACAACTTCCACAGAGCTCAGCAGCTGGCTGGTTGCTACTGATGTGCTCTGGTCACCTGGCAATGTCCAGCTTTCCATAATGGATCAAAACCAATTCTGTGTGCAAAACTCACTTTTTGTAATTGCAAGGAGAGGAACTCGGCCACAAAGTGATGGATTCTGATTTTTCCTTCCTATTAGGATGATTTAGAATTGTACAATAAGCATCACTGCATGGCTGCTAGATAATGCATGTTATTAATTTGGCACATACTAATGCTCTATTTATGTAATATTTTATACACTTTGCAGAGCTTGATATTCAAAGAGCAACTGTAGAAATAGGAGGCATCCAGATCTGCTCCTGTCGTTTCATTTTTTCCAGAGCAAAAGAGTAGTAGCTCAGTAAATTCCTGTATCATACAGAATGGGTTTCATCGTGTTTTCTCAACAATCAGCCCTTCAGCCAATCAGTTGTCCCCTAGAAGTATCGGAACAGCTAATGATTAAATCACAAGTCTTTGAAACTAAGCAAATGAGGACAAATTACATAAGTAGAGAGGTACCTGGCTTGTCATCCTCCTTAGAACTTGCCAAGTGGCCTTCAAAGCAGGTCTCTCTTTTTATGCTAGAGTTTTTTATTTTGGCCACTTGATCTTGCAGGAAGGACATCTACTCTTCTGTTCATCAGGGCTCAGACACATTCTCCTCCTGATGGAAATACTTAGTAATGAGACAGAAGGAGCCACAGTATTAAGTTCTGGAAAAAGTATTAGGGGTTGTGGACTTGCAAGTCCAGACTTTATTATGAAAATTCAGCATGTAAAGAGAGACAAAAGTGGGAATCCTGCAGGGAAGAAGTTGGGAAATTGAAGCAAGTAAGAAAACAATTAGCATTCATCTGAGAATGAAACTTCAGACTCAAGAGTGACCACTTAGAGTTAATTTGGGAAACAAATAGCTGAACTTAGGTTTCTACTGCCAGGAGTGTTTGGATAATTTACTCTGCAGTAGTACTGAAAAGATCAGTGATGGTCTGATCCAGTACATTATTGAGGAGAAGCCCTAATCCCAAGGATAGGAATGTAAAACGTGTCTCAAATGATAAATGAAAGCTCTCTGTGACTAGGTATATAAGGTATTTCAGCTCCTTCTTGCCCTCCTACATTCCTGGCTTACCCCAGATTTTAGGACGTGTGCTTTGTGCAGTCTCTTTACTACGCCCGTGTTGATGGGAAGTAGAAAAGGTTGTTGCTAAGTGACATGACAACTGCAAAGTGCTTTTCAATTTTTTTTTCTGCTTTCTACTCCCACCTTGCACGTACATCCTGTATGAAGAGTTTGCTGCTGGGAACATCCCTGTCTAGCAGCAAACACTGTGTGATAAAGCACCAGGTTGCATGTCTCCCAGAAGTGGTACAGAAGCTACTGTTGCTGCCCCAATACTTCTTTCAGCTGGAAACCTGGGAGTGATTAAAGATCATTCCTGTTTTTCTTTGTTTATATGTAAATCTGAGTGATTCAATGGCCAGTCTGAAATGGGTGTGGTGGCACCTTCCCGGGTCACATATGACAGTTCCTGCATTCTTTGTACACAGCCAAGCAAAGCTGTCAGCCCAAACGGGGCACAGCACAGCTCTGGTCTCTGCACTTCTCTAAACAAAACCCAGGACAAAGTTTTGAGCTAGCTGCCCTTGCTGCTTGCTTTCTGCTGTGGCTAACTGCCATGGTCTGTGAAGCACCAACTCCTTCTGCAGTGGAAGATTTCTATTTAAAATACCCTGCTGGTAGTCTAAGGTTCCATTGCTGAAGACTTCCTCAAGTTATTTCATTTATTGGCTCCATGTAGGAAAGTGGTTTAATGAAAGAAAACAAAACAAAACAAAACAAAAACCTCTAAAAAATTAAAAAACAACCAAACTTCAAACAACTATATTCTTTGAACTTTACCTCTTGCAGCAATCTTTATACTACTTACATCTCCCTGCATTGAGTTTCATTGGCCAAACCATATCCTTTTGTTTTGTGCCAATACAGTGACTCTAATGCTTGATGGGCCCCATCAGGACCTACCACAGTGAACCACAGCTTACCATAGCAAACCACAATAAAATGATAACAGTAAATAGCATTACAAATCTTGTACATCTGTCTGTCCTGGGTCCTCCTCTATCCCATATGTAGGTTAAGGCACAACTTCTTGCCGTGCAAAACTTGTGAGTGAAAGCCTGGCTTTATGCCTGTGCTGTCTGTTCTTTACCACATAAAAAAGGTCATAAAAGGATAGTAAGTTAAAAAGTCCTAGTACTGAAGAGAGTCCTTTCACTGAAATAAATTCCAAGCATAATTTTTTTTTTTTCCAGTTTGGGGGAAGGGAAGCAGCTAGAAAAAAATGTGAGCTCAACTATTAGCTTTCCACTTGTAAAACTTCATATATCACTAAATATATTGCCCGTAGAGGACAGAAGCTGTTAAGATAGAAAAGAATTTTGAAGATGGATGAATGACAAAGACAAATGAAGATTTTTATTTTAGCAGAAGTTTCCAAGTGCTGTCTCTGGGTTGGGAGGGTACTGTTAATAAAGTACACTTGACATATAACTGTTCAAGTTCCTGAGAAACAGCTTTGCTTTAAAGTTTGGTAGAGGATCAAAAAGAGTGAATTCTCTGTTTTTCTCTATAAAAAAGAAAAAGAAAACCCTGAAAAAGGATAGGTTTTTTTTGGGAAACAGCATCTATGCCTTTTGTCTTTTCTTCTCTTTGTGGTCCAGAGACAGTGCGTTGACTGACTTCTTCAGAAAGGAGATCAGTGAAATTGTCAGTTGATTACTTCTCCTTGATTAGCATTTATAAGAGCCCTGTGATACATTATTTGCATTCCTATTTAGCCATGATTTTTGTGGGGCAGCAATGATTAAACTTGTCACAGGGCCTGATTGACAGGGTCAGATCTTCACTTTCTACTCTTTTGAAATTAAAAACAAATGTGTCAGCTCCCTTCATGGGCCGCAGCGCTGTGAAGCTTGCTTGCCTTGTCATCGCAGATAGGTCAGGAATGTTTTAATTTTAGGGATGGATTCTGCTTGTCAAGCAGAGTGTGATGGCGTGTGGTTCTGGAGATGAGATGTGAAGGGTGTAAAACAAAGAATGGAAAGAACAAAGACAAAGACACTCACATTATTAGACAGATTTAATTAGTCTGAATGGATATTATGCTAGATGAAGCAGTGAGCTGTGAAATTAACCCTTGATTACGGATTGGCAGATCATGCTCATAAAGAGAATCAAACCTTGGTGAATGGGAAAGAGGTGCCGTCCTACCCTCACAGCCCTCATCCCCAAGACCCCATCCTGAGTCCAAGAGGGGGTGCGAATTTTTGAAGGAAAAGCTGCTTTTGGTGGCATGTGGGAAGTTACAACAATTTCTCCCATTTCTCCAATATCTTGAGCTTAGCCTGTCCAAAAAGCTGAAGCCAGGCAGGTTAGACAGAGGCAGATGTTTACAGGAAGGATGGTGAGTAACAGATCTCACCCAGTACAGCCTGTAGAGGGGCTGCACAGGCCCTATAAAGATGTATTCCCACTTCCTTCCTGCCTCGTTTCCCACCACTACCAAGTAGGTTGGAAATTTCTGCTTGAAAACAAATTTAGTCATGATGAACTGAGAGTTAATATGATTTGACTCGCCCCTAAGTGAGGGTTTAGGCTTCAGAAAGGTTGGTCTACACAGCCTCTAGAAAGCAAGTGCCATCGTGTCCCAAATAGTATGATAACATGGGAGATCAGGGTAATGAGAATGGAGAGGGTGCTGTGTTTTGCTGCATCCGATGCTGTAGAGAAGAGACACTTCAGCCTTTTGTGTGCTTCTCATCAGCATATCCCAAAGCACCATATCAAGAACTGCTCCTAATTAGCACAACTGCAACAGAAGAAAACAAATAGAAAATACAGTGTTACTCTCTTGTTCGTTCCTTGTCATTTCTTCCAAGTTGTTCAACTAATGGAGTAATCAGCTTTCATGTTAAAAAAGAGGGGGGGAAAAGCCAAAGAGCATTAGACATCTACCAATAGGTGTGAGGCCCCTGCTTAAAATGCATAGTTTTGGTGCAAATTTGCATGCTGGAGACTGGAGTGAGACATGAAAACAAATCGGGAGAGAGACTGCCTAGAAATGGTGGCTCATATCTTACTGGGTGGCCGACTTACCTCTTTAGTCACATTGAGCCTCTATAGGTACAGAGTTGCATGGTGTTACTTGTACCAGTTCTTTAAATGTGGTATCAGGAATCCTCATTTTTACTTAATATATAGTAGAAATTAAGTGATCTCTGTATGTGGAGGGATAAGAGCCTTTCAGTAAAAGACCTACAGAAGATTAATGAAAGTAATTATTGTTATATGATAGCAGGGAGTCACTATCCACAGGAAGAAAGGAATTTCTCCCTGCATGCCTTTTCTGCCCTGGTTTCTCTGTGTCTTTTTGTACCCCAAAAGAGAAGAGGCAGCATGTGAAGCTGATGAGGGAATAGAACATTACATGAATCCCATTGCTAAGTCTACAAGTGATTTTCTGTTGGTGTTAGAACAAGTCACTTTGCCATTCTCCAGATGAAAACGATTATTTAAGGACAAAAGACTAGTCCTTATCATTAAACCTGAAGACACAGACTAGTTCTTAGGCAGAAAAGCCTTGTCATTGAACTGGTGTTTATGTGAGCAGTCACACATTAGTGTTACTGCTTTCAGGGGCCTCTCATCAAAGTCTTTATTATTACAAACCTATTGAGCCGTATCCTCAGCTGCTGGGAATCAACATAACTCTCCTGAAATTAATGATGCTACACAGTTTTACATCAGCTGAGAATCTGGCTCTCTTTCTAGCTGTTTATGTACTATTCAGCTAAATTATTCCAGTACAAGCCTCGCAAAAGCCAGTGCTCTTATGAGAAGGATCTGCTTTCCAGATCCAACACTGACCCTTTGGGCAGGACCCTTGACTGTGTCTTCCCAGTCCCGTCTGGAACGCCAAGTGGGTCATAGAATTATTAAATAGTTTGAATTCAGTTATTTGATTCAATAGTTTCTGGCAATCTTTGCTGCTTTCAGCATCAAGCCATGCCTTGGTGACCTGTTGCAGGGGGGCTTTGCTGGCAGATGTGTTGGCACAGGGCTGGGTTACAGCAGGGCTGTGCAGGAGCACTGGCTTTGGGCAGGCTGGAGAGGCTTTGGCCTGTTTTGTTAAAAGATAACAAAGCATATGAAACCAGTGGAAAATGCAATTGCTAATAAAAGGGAAATCTCTGTATCTTCTGTCTCTATATTTATCAGAAATATCAGGGTTTTTTTTGATTTCTTTGTTTAGCCACTTGCCACAGTTCTCCTCTGGGCATTGAGCTTTGTAGCTTGTAAAATCTTAACATGGCTGATTCTGTCATTGTGGTGCTCCTCCTGCTCACTTTGCAGAGAGGGAGGCTTCAAGTAGTGCATTCAGCTTCAATACGAAACATCAGCAGACAAAAGATATTCAGAGGAGAGGTTTGGACAGAACCATTCAATGCAGAAAATGTTGAGAAAATGCTGAAGACAGCCCTATAGCACTGCATATGAGCCTTCAGTGAGGAACAATAAGCACTTATGTATGGAATACAATGCACGTGTGCTTGGATATTCAGTTTTCTATTAAAGTCCTGCTGTTCATGAGCAAAGCTGAAGAATCAGTGCTAGGAGCACTGGCCCCATTTGCAGGGGTATTTCTGTCTCACTGATAAGCCTCTGTAAAGACAGTAACTGCTTAAATCAGGGAATTGGCAGTGGTGTAAAACAAGTGTGAGCAGAGCAGACTCACGCTCTCCACCCGAAGTGGCAGCTCAGAATCACTGTGGTTCTGCCTACCAGGTACAGCATATATTTTTTAATTATATGCACAAGATCCTCTCTCACCCGAGGTTCAGGTTTGCAGCACCATTTCTCATCACTCTCTTAATTCAAAGAGCAAGAGCAGTTATGTGCCCCCTACCCTTCCTTTATTTTTCAAACTGAATTGTTTCAGTGGTAGCTTGGTGTGTCAGCTTGTAAGTCTATAAAACAGCTTTCTACCAGCTGGAAATCCAACATGCTACATGAATACATAACAGTGCCTAACCAAGAAGGTTTGTAATTCAGTAATTAGCTGTAATTAATGAACACAAAGTGAAGACTCATTTACAGTTTAAATTATCACATTAGCTCCTGTCACCCTCTATGTACACAAAACA